>NC_046222.1:50135729-50440455 GCF_009819885.2 Catharus ustulatus | reverse complement strand
TTGACTTGTGACTGTCTATGCTGAGAATCACAGAGTGAGAGGACCCCTGGAGACAGTAGTCCAACTCTGCTCTCAAATAGGGGCAGCTTCTTTACCTCAGTATACTTTAGCTCTTTCTTATACTAGATCCAATCCTGCAGTGTGCAGAATCACAAGTATGATTCTTGGCTGTAAACGCTCTTAACATTTTTTTCATTCTAGATGGCACGAAGCCTTTGGTGAACTTCTGTACAAACCAGCTGTTTCTCATAGCTTGTGGTTTTGATGTTTTGATGAGGGGCTTAACTGATCTATAATCACTTGTTCTTAAAAATAGAACATGTTAGCACATTATCAAGCTAGAAGTAGTAACTAGCTGGCTGGTCTACTTAAGTGAAAAGTGATAAAATTTTGGCATGAGTTCTCTTGTGACTTCTTGGGATGTTTGTCCAGCACCCCAGGTGACTTGTCTTTCAAAACACTACAGAATTCACAATACTTTCTTTACTCAATCAGGCAGAATCTATGACTGTTACTGAGCAGACATTAAGGAGACAGATAGATACACACGGAAAAATGTCATCTTTGCAGGCCCAGTGATGTAAGAGTATTAAGCCATAATTCATTGCACTTCAAGTGATAATAAAAGCCATGTGAATTTGTCAGGGCATTAAGTCTGGTTTCTCTTAATGATGAGAGAAAGCTATAAAATCTCTTTATTTTTGTCAAGCTTTAATCACATCTTTTTTTAGAAGAAACCTTGTAAAATAGTGTGAAGTAAAAGCCTTGAAGAAATGAATGGGCTTTTAATAAGGAAGTTTATAACTCAAGTCTGACTCATTGAACTTGTAAAGCACAGTGGGAAACAGTATTAAACTCCTGCAGAAAGTGTCCCATGCCTCAGAATTGAAGCAAGGTGCATTAGACGATGTTTAAATTTCACAAGGATCTAAGCAGTTGAGTTGTCATCCTTGAAGATGCTTAAGAAACAGGTAGTTGTGGTGTTTTGGAACACGGTTTAGCAGTGGACTTGGCAGTGCTGGGTTCATGGCTGGGCTTGAGGATCTTAAAGGTTTTTTCCAACCTAAACAATTCTGTGATGCAGACTGAAGATCAATATGATTAGGACATTCAAAATCTGAAGTAGCTAAACACACTAAATGGAGAGGCTATGAGATACAGTGGTCTGTTATTAATAGTACTAATTGAAGCATGAATAGTTTGATGCAAAATAAATTGCATAGCAGTGTTCTAAGTCCTAGGATGAATAACAGCAAAGGTGCAAGTCTTGTGGGAGAGAGTGACAAGTTGGCATGCCCTTAAGTGAGGTCAAGAAGTCTTATTCCTCTGGTTACAGGGAAGTAAACACTACTGTGAATAAGAGCTGTAGAGCCTTCAGTTTCAAGTTCCACAACTGTTGGAGGTGGTTGAGTCTGCTTAAGTCTGCTGTCTGTGTTTATCCACAGCCCTTCTGAAACAAGAAACAGGGTTGAGGTTACTTTTGCAGGGCTGAAGTGATGGTCTGCATGTGTTCAGGTGTCCTTGAGGGGGATACTTCTGAAGGGGGTGTAACCCCTGGGACTGCTGGCCACCAGGAGGCCCTCAGAAAGTCAGGGCTCCTTAACTTTTTTTGGAAATACAGGGAAAGGAGAGGATCTACAGCCAGCGGTAAAGGCCACTGTCTGCAGGCTTTTGGATGTGATCTGCTTAGTGACAGGGGAGGGAGGTGGAAGGCATTCCTGATGGGCAGGATTATTGGATAATCTTCCAAAATGAGCATTATTCCACTAAGAGTTGAAGCAGCTGCCTTGAGCCACTTTCAAAACCCCAGACCTTATTACAGCTGTTTCTACACACTTGTAAGTCTGCTTTGAAAATATTTCAGTGCATCTAATGTATAAGACAGGTGCCTCAAGGACAATTTGTCTTGAAGAGAGCAGCCAAAAGGATAGTACGTTAATTAAACCTAAATACCTCTGAACTTTATCAGCTGTATTGACTTGGGTAATCCTTAAAGTTGTGGGACAGCTTCATAATACTTTGCAGCAAGGAGAGCTAGTCAGCAGGAGGATTTCCATCATCAGAGGATGTTATGTAGAAAACCCCAAATAAATAAGGTCTCTGCAAAAAACCAACAATTTTTACAGCATGTTTGTTCTAGAATAATTGACTTCTGTTTTGGCACTTGATTAGGAAAACTGATGAAAGCTGCTTCCTTGCACTTAATGCTCTTAAGAGTATTGTTGTTTGATCTCCTTTGCAGTTACACAACATGAAATCAATGGGAAAGGACAACAAATATCCAGTAGTGCATTTAGTTCTGTTTTTCTGAAGGGGAAAATAGCCTTGCTGAGTGGTCTTCTGTGTCATGGCAAGCTTCTTCAGGATGAGTAACTTAATATAGTATCATAATGGCATAGCCTTGCATAGTGGATAGTCTTCATATTTCACTTTCTGAATTTGTCTCTTTTCACAAAGTAAAAATGATTAAGCTGGCATATTTTTGCTGTCTGAATTGGTATCAACAGAAATGAAAGAGAATCAATTAGCCTCGAACGTGCAAGTCAGCTTAATGCCTCCAAAGTATAACTTCAGTGTGCAACTCTTGCCTTGGGCAAGAGGCGGTGCTGTTGAAAGCACATCGGTGTGTTAATAACATCGGCTTTATGGGCCCCGCAAAGGTTGTGTGCATGACCGTGGAGTGCGAGCAATGGGTAACGTTGCCCTCCAGTGGCTGACGCTTGGAGAGTACCGAGCCTGTTCGCACTGGCTATAGAGACCCAAACCTCGTGAAGGTCTGGGGTGAGTAGGATGTTAGCTTAAAAGTGTATTCTGTTAAACAGGACAAGTTTTCACACAGTTCAAGTATTTAGGTGTTCGATATGTATAGGACTGACAATTTTCCCTCAAACTTTAGTTAAGGAGGATGTAATTTCAGGGGCCTCTCCCATTCATTGCAGGAGTCCTTATGTACTATCTGATCAGATCAGTTTGTTGCAGTATCATCTTAGCTTCATACAGAAATCGGAAATAGATTTGGCTTTACAGTACGTTTACTGCTTTACAGCTTCACAGGACAGTTTATTGCCTCTGTTAGCCTTTGAATGAAGCTCTCAAGTAACGCTAACATAACATCTTCACTACATTCTTATGAAACAAGTTGTCATACTCTTGTCTAGAACTACCTGTGCTAGCTTGTAAATCCATGGCTTATTTAATAAACTGATAGATTCTTATCTAATATATTTACAGCTCAACTAAATTAAAGTATCTCCATGGCTCAGGAGGGAAGGGAAAAGTGATGAATCTGTCTCAACAACTTCGGTAGCGTTTTGAGTCTTGACAGAGGAAATAGCTAGCTCCTTTTGCTTATCTTCTTGCGTTTTTTTTAATGTAAAAGTAAACAATGCTTATAGATCTCAATTCACTCCAGACCAGTGGGAAATGAAAGTTACTTCACGATTCTGCCGCTTAAAATCAAAGCTTTGAAGTTGCACGTGTAAAGCAAGACAGTCTTTTATAATCAATTCATTCTGAGCCTTAGGGAAGGGACAGACTCCCAGCCGCCCGGCCTTAGCCCCCGTACGGTGCCCGGGGCGGGGAAAGGCAGCTCGGTTTCCCCGGGGGGGATCTCGGGAGAGAGCTCTGGCGGGGATGCTGCGCTGCTCCCTGGGCGCGGGTTCGGGCTCGGCCGCTCGGGATGAGCTGCGCGCGGGCGGGCAGCGCCCAGGACGGAGCCGAGGGGAGCCGGAGCCCCGCGGCGGTGCGGGGGCCGCTGGCTGCCCCCCTCCCACGGAGCCTAGGAGGCTGGAGGGATACGGGGGGCGGGGGGGCCTCCCGGCTGTTCCCGGCGGGAGCGGCGCTGGCATAGGCGGGAGCGGGGGCGGCGCTCCGGGGCGGGGCCCGGCCCATCGCCGCGGGGCGGGGGGCGCGGGGCCCGCGCTGTCCCCGCCGCCAGCTGGCTGCGGCCGGCCCCGCCGCCCCCTCCCCGGACACGCATTATTTATTTACAGCCGCCGCCGCGGTAAACAGCGGGCAGGGCGCGCTCGCAGCCGCCGCCCACCCGCGGCCCTTCCCCGCCGGGAGCTGCCGGCCCGGCTCCGCTGGGCGCGGCCCCGCGCTGACCGCCTGCCCTCCGCGCTCTCCTTGCAGGACCTGTCTGTTCCACCTCGGGCTATAAGAAGGCGGATGATGAGATGTCCGGAGCCACGTCCGCGGCGGATCTGGACGAGGCACCAGCCCGCACCATTTACTTGAACCAGCCCCAGCAGAGCAAGTTCCGCGACAACTGGGTCAGGTACGGAGCAGTCCCCGCTTCTGCCTTTGCAGGCGGCAGCCGCACACCCCGCAGCCGTGGGCTGGGAGGGCTCGGGTCCCTGTCCCTTGGCTCTCGGCCCTGGCCACGCCGGGTTTCTACACAATAAAACGCGTGTCTGCCGAGACGGGTGGTTTTGTTGTCTGCGGTGGGTACCAGCATCTGGTCAGTGCACGGGCGAGTCCAGCAGCAGCAAGTGATGAGCTGCTTCCCTCGACAGTAGTGAGAGCAGGGAGCTGGTGGAGCTGCGTGGGCAAGATGCACAAAGAGGTATTCGCTTCAGAAGGGCACTGAATTTTAAAATAACGGGACCTACATAAGTGTTTCTGTATACAAGAAACAGTGTTTCTGGATACCCGTGAAAATTTAGTGAGAGTTTTGAGTGGAATCCAGTAAACTCTATGAAAGGTCTCCTTAAAAAGTAGCATTCACTTGAAAGAACAACTAGGCTAAGTATATAAAATATGTGTAAAATAGGAAGGAAGAAAAGAGAAAGACACAGGACAAGAACGACTACAGAAACTACAAGCTGGCCATCTCTATGTGTGAAAAGCTATGGTCCACTTGTGTCTTTTAATTGAAGACCAGAGTTTTAAATTTTCTTTTCTGTTTGGCACCTTTAATGCAGGAGTGTGTGTGTGTTGGTACTTCTGGTGGTATGATTAATGCTGTGTTGTTGCAATTTGGAAACAGAAATAACATGGACTGAAACAAGGATGCAGAGTGTGAGTAAGTTGTGGTGGTGCCTGCCACACTTGCCTGAGGTTAGCTGGATGAGCAGATGGCTCCTGTCATGACTGAGGAGCTTTGTTTAGCAGGCTTTGTTTGTTAATGCAGATGTTTCAGTTATTGTTCTAAGAACAGTTTACACAGTGAGTACCTTTATGAAAAGAGAGGAGTTTTATATCCTGCTGAAGTGATGGTTTCCATTACCTGGTTTATAGTGTGTATTACCAAGGGCAATTCTAAGAATATCCTCTGGAAGGGTGCTGATGTTCTGAGCACCACAGCAAGTTATTTATAGGTGATTTTCTCCTCAACTTTGAGTTGTTGTATACTTGTCTGGAAAAGTCTATGGTTTAGGAGCAGTATAAATGACACATTTTCTCTGTATCTTCCTTACTCTATGTGGGTAGCAACAGTGCAAGTTTCCTTGCTTTATGTTTCCTTGACTAATTGAGGGATGAGTTTAGCGGTTTCCTGTGTAGACTATTTGTGCTTTCCATGCTTTAAGAAGGAAAACAGGGAATAGAGGGTTGGTAGAAACTGTAGTTTGGGTTTTTCTAGGAAGGATTCTGTTCTGATCTGGCTAAATCTTACAGAAAAGTAGTGTGTGACTCTGCTACCAAGAACTTGTTCCTGACAGTGCTATTCCTGAAGAGCAGCTGTGTCCAATTTGCCATCTGGAAACCATCCCTTGACAGCTGTACAAGTTTCTCAATACCTTTTTGCATCTTTGCTTCTTGACAGGTAAATCTTGAGTCATAAGGAATATTGGTATGTGAGGGATAGGACTAAGTGCAGGTAGTGTAATAGCAAAGTAGAGATACTTTCATTACCTGGTTAGGAATCTTAGCTCTTTAGTGTCAATTGGAAATTAAGTTGACTTTAAAATGATTTCCTGCTACTTAGTAAGAAAGCTTTGATCCCTTGACTTTTAAAGAGTGATGGACATTGCCTGTACTCTTTCCATCCTCTGGATTAGCTTTCTTCCCTGAGCCTGGTGGGACTGAAGGCAAAGGTGACCTGAGCTTGTAATGTCTGAGTAAGGGAAGACCTTGTGTGGAGTAAATGTGGTTGGTTATTTAGCTACTTAAATGTATTGGAGTTTCTCTTGAGGAGCTGCAGTTCTCTATTGCCTTCAGACTTTCTTATTTAACTGTGTTCAGCTTCAGAAATTCATTCAGCACTGGATTTCTCTCTACTGATGGTGTTTTGTGTCCCTAGGAAGCATCAGTGTACCACAGAACAAGGTGCTGGGTAAGCAAGTAAACACCTGTATGTAAGGGCTTCTGGAAAATTAAACTGAAAATAATAATGAACCTGCTTGTTTTACATTGTATGAGTTCTGACTGTCATATTTTTGGTAGTCATTGAGGATTCTCTGAATAACAGTGGGAATTTTTCAATGTTCATAGGAAGTTTTCTAAATTAAGAGTAGTGTGAAAAGCTTGCTCAAAACAAAGCAGAATACAGCAGGAAATGTAAGTGCAGAGTGTGGAGGAGAACAACTTAGTGATATGGCTTTTTGTGTAAGATGTTCTGAACATCTTGAACTGCTTGACTTTCTGTGGGTAGAGAAGCACTGGTAAAAGTGAATTCCAATATTTGTGGGAGCATAAAGACAAACTAATTTTGGATAAGTTAATAAAAATGGATAATTTTCTTGATCCCACTTCTGAGTCATAGGCGTGCTATGCAAGAGTTAAGTGAATGGCAAGAATGGCACTAACACTTCCAGAAGTCTTGAAGCGTGAGGATGTAGAAAGAAGAAACACTTCTTTGCCCAGGCCCTCTGGCGTAAATGATGCTATGAGAAGGTGCAGAGAAACGGCCAACTTCTCTTGTGTTCTTGGAACTTAGTAACAGATTATTTCAAACCTTAGTGCTGTGTGTTGCAGGCTAGGTTTAGCTTAGCCCTTGACATGTGCATACATACGTCTGTCACTGTTGTTTGTTATACTGTAGCAATAGTGATTACATCTGTAGAAACACCTACCTGCATCAGAAACTGTTTTCACTCCTGCTCTATTCAGATCAAAAAACATTATGTATGTGTTACTCTTTGGACCTTTTAATAAAGGGTAAACTATGTTCTATTTTCAGCTGAAGCATTTTAGAAGCTTTGAAATATGTAAAAAATGAATAAATGTTATTTCTTTGTCCAACACAGCTGTCCTGAGGTATTAAATGTTTGTTTTTACAAAGACTAACTACTACCTGTTTTGACATATCCAGCATACGTGACTTAAATATTTGTCTGTTTAACCAGAGCATTTCTGTGCTTTCAAGTCCAGTAAGAAATAAAATATTTATGTTGAGGAAATTTCCAGTTACTCTACACAGTTTTGTGGCACTCACTGTGATGTTTGTGCTCTGGAGCAACCACTCTGTTTCCTGGGAAGTGGCTGGGCATGCCTACCAGTGGGAAGTAGGGAGTAAGTTTTTTCTTGTCCTTTGCTTATCTAAGTAACCTTTGCTTTATTAAACTGCCTTTGTCTTGACCCATGAGGCTTCTTCTGTATTTTCTCCATCTGTTGTTCTGCTGAGAAGAGGAATGATAGACTAGATCAGGGACTCTCAAGTGTCCAGCAAGATCAACCCACAAGAAGACAAGAAACAAGCTTCCCTACTGCCTTGTAAGACCAAAGGATTGCAGGTGGAGTGTGGTGATAGGGGCTTGAATGTGGTGTAATCCTTCTGAGATGACTGAAGTAATGGCATGAACACTTTTCTAAATGTATCCTTGGTGAAGGCTGGATATTTTACTTGAAGTTAGAATGCTCTATACATTTTGCTTTCATGTAAATACAGTTCCTGGATGTTTCACAGCAATATAAGAATCTACTCTGACATCAGTGGCTTGTTCTGAGTGTATAGTAGTACTGTAATAGGAATTTCTTCCAGCACGTTTTCTAAAAATCACTAGTTAAGTGGCTTGAGCCCCTCACTTGTTAGATATATTAATGTTGATGCAGAAGAAGTTGGACTTGTGGTTTATTAGTCCTGGAGGAGCAAATGTGCTGAGATAACTTTAAGGACATTAGAAATGGTCTCCAAATTTTTGAAGATGGTGGAGTTGCTTTGTAAATGTTGCTCTAGGTAATATTCTTCTCTTCCAGGCCTGGTAGTGCATCCTGGTGCAAATCTGACTTGAATCTGAATCAGGACCCCAAGTTCAGTCTGTTTGTGTCTTGAGCAGGAGGTTGGACAGTGCAGCAGTCAGGAAGAGCAAATGTCAGCTTGTTTGTTTTTAATGGATCTTGAATCAAAAGTCATGTTCAGAAGTTTCTTATCAAAACAGACTTTGGTTGATTGATCTCATAGGGAAGTCCCAAAAAGTTGCATTAAAATATCTAGAAAATCCTCAAACTTGTCTTCCATACAGGCAAAAATTAAATTCTAATAGAAAAGATAATGAGCAAAAAGTCTTCAGTGTTTACTTTTAAGCTGTACAGGGGCTTAAAACTCAAGTAGTGAGAATCAATTTCTTGTCTCATAAGGGAGAAACACTGCTGGGGGAATTTAGTCCTGAAGACTGTAACAAGATTTCTAGTGGAATCATAAGTCCTGTGTTAAACAGACTGCTGTTTTTCTGTGGTCCCAGACTGTCCCATCCGTGTTTGCATGGTGCTTGCTGGTAACAAAACTGTAGACACATGTGTGTTGTATTAAACAAAGCCAAGTGCATAGCTTTATTGGCTTCTGTGTTGGTACTGTAGAAGTCAGTTGTGATGTAGAGGTGTAAATGCCTTTTGAATGTGTGGGGAGGTTCTCACTGTGAAACAGGAGTTGGTGGTATCACTAACCAATTAGTGTTGACCCTTGTAACCTGAGTCGTGTTCTCTATGATCTGTGGAATTGTGGATTGTAGTCTGCTCTGTGCAGGTGAATTTCTCTGCACTTAGGGGTATAGCCCAGCATTCATCTTGCACTAAAATATACCCATGTTTATGTAAAAATGCCTCTGTTTCTGTTCAGTTCATTCTTAGTAGAGTTCAGGCACTGGCCATTTGTTATATTTTGTTTGTATTAGATTTGAAATACTCTTCTGTTGTCATGTGAACAGATTGCTTGCCTGACTGCAGAACAGCATTTTGAAATTCTTCAAAGAAGGGCTGTATTATTATAATCTGAATGGTACGAATCTAATAATGTGTTAAACTAATCCTCTAACTCTTTTTAGTTTTAGATAGTGTTATTGAGTGAAGAAAAATACTTATTATAATATACTTTTTTAAATAAACAAGAACTTGTTTAACGCAGTGCATCTGCTGCTGATACTGCAATCTACCACAATGAAAAAGGCTTTGGTATAGCTATAGAATGATTCTTTTAGCCATTAAAATTCGCTAAAAGTACCTGTTATTGTATGCCTGGTATTGTGTGCAGATATTGTATCAGTGTATTAGAAGCTGCTGCATCTTTGGTCTTGGGCTATTCCTATGGCAGGAACTCCTGGACAGTTAAATTGTTGAATTTTGCTTAGATTAAATGTCTAGATGAAAAAAAAAAACCTACAGATGTGGGAATTCTAGTGCTCTTTCACCTGCTTCATGCTGAGCTCTCTGGTATCCTGAAATTGTTGTAGTGGTTTGTGACATGCTGAATTTCACACATCAGCAGTAGCAACACAGCAGGTGAATTAAAATGGGTCCCTTTTTTTTCTTCTTAGATCTCCCTCACTGGTAGTGGTCTGTAGAAGAAGGTAGAAGAGCAGGAAACTATCTCAGGTGAACCTAAGTAGAGCTTAAGAAGTGTAATAACTGCATTCCACGTAGTTTCTGTGGGTTGTGAAGATAATTGCATTTTTCTCAAGACTGACTAAATATTAATTTCTTTTGCCAGCCCCCTGCTTGTCACTAAAATAAACACTGCTAAAGTTGTGGTGACATTTAGAGTTAAAAATTGGCTTTAAAACTGAAGCTAGCACTCTGGCTTTTAGACAACTATCTAGATTATGCGACTTGTTTGATGGTTTTTTTTCAGTCATCTTCATATAAATGCTGTGTGTTTAAGTGTGGGCTATTCTGTGTTTGCACAGTAACTAGATGTGGCACTAAACTTACTTTATTAGGTAGTAGAATTTTGAGGTTAACTGTGCAGGTCAGCTGTTTTTATTGAGTTGTACTTGCCAGCAGGGCTACTGCAAAGCTACGGGTATATTACTGTAGTGATGACCTCGCATGCATGCTGAAACAATATCATGCCTTCAGAGCTTTTAGTACCGTTTCTAAACAGTCTTTGTTAAAGGTATTTGTTACTGAAAAACAGCCAGGAATCCGTTCCCCTTTTTGTAGGGATTTCATGAATAGAGGACTCATGGAAAGGCCTTTTCTGTTTGCATGCTTTAGGAAAAGCCTCCAGGGTACTGGATTTTGAAGCGGAAGTGCCCTTGCTTCTATTAAATGTGACACGTGGTCTGGTTTTCAGGTTAAACTGAGCGTAAGCAGTTGTGGCAGTGCCTACTCTGTATTAGGACTGCCCTACTGTAGAAGACTTTCCTAGTGGAAATAGTATTTTCTTTGGTAATTAACATCAATTACATTAGTTGTTGCAGTCTTTTGCTACTTATGTATGGCAGTAGGGTTGCTGATACCAGGGCAGTTTGGAATAAGGTACTTCAGGTTAGAAGTTGTAAAAAATCTTACATGGTTAGGAGGTGATCCTAATGAACCAGAAAGTAATGGTATTATTGTGCTTCAGTGGACAGGAGTTCAGTGTATTTTCATGTCCTTCTTTCTTTGCAGTGGTCTGTGTAAGGATAGGAGCTGAATGGAAGCCATTGAAGATAAGCTTGTTGCTGATGCAACTTCAGAGGAAGCGCAGGTAGCTCAGCCAGGCTGGGTTTGTCAGCCTGATCATCTTGCTCCTGAAATGGAGCTTGTGCACAAGGATGTAGATAACACTACTTGCCTGCTCAAGCAATGGTAACCACTGAGTATTGCGCTTAGGCCCTTACCTTTTTGTTAGGTGTTGATGTAGGATGCAACACTCGGGATGCGCATGACTAGAAAATGATGTAAGAATGATCTGAAACGTCTGTGCTAATTTAGATTTTCCCTTGTGTAAAACATGCTTCAACATTAATGGCTGGCTGTTTAGCTGACAGCTGTCTGCTTTTTTTCTTTTCCTTGCTTTATTTATATACAAGACCTCAAATTTTGCTTGAGTAAACTGTTTTTCTGAAGAGTTTTGTTTTGTTATTGCAGCAAATCATTGTGGCCCCCATAAAGCAAGTTCTAATGGGACTTGATGTGCAGGGAAATCAGTGGAATGTATTTTAGTATGTCCTGGTTCTTTTAAACTTGTATGAAACAATAATTTTCCTCTAAATCATATAATTTGAGGAAAGAGAGCTCAGGGATTCTAAGATGTGATCAGTTCCACCTGTAACAAATGAGGGCAAGAACAAGTTTTCCCAACTGGTGCCTTTGGTTGTTTCTGGTGGGAGCCCATACTATAAATGATGAAATAAGGAATGTTGGGAAGTGGTGAGGTGCTTGAGATGGATATTATCTCGCTGATAAGTTTTCTTCAGCTGAAAGCTGCTAGAATTGTTTTTAGTCAAAGTTAAAATGAATAAATTCTAACGTATTTGAATACCCTCAATCAGTTTCATTGTCTGTGTGGATAATTTCAGACAACAGATTCATCTTCTACAGTTTGGCTTGGCTTTGTTGGGAAGTCTTTCAGGGTTTGATGATTCAGTGGCTAAGCAGAAGAATGTCCATTCAACCTATTTCCTCCTTTGACAATATATGAACTTGTATATACAAAATGCCTTTGCTATTATGGAGAAACGGTAACAGACTGCAGGGAAAGATGGAAATAAAATAGGCATTTGGACTGTGAACAGTGCTTGTTCCAGAGCTGGGTGACAGATATGATGTGGTAACTCTTGTTTTTTTTGTCTTGCTCTGGCAAGCTTTAAACAATAATCTTTCAATATTCAAGTCATTGCACTTTTTACTTTGCAAAAGCAAGTCCTGCTCCTTTCATGCTCTTCTTCTGTTCTGCCCTGAGCTCAGGGACTGTCTCGGATGTTTAACACCACATGCCCTTTTCTTAGCTGACAGAAGTGTAGAACCATAAACAGAGCAGTGAAATTCTTTCTGGCTGGAGTCTTCCTCTAAGAACTGTGGTCTCAAGGATTCATCTGACAGGGCAAGGCCCTTCAGTTGGGGGTTGTATTTGTTCAGGCTCCTTGTTATAAAACCAGAAATGGGTATTTAGGACCTAATTTTCAGTCAACCAGTAATTCCATAGGCATTTAAGTAACTGGTTCTTCTGATGTATTTTTTGGGAACTTGTGAAATTGATTTTTGTCTCTTTAACAAGTTTCAAGAAAGTACGCCATCTTCCCTATGTGCAAGGAGGTAGATGACCTTTCACTGTCATATGGATTGCACTGCTGAGAACCTCGATCATGACATTTGGGCTTAGAACAGCCTTCTCAGTATTCTACATGGCAGCAGCTTGATGAGATGTTCCTATAAATGGGTGTTCTCTGTACTCAATGTAATAACTGAATGTTGTTTTTTTCTGTTAATAGCTCTTGAAATATGTAAAGCTTGCTGCTGTGCGTCCTGCTGCAATGGTGACTGCCTGGAGGTACTATCTCTGTGCTTGAGAGCTTCAGCAGAGCCTCAGATGCTGATGTCAGTCTTGCTATTGAGTGTCGTGTGCCTGACAGGACCTTAGCATGCAAACACCATTCCACTAAAGGCAGTATTTGAGTTCTGCAGTCAAGCAGATCTTGGCTTTTCTGGGGTTTTTCTTTTCCTTCTCTGATACTGGGCATCTGACCTTTTGTACATGCTGATGGACACAAAGTCTGTTTGGTTAGAGAAGAGTTCAAGTCTGTAACATTCACTTTAATTACCCAGCCCTTTTGTTGTGGTTCAACCTGGCTTTCATAGTACAGTAATTTCATGATTATAAGCCGCATCTCCGGGTGTCGGCAACTTTTCGTTCTTTGTCCATACATAAGCCGCACCTGATTATAAGCTGAACATTATAATACAGAGTGTGATAAAAGGTATCTATTCTATTACTGTCTGTTGAGGATGGGGGCAGTGATCCTTATCTCCACGGGAGATATTCTGCTAATGGGCCATCCATTGAAACCAGGCGGGGCATTGTTCTTTATCTTTTCACAACTCATCCTTTCTCCAGGGAGTTATCTTCTGCTAATGGCCCATTGAGTCCCACTGTGTGACTGATAAGATTACTTCATCCCATTGGAAGTTGCTCCAGCCAGGGGGAAGAGCCCAACATTTCTTACCAAAATAAAAACAGAGGTTTTGGGACACTAAGGGAGCCCCTTTCTCCACTGGACTCCAGAGAAAAACTGGATTTCTCCACATCACCACTGGACCTCCAGAGGGAAACTGCACCTTCTACAGGAGCACTGCTCCAACTGAATCACATCTGTCACTGCAGGAGGATGCAGCCACCATTTAATGGGACTGCGACCAACACCCTGCCTGACAGGGTGTCAGGTTGTACTCTGACTTTGTCAGGGTTTGGAGTTTGTTTCTTTGTAGTACTGTATTTCTATTTTAATTTCCCTAGTAAAGAACTGTTATTCCTAATTCCTGTATCTTTGCCTGAGAGGCCCTTGATTTCAAAATTACAATAATTTGGAGGGAGGGGGTTTACATTCTCCATTTCAAAGAGAAGTTCCTGCCTTTCTCAGCAGACACCTGTCCTCCACACTGAAAGAGCAACTTTTCGTTCTTTGTCCATATATAAGCCGCACCTGATTATAAGTCGCACTTCTGGGTTCGGACCAAAATTTTAGTCAAAATGGTGCGACTTATAATCATGAAATGACTGTAATTGTTCCTGCAAATTGATGTGTGTTAAAAGCACTGACGTCAAGTGATAGTCCTTCTTCAGCTCGTGGTGAGTATTTCAAGTGTGTGGACTGTGGCATGAGTAGGTTTGTGTGGATGCTGTCTAGGGAAGGACAGTGTGTTGTACTGTGATCTGTGGAAATGGGACCCCATGAATCTCAAGGAAGTCCTGTTTTCTTAATCATGATTATCCTGAAGGTGAAGTTCATCTCCGAGTTGCCATTCTAGAGGAAGGGGTGGAAGTGCTTTAGATGGCTGACTGGAAAAGTGCAGGCTGTGTTCAGCTGCATGTTGTCAGGACACACATGTGTCTCAAGGAAGTAACTATTCTGCCTCTGTTTGTGACAACCTTTGCCTTTTCAGTGATTAGTCAGTAAAGTAAAACCTGAGTTCCTGAAATGTTTTTGGGAAACAGGGAAAAAGGCAACACTGGGAGAGGTTGTGCAAAAGCTACCTATGAATAAATAGAGAGAAACTATACTGGAGAACTGCTACTGAGTTTCTCACTGCACTGTTTGCTGCTTTTCATTTGGCTGTTATTAAAATTGGTAGGTAATCCTTGGTACTTTAGTAATATGCTAATGAGTTAAAAAACCTTTTGCAGATTATACTTTCAAAAAGATTTCTGCACTGCCCTAGAAACAGCGGGGCAAGAGACAGCTGTAGTCAGGTGAATCCAAATTCATTTGTTTAACAGGGTTTGGTACTGTTCCTCCTGACTTGCGCAGTGGTGTAACTTGAAACGTGACTTATGTGGATTAACTTGTAGGTGTAGAGGAGACATCTCTTCTAATATTTGCACACCTGTTGTACATTTAAACTTGCATGGTTAAACAAGATTTGCATAGCTAACAGATGTTGCTTTGGGAGAAACCAGTTTGTTGTTTGTTTTCCCCCTTGTGCTTCCCTCTTCTACCTGCCTCAACCTGTTCTGTGAGCTGGAGACCTCATATTCTGGAAGTTAACATGGCTCTAATTGGGACTGGTCAGAGAGCTAACCTGCCAGTTATTTATTTTTAGTGACCAAAACTATGTTATGAGTGAGGTGACTAAAGTTTCTACCTGCACATCTGTAGATTTTAACTTTCCTGGACCTTGATTATCCTGAAGTTGTAACACATCTATCTGTTGGGAGGGAGCACAAGAGTTTTTATATTATTTAAAAATAAGTATTGTATTTATCATTTAAAGAACTGTTCTTCAGAGCCAAATCAATTGAATGCTCCTGCCAAGCTTAGACTGCTAGTTAGGCTTTTGTAAGAAGTTTCCTTTTTGAGTAATAACATGTATCTGCTTTTTTTTTTTTATACTTGAGATTGCTGTTCCTGGCTTGTATGGTAACAGCTGAGTGTGGCTGCCTCTAATTAGAGTTGTACCCATTTTCTGTGGGCATCTGTCAAGTTACTTAAGCAACAGTATGCGGGGAGTGACTTAGTATGTACAAACCTCTTTCAAAAGAACCTTATTGTGTTGGCATTAACATAATTGTTAGAGTAAGAATCATGTTTGAGCCAGCTAGCTGTGAAGTTGGTAGGAGGTAGAATGGTGGTAATAAATGTTTCAGCTTGGTTACAGTCAAATTCTTCTGTTCATAGCAATGTGATACCTAGAGGAATACTTTTCTGATATAAAATCTGCCATTGCTTGATAGCTAATTAGTACTGCTTGGAGAGTTTGCTTCTGGGTCTAAACTATGAACTTGATTAACCCATATTTTTAAGTCACAAGGTAATTCTGAGCTTTGTGTTTAATTATGTTCTGTATTAAGGGAATGTTACTACACATGAAACCAAGCAAATGTGGCTTAAAACAATAAAATACTTAGAACTGGAAGAAGTTAACAGCACTTGAAGGAAGTAACCTCATTTATATAACAACTGGAGTTGTTTTAAACCTGGATGCTTCACTTGATTTAACTCATTTGGAGTAGTAGATACGAGCCATGATGAAGTTCAACTTGAAATTTTTGTAAAATACTGTGTTGAGTATTTAAATACTTGGTTCTGTTGAGCAGTAGTAGCAGTAGAAAGGGATTTGTAGTTGCTTGAAGAGGAAACTAGGCAAGTTCCCAGAATCAGATGCATCTTAATTGGTTTTTATTTGGTCTTTTTTTTTTTTTTAACCAGCCCCACTAATTCTCCTTTAGTGTTCAAAATAGAGCCTTTTATAACAAACTGTGCCATGTTACATCTAGTTACTGTTTGATTTTGAAAGGTGCAGCAGTGTCTGGTTAGATGGCTTGGAGTTGGGGATGAGGCATATAAGAAGGTGGTTAAAGCAATAAGCTGGAATATGTAACCATTGCCCATGCAGAGGTAAGAGAACCCCAGTGAACTCAGCTGCTAGTGGATCAAGGTAGTAGGGGTTTTATGCATAGCAGCAGCCTGTTGTGAGAGGCAGTTTGTTTAGCTAAAGCATTTGATTATCCTATTCCTTTATGATTTCTGAATGGCAATGCTGTATGTTTCAGTTGATCTGGAAGGGTTTTTGATGGGAGAGAGAGGAATAGACTTAGTGGAGAGGTAATCTTGGCACTGCTAGGAAGCGTCAGTAAAATGGGAATTAGGAAACAATTTTTCCTTTTTTCAAAGCCCAGTGTTCTCAGTTCTTTGGAAATACAAGACTTCTTAAAAAAATCCCCAACCCAAATGGGAACAAAGCACAAAAATAAACCACCAGAAATGAAACCAAAACCACTGCACCCAAACAAAACGATGCCTCAAAATTCCTGTCGCTGCTTGTTGAACCTTTGCAAGGCATATTGAGCTACAGGTGCTCAGCTGTTCAAACTCTAGCTCATGCTGATGGCCAGTAGTTCAGTAGTGAAGGAAAAATTCTCTTGTCAACTTCGACACTTTTTTCCCTGAAGTTCTATTCATGCCCATTATGTATTTGATTTAAAGATGACAAGAAATTGCATAGGTGATTAAGGCTAGTTAGTTCAGTATGTTTTAAGGCAGAAGAAATAGTAGTTATATATATATTAGTTACAATATTTACAGCAATTTCACGACTATAAGGCACACCAGACTATAAGGCGCACTTTATTTTTGCAGCGAGGAGCTGTGCCGTGTGCAACAAAGTAACAAAATACTAACAGAATCATGCAATCGCAGAGTTTACTGGCAGGTGCTCAATTTGCAAACATTTTTCACAGACTGGCGTAACCTTTAAACGCAACCCCAGGTGCCCTCCCCGTACCCCGGGCCTCAGCACTCCTGCCCGCCCCCAGCGCCAGATGGTGAGGCGCGGCTTGGGACTGCTTGTGGTCCGGGGCGGTTCGGGGCTACCTGCTGTTTGGGGTGGCTCAGGGCTGCTGTGGTGTGGCCGTGGCTCGCACTTCCGGGTTGACTCGGCGTGGCCGCGGCTCAGGGCCGCTGGGGCAGCCCTCAACCACCGGCCACCTCCCTCCCTGCGCGGCTCCTGGCTGCCGGGGTCGCCCGCAGCCGCTGACTCCCTCCCTCCCTGCGTGCCTCCTGCCGACTGTGGCCACCGGCTCCCGCCCCACCCCTCATGACTCGGCGCTCCTGCGGCACTGCCCCCCCCCATTCTTGCTCGCACTTCCGGGTTGGCAAATTTCGCAACTTTGTCCATTATATAAGGTGCACCGGACTATAAGGCACACTTCTAAGTTCAGGCCAAAATTGTAGTCAAAAGGGTGCGCCTTATAGTCGTGAAATTACTATATATATGTGTATACAATATAGCAAAAAAGCCAAAAGACATTAATCTGAAAGAGCGTGTATTGTTCTGGAGGGTTATTCATAGCTGAGCCTAAGTCGTTCTGAAGTGGGAGATGAGGCATTTTAAAAATGCATTGCAAAATTTCTGATTTCTCTCATTCAGCTCTGCCTCCCCCAACATTTAAATTCTGTGTTTTGAAGAGAGAGGTAAGCCCCTGATCAAGCTCTTGGAAATGAAATGAAAGCTTACCTCTTCACAGTGCTGAAGTTTGGATGGACAGTAAATCGTCTGATAGCTCATCCCATAACAAAGGAACCAGTGATAAAAGTGGGCCTGACAGCCTCTTCTGGGTCTGTGTGATACCTCTTTTGTTTGATACAGCTCCTGATCGTAACCAAAGCAGCTACTTCCTTCATATTCTAAATATGTCTTTACTTTGTTATTTTTGAACTGCTTTCTAACACTGGCTTTTAGACTTTTTGGTCATGATCCCTACCTGATACTCTGATGAGGTACTAAGATGAAAATCTTCTACTCTGCAGCACAGCCAAGTACAGCGTGGTGACATTTCTACCTCGATTCCTGTATGAGCAGATCCGAAAAGCTGCAAATGCATTCTTCCTCTTCATTGCCTTACTGCAGGTATTGTTTTATTGCTTTGTCTTGTTTATAAAATGAAATGGTAATGCAGTAAAAGTTATTTCTGTTGATATACTTAATTGCAAAGCAATTCTTAAACTTATTTTAATAGTAATATTGATGGGGTCTGTAGTTGCTAATTGAAATCAGAAAACAACTTGGAGACTTATTTCAATGTAGTTTGTAAAGTCAAGCCTCTTTTATTCTTAATAAGTGATGTCATAGAGCTGTTGACCACTGTGAGAAAAAATGTGTGAATTTCTTGTGAAACTTCTGCTCAGTTAGCCTAGATTACCACTGCTTCCATGTGAATTATAAAATTTGTATAGTTTTCTTGTAAAGGGAAGGGAAATAGAATAAAAGGCATGTACAACAACAGTATCTTCTAACTTTGTTATTGTTTCTTCAAACCTGCCTAGACTGTTGGCTAGTTTTCCCGCTGAAATTGGATATCTGTCAGGCACAAATCACACAGTAAATCAGAACTTTGTGTTCTCTCCTCTGAGATCTTTGCATAAAATTCTAAATGTACTAGAAATTTATTTTAAATACAAATATAAAACGGGTCTCTTCCCTCTGTTCACAGCAAATTCCAGATGTCTCTCCAACAGGAAGATATACCACCTTGGTGCCATTGCTATTTATTTTAACAGTTGCTGGCATCAAAGAAATCATAGAAGACTATGTGAGTATGACTGTGGGGAGAGCTGTGCTGAAGACCAAATGTCTCAAAAAGAAAAGCTAGAAAGTGCCATAAACCATGCATCTCTGAAGTGTCTTGAGTCATTGGTCAACAGCAGCAAAATATTGTTTTGACTTTCAAAGCGCTTGACTAGAATTTCTGTAACGCATTAAAATGACTTAAGTATTCTCGTTATAGTTGGCAAACTATAGAAATCAGTAGAAATCAGGACATTTGTTTCTCTCTCTTCAAACTTACTTATTCATGCTTTTATTAGAAAGACTTGTCGAGTCCTGAAAAATATGTGGCCTTTTTAGATGGTCTTGAAAATGGGGGCTAGAAGGGAGGCCAACAACTTAAGGACAGAAAAGACTGTTTTGGGGAAAATCTGCACTACCTTGCTTGTATACTTTACATCTGAATGAGGTCTTTCTGCTTTGCAAAGTACTGATAAGTGAAATAATTTGGCTATCAGTCTAAACAGCATGTGGAATTGAAAGTATATCTGCTATGCTTTGGAGACTTTCTTTTTTTTTTTCCTCCCCCACTGAAAAGGGGTTGAGCCTGACTTCCAACATGGGGACTTTCACTTTGTTTATAATTATACTCCTTATACCCTTTTACAAACCATTTGGATTTAGATGATCTGTGTCTTTTTAAAAAAAACCCATAAAGGCAAAAAGGACCCAATGTATCATCCTGAATTTTGTCATATTTTTAGCTCTAATGGTTCTGGAATTTGCAATGAGGTGTAATGAGGTGTAATGAAATGTTTTGTTTCCTTACAGAAAAGGCATAAGGCAGACAGTGCAGTGAATAAAAAGAAAACAGTAGGTAAGACTTAACAGTCTGTAAGTATTTAAAATGTGAATAGTGAATGCTTACTTTTGGCCAATTCTATTGCTTTAGCTGTCATGACAGTGAGGAATGCAGGTCTTGTGCACTATGTACTTACCAGTAATTTAGGATTTTACTTTGCCAAAGCATTCAGACTGATAATTGATGGTCTGACACTTATGAGTGAGGCATTAGGAGGATTATTAGAATTCATAAGTTCATGTAATTTCAAGATTGTCCAAAGTTACCTAGTTCTCAACTCCTCCAAGAAAACCAGGCAATTTTTTCCCTACCAACTCCATCCTTATTATTCTAACATCAAACCCAGCACCAAAACATCCAGAACTAAACAAGCCAACTACCCCCTGAAATGTTAAAAGCTGCTGTCAGAAGAATTTAAAGTCATTTTTGTAAGTGCTGCTGCCCTTTAAATATAATGAGTTTGGGGATTTTTTAGCTTTGCTTTCCTGAAGTGTTACTGAAAGAGAATTTAACACTGATATCCACTGAATGCCTACATGTATCCCTAAGGTATGGACAGTACTTGTCACTGTATGTCTGAAAATATTGCTGTAATTTCCTTCACCTCCCTTAGCTGAAAACCTGTGCAGAAAATAGAAGAGCTTGTCAATAGCCACCCTGTGATTGTCCTGTGCCATAGTCAAGGCAGCTCCATGTTGCTGTGTTTGACAGCTCCCCTTCTGCTCCTTTGTGCAAACGTACAGGTGACATGGGAACAACAGGGACTTGAGTGCTGAGTGGAGCCCCTTCCTCCCAAGCACAAATACCTGAAGTGTCAAAAAGCTAGAGGAGCACTTAAAGGAACAGGGGGAAGTGAGAAACTTGCTAGCTCTATGCTTCAGGTAGTCCTGCAAACATTACTCTTGTTTTTTTAAACTGAGTTTGGTGCTTGAAAATTTGGGTTGATCATTAAGATTGTATATTAATGCACATCAAAAGGCATTGCTTTATCAGTTCTCCTTGGTAATGCCTCTGCAAGAGTCTGGAATGTGTTCGAGTGCAAGAACACCGTGTTAGTCATAAGCAATTGGCAATTAAGTGGCTGTAGCACAACAGGCCTTGTTATAGATAATATGAAAGATGGCCCTTTCAGAGGTCACACAGGCAGTTATAATTCATTTGTAGGTAGAGAAACACTTCAAGGGACGTTTGTCACAATAATTGTGGAGAGACAACCTTAAAGAGCACAAGGTATAAAGAACACAAGGTGTTCTAATGGAGCTAAATGCAACTTAGCATTTGAAAAATTATTTGAGTTCAAACTTTATTTACCTTTGAATACTCAAAATAAATTTTCAATCTGATACTTAAAACTGTATCCACCTACTTAAAGGCTAAAGAGGCTTATTCTTGAGAAACGTATTACCAGAATGAAAAGATAATTTAGGTTCAGAGTGGGATTAAGATGAAATAAATTTAGGTTCTCTGTGTGCCTTTAGGTTGCTCTTATAGCTGAGTGGTGTCTAATCAATGCATTCAGTGTGGAGAGCATTTGAGCTCACTGAAAAGCAGATGCCTCCTGTCTGCTTGGCTATGTCCTGAACTCCACTGCCTGCAATGGCTGGTTGCTTACTGCAGCAGCAGTCATGTAGGCTTTGCATTTATCTTGTTCAATTTTTTAGAGCAGTAGTGTATCTTCATAGTACCTTTCCTGTATTAAATTTACCATGGAAAGCATCAGTTTGCTTTGCGGAGTGGCTTTGGTATGTAGGAATTAAATTCCTTTTGGAGCAAACTAAAATTGAAGTTCTGCCCCAGGTGAGCACTAAACATTTGCATTAGTAGCTTGAGTGTGTTTAGGATCTGAGCCAGTGTTTTATGTCTTGGTTGGCTTCACATGATGTCTGTGGTGATGGCATTAAATCTAGGGACCAGACTCCACAAAATTGCAAGTGAAGTCCCTGAGCAGCGTATTGCATAGATAAAGAGAGCTCAGTAATAACTGTTCTAATGTATTCATCCTCCCATTGTCAAATAATAGAATAAGTAATGAACATTTAATATTGCATGGGATGAGCTCAAATATTGGACAAGCATGGGGCTGGCAAACTCTGGAGCGAGACTGATGGGAGAATGGGAGATGCTTGCCCTTCAGGACTCTCACTTCAAATGGTCCTGCATAGCTGGATGTGAGTGACAGCATTAAGTCTTAGATGTAGAACTGGGTTTTGGACTTGGAAAGCCCTAGATACAAGGTTTATATTGAAACTCTCTTTTTGAGTTGAAGCAGTCTTTTTACGTACTTGTCCTTTGTTACTTTAACCAATTACCTTTTGGCAACGAATAATTCATCAATTTTACCCTACTATAAATATTCTAGGGAAGACATGTCCTTTTCTGTCCTTTGAAGAACTCTTATGAAACTGGGTTAAGCAGAGTAGGAGGTGTGAAATTGCAACCCCAAAATTTCTGAACTGTTCTGTGTCTCTTCAGACTGTGGGATTATGAATTTAAAAGGAAATAGTTCAGTAATAAAACAGTAAGAAAATTACTTCAATAATTTACTTGGCTATTTAATTTTAATCACTAAATTGATTTCAGTAGGCATTGCAAGTGAAATTGTTTTCTGAAGTAAATTGCCCACTAGACCAAGTCCATAGCATTTGAGGCTGTACCATACCTTAGTGTGTGAGCATGCAATGTCAACAGAATACAGTAAATTCACGAATACAAGCCGCACTGAGTATAAGCCGCATCTCTGGGTGTTGGCAAACATTTCGGTTTTTGTCCATAGATAAGCCGCACCCGAATATAAGCCGCTTTGTCGTTCGCAGCGAGGACCTGCGTGCAATTAGTAACAGAACCGCGGGAGGGCGGGGTTTACTGGCTGAGCTAAGGCTGTGCAGGCTCGGCCCGCTAGGGGCCGCTGACAGGGCCAGATGGCCCAGCCCGGCGCTGCCGCTTGGGGCCCGCCGCCGCTGCCACTGGGCTCGGTCACCCCGGGTCGGTGCTGCCCTGCGGTGGCAGGCAGGGACGGAGCGTCCCCTGCTCCTACGGCAGCGGCGGCGGGCGGGGACGGAGCTTTCCCGCGCCCGTGGCGCCGGCGGCGGGCAGGGACGGAGTTTCCCCACTCCTGCCGCGGTGGCGGCGGGCGGGGACAAAGCACCCCGTCGGCTCCCCGAGCCGCGGCAATGGCTGCGCGGGGCTCCCGTCGGCTCCCGGAGCCGCAGCAATGGCAGCGCGTGCTTCCCCCCCCTCCCCGAGCCGCGGCAATGGCTGCGCGGGGCTCCCGTCGGCTCCCCGGGCCACAGCAATGGCGGCGCCGGCTTCCCCCCCCCTCCCCGGGCCGCAGCAATGGCGGCGCCGGCTTCCCCCCCCCTCCCCGGGCCGCAGCAATGGCGGCGCGCGCTTCCCCCCCCCTCCCCGGGCCGCAGCAATGGCGGCGCCGGCTTCCCCCCCCTCCCCGGGCCGCGGTAGGGGCGGCCCGGGTCCCCCCTCTCCTCCCCGGGCCGCGGCAATGGCGGCGCCGGGCCCCCCCCGTCTCTCCCCTGGGCTGTGGCAGAGGAGGAAAGAGAGCTCTCCCGCCTCTCTCCCCGCTCCCCGTGCTGCCTGCAGGGAGCCAGGCTCCACCTGCGGTGCAACAGAGTAGCGATTTGTAACAATCGCAAAATGCCGACTTTGCAGCTGCTCCGCTCAGCACTCTGGCAGGCACTTCTGAGGTTGTATTAGCCGCTCCTGATTATTAGCCGCATTTCCAGTTTAGGAGCAAAATCTTAGTCAAATTGGTGCGGCTTGTATTCGTGAAATTACTGTATTTACTGAAATGTCTCCAGAACTTCCTTGTGGAATAGGGAGCTGTCTAAACCATGGCACAGGAGATGCTGAGTGTTGCAGCTCCTCTCTGTGTTGGAGTCAGTGAGCCAGGTTTGAGTTTTGAGTCAAGGCCACAGGTATTTGGCTTTTCCCTTGAGATTCTGGATTCAGACCTTCTCCTAAGTTCTGAACTAAACAAAGCTCAATTCAAGAATGGTGTATGTAAGAGATGGAAGAGGTGCACCAAAACTGTTCTTCCCCTAAACTGCTGTACTTGTTTGGAGAAGGCTCATCTGTTTTTAGACATCTCACTGGCAGTACTTCTGTTGCTGCCCACCCATTTTTAAATAGTTTAGTTCAATGCAGTCCATTCACTACAGTATTAAATATCAGGATTCAGAGCTCCAGTGTGTGTGGCCTGAGAATAGGAGTCAGAGATGGGTTTCTTCTGCTTAATCTATTCTGACAAGTCTTACTTTCCTGTTTGTGGTGTGGACCATCCTGAGTAGAATGGTCAAGGCTGTATTCAGCAGAATTTTCTTCTGAGAGTGTGGTATTATTTTCAAATGAACCACATGTATGAAATGCATAGAGCTGAGAAAATTGTTAGTATTTGAAGTAGGGGACTGACCTCTTCAACTTTGATCTGTTGCATGCTGTGCTTTTTGAACACCTTCAAAAACTGGCTGCAGCTGCTTTCAGTGAAGGTGAACTTGCTGTGCTCAGACCTGGACTGGGTTACTCAGTAGGAATTGGGCATATTTGACCTTACTGTTTTGGCTGGAGTAGTATTAAGTATGTGTAGAGTCACCTAGAGGAGGTGCTTGGGTGGAAAGGCATGCTGCAGGGTAGTGATTAATAAATGTGTTAAGATGGCAGTGTAGAACTGGAGCCCTACAGAAACCAAGGTCTGTTTTAGCACCTTGTTTTCCTTCTTGTTTCATTGTGAACTTCAGCAGTAAGGATCCCCCTTCTGCTAAAGCTGATTGTTGCTTTTCAGTAGGGCTTTGAGCCTGCTTGGCAATTGCAACTCAGATTTATAGGGACAATGGGTAATGGTAGTGAAGTTGGATGTGCCAGAGTCAAAATATTATTAATAAAATGCAAGAAAAAAAAGTGAAAATTGTGGTAAATCATACACAGAGTCAAGGTGCTTCCTGATGCTGACTGACAGTGGGTAGTAATGCCTTTTGTTTTAAGGAGGGTCATTTCCCAAACAAGAAACAGTGCTGCCTATCTGCACGTTAGTATGAAGTGATGCCATGAAGAAATCAGGCCACCAACTGTTCTCTGGCAGGTGATAAAAATTCCTCTTTATTGGATTTATATGCCCACAACTGTGAACAAAAGAAATCCCAGCTTCTGAAAAATAAATTTCTGATTTTTGTGTTGGTTCCTATTGTGTTTACTATTGCGATACAGTTGTTTCAAAATTTGTCTGAATTGCAGTTATTTAATCTGTAATCTGACTTTAAGCTTTCTTTCCAGTTCTAAGAAATGGGATGTGGCAGAACATTATGTGGAAAGAGGTAAATAAAACTGAGGATGGGAGGGAGGGAAAGCAAGTGTTCAAGAATTGCTCTTGCCAGAACTAATTAGAAGGCTTAGAATTAATCTATATTATGTGAGAATTTTGTCACTTGGGGTGGGGGAGGTGGGAGGGATCCTTTCTGTTCCAGTTGTCAAAATTGCCCTGAGCAAGGCACCTGAGTACCCATTTTTAACAAATTTTTGTTACCATCAAATGCTAATGAACTGTTGTGTTTTCTTTGTGCAGTTAATAGGTAAACTGTAAACAGTATTTTGTTTTTAGTCTACCTAGAAGAGTAATTTTCACTGCAATGCTGTACTTCCCCTGCAAGTCTAACAGAAGCTTACTTTGCTGCCTGTGCTAAAAAGTCCCTGGGCTTTGAGACTAATTAGTAAGCTGCTTGCTCAAGTAAGAAACACAAGCCCTGCTGCTACCTGAGGCACTTGGGACCCATGTTCTGTGAAGCCCTTGGCCAGGGTCTGGTGAGCTTTATTTCTAAGACCTGGAAGTTGCTGAAATGCCTTAGGATGTATCGATCTAGTTGTGGCTCTTAATGCCTTTTAATGGATAAAATTAGCCCTCTTGGATAGCAATTGAGGAAAAAGTACACCCTTTAAAAACCTCTGAGGAATGAGATCAGTCTCAAGATACCTAAAAGCAATCCTGCTGAAGTGTTAGGCTATAGTAGAAGCTGAAGGTTGTCAGGGCTTCCGATGGCTACCCTTGGTTCCTGCTTTATGCTTTTCCAAGTTCTATTTTTGTAGAAAGGACAGTGAATTGAAAGATTAAGGTCAAGCCTGGAATCTGGGTTTTTTATACCCTTAGGCACTACTTGAATTGACCTGTATCTGTAACTGCATGTTGTCCAGGCTTGCATTTACTGCTAAGGAATAACAGGTATTATCAACCTTGATCACTTTAAGCCAAGCTTCTGACTTTTTGTATTTATTTTGTGCTGAAAGTGGTAGGGAATTTATTTTTAGTGGTATCTGAGTAAAACTAATGAATCTGCTTGTTCAAACTACCATCTGTTTCCATTTTTATAAATTAATATCTTGAAAGTATTTTAAGCCTATTTCAGACTCTCAGTGATGCATTGGCATTAAGCAGCCTCATGCTTATCGGGCAAACCTAGTTTACTGTTTTGGGAGTGCTACTTGACTCTTTTTAGAATGAAAGTCCCATGCATGTGTGACTAACTCTAGGTGCTGGAAAGTCTTAGGCCTGTGTAGGAGGAGACAAAGTATTCCAGAATTTAGAACTCTGCCTATCCCAGGGAAGGACAGGATTATATTATGAATCCATAGAGATGGTACTACTTGCTAGTGACTAGTACAAGCAGTGCATCTAAGGAGAATAAGGGAAGATGATAGTGATGATTGGGTAGGTAAGTAATACAGATAAGGAATATAAGAAAACTCGTGATACTTAAGGTTAAATTAAAGATAACTTTTTTACTGGGGAAAATAAGACTAAAGAAAACCTCTGAATCTGGGTAGTGCCAGAATTATAGAAAAAAAAGCCATTTCTATTAAATATAAACCACAGAAGTTCACAATTTCTAATTGTCTGTGTTTTTGCTCTATACAATAGTTTACTTTGCATTCAGAAGAGGGAAGGCTTTGATATTTCCAAACTTGCAGTGAAAAGTACTCTGACTTTGAGAAACGCTATCTCTAGCTGTTCTGTGCATGATGCTGTTCTTCTGACTGGGTGAAAGAAAATAACAAACTAACATTCCAGACAAGCGAACTGTTTGTTTTTCTCTTCCATGCTACTGTACTCCTGACCACCACAGGTAGCAGTAGGCGATATTGTGAAGGTCACCAATGGGCAACATCTTCCAGCAGACATGATCATATTATCTACCAGGTATCCTGAATGGGTGTGGAAGCGATGTGTCTGATGAACTGAGGTGCAGAGGACTTGGATCTCTGTATTTGCTATTAATAAAACCAGACATCAGATAGCACTAATTCTATTCCACATCTAAAATTAAATTTCAACGATGACAAACATGGCTTTAATTAGACTTTCATTCATGTATTATTGTAGATAGGCTCTTCTGAAATGAGGCATTTTCAAGACTTCACTTTATGAATTGCAGGTACATAATACTCTGTATTGATGAGTTTGTTGGAAGACTGAAGGTTGTTAACATGAGCTTTGTGCAGTCAGTGGTTCTATTGGCCTTCTGAGAATCCCTCCACTTAAATAAGGAAGCTTAAGTTTTCTTCCAATTAATTCCACTGAGTATTCAGTATATTTTCTTGTGCTCCCCAAGGAAGATTTCTCTTTCAAATAATAAATTTGAAATGCTGTTGGCATCAAACAACAAAAGCTTTTGGACTTCATTTGTTCACTACTTCTGTTGGATACAGCACATGTATGGCCCATCTCTAGCATGGTAGTAACAGTAACCTGTTGAGTCCTGCTTGGTTTGTTTTCAAATATGGAACAACTTCCTTGTGTCCCCTCCCAGGACGCACCTGACTGCCAGTGCACTGCTGACTCATGTTGAATTTGCCATCAACCAGGACCCTCTGGTCCCTTCCCATGGGACTGCTCTCCCTCATTCCATTCTCCAGTCTGTACACACTGGCTGGTTTGCCTTGTCCCAGGTGCAGAATCCAGCATTTGCCTTTGTTAAGCTTCATATGGTTGGTGGTTTCTCAGCCCTTTGATTTGTTGAGGTCTCATAGTTCCTGAAAGCATTTGAGTGGTACTTGAGAACAGCTTGAGGCTGAATCAAGACCATAGTTTGCTTAGATGAGGTTTTAACAAGAGACAACAGCACAGCTCCTGTTCTTAAACATGCCAAATAATAATAATGACCAAACCTTGCAACACCTCCATAATTCCCTCCTGTGTGTGTTGCTCTGGTCTCTAGGTTGCACTTCTCTTACAAGATCCAACTTTTAAGTGAACTTTTTTTTCTAGCCCCTGTATTTTCTGCTTCATCCTTCTTATCTGTGATGTTTCTGGGAGGATTCAGTTTTTTTGAAGGTATAGGCAGAAGCTCAGTCTTTTTAAATACCACAAGATGAAGGATAGAGGTACCTTCATTCCATGGTATGCAGTATTGTATTTTTTAAAACAAGCCCCAAACCTTAAATAAGTGGTTGTCAACTTAATATGCAGTTAGGCTGAACTTGGACATCAATAATTTTGTGTTTCAGCATTGAAGAATATTTTACTGAAGAACTTCTGTGATGTGTTCTACTAAAAACCCTTTCTGACTTATTTCTTAACTGTGTGGGCCAGCTTTTTGTTCTACACTATTCTACTAACCTGCTGTCACTGATAACCACATAATAATTAGAGAATTTAACCCAGAGCATGTTGATGTAGGAGAAGCTTTGCTTGAAATAAATAGCAATTTCTATGTCAGTTCTGTTTTATAATTGGTATTATTCCCATGATTCCTTTAAATGTCAATACTAAGTGTCCTCAGTTCACCAGAAAGCTCTGCATGTTCTGAAGGGGGTGGGGTCTTTTGCTTGTATATGTTGATTTTCTGTGTCTGAAATGATTGTTAGAGGTAAAATCGACTGTTGTTTTTATCTTGACTCTTTGTCTGTTCAGCAAAAAGATGGCATCAAATTTTACATAAAGACTGAATTAACATGAAGAAAAAAATATTTTAATTCAAACACAAGTTTGGAAACACATCCACATTTCTCATTTCCACGGTTCATACCATTTCTGTGGGAATTAGAAGAATTCTGTTGCAAAAGTCTCCCTCCTGAGCTAACCACTTCAGTTGTAGAGAAGGTGTTTGACAGAGGAAAAATTGGAATCAAACTGGACTCTAATCAGTGTATTTCTTGGGTTCAGTTTCAAACTGCCTGTGTAGGAGGAGACAAAGAATAGACTCAACCCTTTTTTCTTTTCAAAGCAAAATAAATTGGAGAGAATAGTCTATCTTCTTACTGTGTTATAAATGTACCTGTCCATTTCTTAATTATTGTTGTCCTAAGGAGCCTTTATTACTGACCTATTGATTGAGTACATTTGCTGTTAGAGCAATTGGTTACTTTGGGGGAAAAAAATAGTCATTTATCAAGAGTATGAGAAGTGATATGCTGAAGAAGCACTTGCTTGAATCCAGATGGGAAACTGATATTCCTTTGCAGCCTGAGAAGATAGTTTGCAGAAAAACAGTTTTGGTAGTGCTATACAGAAGTTTTTGAATGGTATGTCAGGAGAAGAGCTGGCAAAAGTACCCTTCCCTATCACAGGTGCTACCTATGCAGAGCTCCTCTGTTAGATGTAGATGAGAACTTGAATAATAGAAAATTCAATTCTAGGAGGACGATTTTTATCCCTATTGGTAAGGTCAGAAACATATCTGGAAGATGCAGGTTACAGCCCTCAATCCTAATAAACCTTTTTACTATGCTCAAAAAAACTTGTTTAGCAGTGACTTTGTATGTACTTCCCATAGGCCCTCAACTTTAAGGTGACCTTGCAGACAAGATTTTGTGTGTTCAGTTCACAGACAGAACCATAGCAGAGAGCATTACTGTCTTCATCCAAACATATCCCCTTTTTATACTGTTCCATACTTGCTATTTCACCTGTAACTCTTGCAATAAGAGGCAATTTAATTAATTGCAATTCAAAACAATCCACTTCAGTCATCTAGGTTTATCATGACTTGTTAAATTCTTACTAGCCTTTGAATTAGACTTGTCTTTCTCTGTAGATTTTTGTATGAGCATATCCAAAAAAGTCAGCTTTCATGGTTGTATACCACCAGTATGGTTTTCTGTCTTCTGCAGTGCATTGAAGAAGTCTGTTGTGGACTATATTAGTGCAAAACTAGCCTACAAAAAAGTACTGAGTTTTAATATTGAAAATCTTACACTTCTTACAGTGAACCACAAGCCATGTGCTATATTGAAACAGCTAATCTTGATGGGGAGACGAATCTCAAAATACGACAGGTAAACCAAAATTAATTTAATTTTTTTTTCTTTTAGGTATTTGATATTAGTTATGAAGCAGCATCTGTCTTGCATGGCAGCAATACAAGTGCTTTTTTGTTGTTTTTTTAAAAAGCATCTTTCTTCGAGAGGCTGTAATTTACCTTTTTTACAGATACAAACCCAAGCAGTAATGCATCATGTGCAGTGTAAGGAACTAACCTGGAGCAAGTATTTTAAGGCCACAGAGACAAATCAAACAGACCTTGGATATGTTTTGTTGAAGGTCTTAGAGGAATTTAAGTGCTGTACATTAAAAAAAAATCATCTATGCTTGTGATGAGAGTTGCAGTTTCTCCTGTCACAATACTATTTTATAAGCATTATGAGGAAGCTGAAAGGAATCTTTATATGTATAAGTTATTTTGTTATCTGTTTGTGGCAAACAGAAGAATTTATTTGGATCTTTCTAGTTTTATTAAAGAAGTACTGTTGGTTATAGTGTTCAGAAATAGTTAAGAATTTTTGATTTCTTTAATTAAAAAAAAGTATTTAGATTAGGATTTTTGAAACACAGATAATTTGTTTTTGAAAGGCTGTGTTTGCTCCTTCTTTACAACATTTGTTAGAAACAGGATTCACTGTTCCAGATAAGGCTACTAAGTCAGATCCTGGACTCTTGTAAGATTTTATTTCCTTCAGGACATGCTTAAAATACAAAAACATGGCCTTGTTCTGGCTTGCCGTGCTGCAGTCAAATTTTGGCAAAAGAAACACAAAATGGATTCCTCTTTTAATAGAGAGGCAGTGGGGTGCTGTGCATGTGCTCAGATGTAGAGTACCAATACTTTAGGTTGCAGTTGCATAACAGGCTGATCGTTAACCTTGAGCAGGATCAGAGCATATTGGCTGCAGTGAGACTGCACTTAAGAATGACCATATTTAGCAACCATTACACATCAGTGCAGCTATACTTTGAGAAAAAAGCCAGCCCTGTCTATACTGCTTTTCTCCTACTTCCTCATGCACATATCCAGCTTTGTTTTGTGGATGTTACTTTCCTCTTGGTTAAAGAGAGATCACATACGTAATGTAAATATCTGTGTTGAGAGTTTCAGTTGTGTTAGTAGGCTCATATGTGTCCATAATGAGTTTTCCTTGCAGGAAAGAGGTATTGAATATCAAATAAAGAAAACCCCAAAACATAACAGAAACGAACCCCAAAAAAGCAACCACAAAAAAAGCCCCCACGAAAGCAAAACAGGACCCTGACGAACAAACTTCCACAGATTTAATTGCACTTTGGTTTGTAGAGGTTATAAGTAAGCACCATTTTCCTAGGGTGCCTTCTAATAACAGTTTCTGACAAGAATCTCCTTTGAATTGTTCTGTGCAGGGTTTGTCTCAAACTGCTAGTCTCCAGTCCAGGGAAGAATTGATGAAAGTGTCTGGGAGGATAGAATGTGAAGGACCCAACCGCCATCTCTATGACTTCACTGGAAACTTGCGCTTAGATGGTCAAAGGTATTGACAGAAAAGCCATGAATTCATTTGCTTAGGAAAAAAGATTTCCCCTGTTTTGTTAATCTGTAACTCTGAGCATATGCATGTTTTTGCTGGAGAAGAGGGGGGGTAATAATTAATATTTATTAATCAGAGCATCTGCCAGTATAAGATAACACAGTTCTCTCTTTGTATGGGGACTTCTGCTTGTTATTGATTTCTTAGTAATTAATGGTGATATTTTATTAAAAGATACATCTAAAGAGAAGGAATCAAGGAAATGGTTGGGATTTTTAGGGCCTTCTTGTTGCACAAGATACACACAGAGGAAATGGAAACCTTTCCCTTTCAGCTAGAGCCAAAGGCTGCACCAAGGTCAGATTTGTAGAGAAAAGTGATCTCAGAACCTGGAGGCTTTGCCAGTGTGACTTTGATTTCTACAATTCTTGAAAGAAAAGTATATCATTTCAGTACTCAAATTCATGGATTGTGGAAAGTTGGTAGGAACATGCACATTTTATTTGGCTGTTTTCCTTCACCAAACATATATTCCTTGGGCAGTTCGGTGCAAGAATAGCAGATGATCACTTGCATCCCACTTTGAAGTCATGTGGTTAATACAGGCTTTCTTAAATGCTTTTTTAATGGTGTATATGGTGTAGTGTGTTTGAAATGGATGGTCTCTTTACAAGTTCAATGCTTCCCTGTCCTTGATGTGAGAGAGAATGTACTAGCCGAGGTCAAGTGCAGAATAAACTTATTTATGGCTGCCGTGTAAGTTCTCAAGTTTTGGGTAACTGGAGCAGCTTTGCCCTACTGTGCTTCAGCAGGAATTAGACTTACAGAGGTTTCAGTGCTTTCTTCAGTTCTGTGGACAATCTAAGCTCATTATATTGCTTTTACATTCTTCTCCTCTTGTTTGTGGTTGCTTTTATTATTAACTGGGGAGTAAGGCTGGGGGTAAAACTATCTTCTTTAAAGTGTTACCAAGAACTGAAAGATCCATTAACTTCTTCCTTTGCAGCCCAGTTCCTGTTGGTCCAGACCAGATCTTGCTGAGAGGTGCACAACTGAGAAACACTCAGTGGGTCTTGGGTATTGTTGTGTATACAGGACATGATACAAAACTCATGCAGGTAAAGGTTTTAAGGGGATTAAGGGTATGTTTTGATAGAAATTGCTCATCTTCCCTGTATTCTCATTGTCATTGACTTGATTTTATGAAATGGTTTGACTCATAGTTATTTAAGGCCTGGAAACCTTGAGGAGTACACTGTATTCCAGTTTACATGTGCAAACACACACTGAAGTGACAGCAGTTCGATATGTAAGGAGAACTAACTTTCATCTTAATGTATTTGGTAGCTGGATGACATTTAAAACTGAGACTTAACAGCTGAGGACATAGTAATAATTATGGAGATACTTAGATTAAGACAACAGTCCTGTATTGCCTTAATGTCAGGGAGTGCCTGGAGAGACCAGAAACATGTGTATGTTGATCACTGCTGCTGACTATGAGTGGGATGGATAGCAGGTGCTCTGATGGACTCTGAAACTAAAGATTGGGTTTGCTTCTGCATTTTTCTCTTGTAGAAACCATTGCCAGGTTATTTCTCTCTCTCTTTTTTTTTTTTTTCCCTGCTGCTGTTCAGAATTCAACCAAAGCACCTCTGAAGAGATCAAATGTAGAGAAAGTGACCAACATGCAGATCCTGGTTTTGTTCTGTATTCTCCTGGTAATGGCCCTTGTGAGTTCTGTAGGTGCCTTATTATGGAACAGAACACACGGTGAAGTTGTCTGGTATCTTGGCTCCAATGGTGAGTATGCGTGCACTGAGCCAGTGATGTGTCACTGTAGGGCCAACCAGGCTCTTACCTTCACTGAATTAATCCATAAAATAAGAAACAAAACCACAAAACCCCCCCAGATCTTGCTAGTTTTTTGATGACCTAGTATTTTTGAGAATAGGCTGACATTAGAAGCCTCACTGGGAAATTTACTTAAGGTTATGTAAATATCACTGGACTAGCACCCAAGAAGCAGGGCAGAAACAGAGGAGGGGCAAGAGTTACTCTTGGCTATCTGGTGTTGATTTCTTTCATCTCTGTGGAGATACCATACATGAAATTTTTCTCAGAGGAGGTCCTATACTGCAGCCTTTTGTGTGTCTGACTGTATTTGCAGGATGGAGAGTATCAGTCTGATGCTGACTTCAGCTCTATGCTTATGTACAGATGCAAAGGATTTCTCTTGACTTTTTTCAGTCGGAAATGCTGATCTGCTCTTTTAGAGAAAATTGAAATGCTAAATGTCACAATTATTATTGATTGGGTAAAGTTTCTGTCTTTGGCTTCTGTTACTTTGTTGTGAGAAACCCGATCTCTTAGCATGGTTATTTGAAGGGTTTTACTTGATTTCATTCTTAGTCCTGAAATTAGTTCATTACCAAAGAGGGTACATTACCAAAGGTGGATATGAACAATTAAAGACTCCCCAGCAGACTTTTGAGGAGGCTACATTAGCTATAAAATGTGGTGTTATAAGCACTTTGAGATGCAGATCTTAAAGCAGTTATCAAAAACTGCAAATGGCTTGTCTGCTGATGATGCAAAACAGATGGCAAGTGTATCTTCTGCAGCAGAGCTCTTTAAGAGCTGTAGTTGTGGTAGTGAAGAAATAAAATCACATAGGAAGAGCATATTTGACTCTGGGTTTCGGTAGTTTTAATGTCTTCTTGTAGCAGTGTCAGCAACTTTCAGAATTTCTTGCCTGCTCTCCCCCTTGTTTTTTAATCAGTATGTTTAAATTTGTACCTCCCAATGATGGAACTAATACTGGAAAAGATGAATGGAATGAACTCTGGAATGTGCAATATAAAACAAGTGCAAATTGCAATAGACTAAGATGACATTATAGTCTATATAGATGCCTTTTTGTAAATTGAATGCACAATTTCTATACCTTCTGTAACTGCCACACCCAGGAATGACTTTTTCATGTTAGGCAGGTAGATTTTAAACTTTGCTTAAAGGTCTCATCTTTGTGAAAATTGTATTGGAAAATGTTCCAATACCAAGCATGCTTCTGCTTTCTGTAAAGTTATCATAGATATGGAATTAGGGTGTACTCACACTTTGAGGTGCCTTTGTCCAAACTCTGGTCTTTTTTTAGGCTTCAGCAATTTTCTCTGGATTCTCTGTCCTCCTAGTTTGCTCCCCTGACTCCTAATTGACTTGTGATGCTGAAAACCCTTGGTTGTGGACTCTGACCCTATTGAACTGGGTGGTCTGTGTGCTGACTGAAGTGCCTCTCTAAGTTTCTAGGGAAGTAGAGAGCATACAAATGTGGAGATTTTGATTGTAAAGAGAGGGTGTGGGCAGCCCCATGAACAGGAGCCTTCATCCTGTGTCTCTGCTGAGCCTTGTATATTCCTGCTGTCTATAAGTGCTTCTCCTTCCCTTAAGGACCAGTTGTGATGGTAGACTTATTTGGGCAAGTTTCCCAGTGTTGTCACCATTAATAACAGCTTCTTTGCTTAAGCAGGGTGCCTGAGTTCATATGCTAGGCAACTGTTTAACAGTCAACTTGTTCTCATCGATTTCTTTAGTAAGGGTAAATTTTCAATTCTGACAATGATGTCAGATTTTAGAACTAATTTCAGTGTTTATTTGTTGTTTCCTAACTACACTGAGTAAAGTAGGTACTTTCTGAAGGATGGTTATATTACTAGTGACATTGGGGGCTCCTAATTGGGCAGTTGACACACTAGATAAATGTCTAAATTGGGTTATAGTGGGGAATGTTGTACTTCTCACCATCTGTCTAGCACAAATTGTTCAGAAAATGCTCTGTTCTTTTATATATAGCCTCACCAACCTTGCCCTTCACCTGGTGCAAAATGCATGTGTTCAGTGGGTGTTTTATCTATCTTCTGTTGAAATCAATACTAAAATGCCCCTTACACTAGACATCAACACACTAGCTGACTATTTTAGTATAGCTAAATCTGATTAAGTGAACTGCATGAAGATGATTGCCCCTATACTCAGACTTGTCTGCTAATGTCCTGTGTATTTTGATCCACAGAAATGCTGTCTGTCAACTTTGGATACAATCTGCTGACATTTATCATCTTGTACAACAACCTTATTCCAATCAGCCTTCTGGTGACATTGGAAGTTGTCAAGTTTACTCAGGCTCTTTTTATAAACTGGGTAAGTAGCAAGAATGAATGTATTTCAGTTCTGGATGTTGACATTTAAAATAAAAACCCACTTAACATCTTAGGGAGATTTTCTAATTACTTTTCTGATGCAACTTCTGGGAAAGACAGGGGGAAACTCAGGATTTATTCTATATCAGTTCTGTGTTTCATAGGAAATTAAAAGATCTAGCCACAGGAATGTCCCCTGTGCTAATGATAACTTGTATTTTAGCCTTTTAGGATGAGAAGGAACTCTCAGCTCTTGGTTGAAGGAGGTCTCTCTGCTGACTCATGTTCAGTAATTATGTTTTGAAAACTCCTTGGTATCTTACAGCTTCTCTCATTCACAGCAGAGGGAAAGACTAGACTTGTGAGAAGGTGTGGGGTTTGGTTTTGGTTTTGTTTATTTTTACATCCTAAGACTGGCGTTAAGGTAACCTCTGGAATGGACCATAATGTTTTTGTAAGGAAATAAGTTGATGCTGCCTCATGCAACCAAACAGTGATCTCTCTATTCAGGGAAGCTTTGACTTCAAAATGTTTCTCAAGTTGTGGGCCAAGTTGTGTGGTGATGACTTGATAGCTGGACAAAACCAAGAGGCATACCTGTTGTTGGTATGCATTAATCCTTGGACTTTGAGTAGTGTAGTAGGTTCCTATTAAAACTCATGTAAGTGAAGTTTAATATTTCTGTTACTTGATCTGCTTGTAGTGTAGTAGAGATGCATATCAGAAGTTGCTTTGGTTTGTGTAGCAGCTGTTTTATTGTAGTAACAGAAGAAGTTTATTTTATGAAGCCACTAAAATTGTCTCTCCCAGATGTGGCTAGAGCAACTGATGGTTGTAACTGAACACCTATCATTAGCATGCCTACTGAATGAGTTTCTTTCTACTGTACTAAGTTTGGGGTTGCACCTTTAGTTTATTAACTACCTGTAGTTGAATCTGTCTTTTCTCATGTCCATGTAGGATGGAGGTATACTTTGGAAAGGGGGCACCCATATTCATCCTGGGATGATGTTTGTCTCAAGCATTCAGAATGCCTGCTCATAGTGTTGAGACAGTCAAGTTGCAGGTGACTAAAAGAACAGAGAATTTAGTGTTTAATTTGCATAACATAAGTCTTATTTTTGTTCTCATTTTAGGACATAGATATGTATTACCCTGAAACAGATACACCTGCAATGGCCAGAACCTCAAACCTTAATGAGGAACTTGGGCAGGTAAGATAACATTTTCTTAAGTGTCGTGATTGTGATATACTCTCTCAAGAGTGAAGGTATGAGAACAAGATATACAAGATTTGTACAAGATGTACAAATCAGCTTTATTTTGTTGCTCTGTGGCTCAGGTTAATAGGACACTTTTATTTTCTCTAGTCTGAGTCTTACAAGTGAAGTAATGAGATATTGCAGGATTAAATGTAATATCATATAGGCAGTTTTATTTATGTTTGGGAATTGAAACTATTTATGTTCACTCTAAACTTTATTCTCGAAGGTGTTGGACAGATGCTTTATGGTTTTGACTGTCTATACCAGAACAGAACGTACAGGGCTAAACTTGGCTGAAGAGCAGGCTAACAGCCTAGACTGTTACTAGTTTTTGATGTTTCTGACTACTTCACAGGAGATGCATGTTAAAAAATGCAGCTGTATTCCTAATTTAGATATTGTGTTCTTTCAAGCATTTCTATTTTCCGTTCAGATAAAGATAACTCTGTATTAACTCGCAGTTGCTGTAGGTTTGTTTATTCTGCAAATAACATTTCTTCAATCTGGAAGAGCTTCCCAAAACAAGCTCACTGGATAATATGACTTTGTTATTGGAATTTTGTAGTACTGTTGAGAAATGGTAGCTTTTCTTCCTTGACCATCAAAGTTACAGGTCTGTAAGTGAGCTCCAGAAGCTTCATAACTGGCATTTTTTATTTAAAATTAATATTAATATTATTTAAAATTAATAATATCCTACTCAGTAGGGGAGTAGTCAATATTCCTGCTTAATCTGATCAGCATTTTTCTTATGAATACTGAAATTTTATTTCTGTTTAAGTCACTTTGATGTGAAGTTATCAGCCTCCAAATTAAGGTGCTATTTTTGCATGAAGTAAAGGATGTGTGGCATAATGTATGTTGGTAGCCCATATGTTATATTTCAGGAATAGCTTACTAGCGATTCTGTGTAACTAGACTGAATTTTTTTGATTCTTTAATTGAATTACATGTTCACATGTGCCCTTAATTGTTTTGTTTTATGGTGAAATTATTAATGACTTTAAATTCTCCAGAAGTCTGGGTACTTACTTTGACTTGTGGCTTGCAAAGGCTTCATTTCCAATGCTGTGTTCGGGAACTGTACAGTGCACATCTAAAGGATCACCTTTCAAGCGTGTAGTGCGCTGTCTTGAACTGAACGGCTATTATTGAGGAAAAGCCTCTACTAACACTAGTCAAATTATTTTGGTCTTCAAGTTGTCTAACTCTTTGAGGTTATCACCATCCCTTTCTACCTGTTGCTGGTTGAAAGTCTTACCTGGTGCAGAGGTACATTGGTTTTGGTCTGTTGTGGCCCTTTGAAGGTGGGAATTTTCAATCTGCTGATGCTCCAATTTCTACCTTAAAATCACTGTTTCCATTAAGGGTTTATTACTTTGGGCAGTGCTGACTGTGGCTTCAGGACGGTTCATGACTGGACATCAGAAAAAGCAGCTTTTGTTCACCTGCAGAATACCAGTTGGACTTACTCTAGTACACTCTGTGCTTATCGGTAGGGGAAAAAAAGTCCCCACACATTCCTGGTGATCTTTGAAATGAGAATGTCTTGAGTGCATAAAATTCCAGTGAGCCTTCAACAATCCTAAGAGTCTTTGTTTTCATGTCTAGTCACTCCTTGAGATTAGTATATTTGAAAGGTTTGGTGAATGTCCAAGTAGTGCAACCAAGTGCATCTATAGTGATCACACCAGAGCCTTGGCAATGGATACCTACTATTTGAGCCCTTCCACATTTAGAGATAAAGAATTAATGCAATTAAATAATTTGCCTGATTATTTTTCTGTAGATATGGTAGAAAAATGAAGCTATAATAAGCCTGCATTGGCCAATATTGTGATATTTGAGCAATATGTCTCTGTGAATCTTCCTGTTTTCTACTTTGAGTTTTGTTACTATGTAAGTTGAAAATCAGACTTGGTTTTTTTTCTCTTCCAGGTAAAATACCTGTTTTCAGATAAAACAGGTACTCTAACATGCAATATCATGAACTTTAAGAAATGCAGTATTGCTGGAGTGACTTATGGGTAGGTATGACTTTTTAAAAAACTCTGTAGCTTAATGCGTGCTTACTACTGGTACAAAATTTATATTGGAAAAGGATTAGAACATTTTGTTCTTCAATTCATAGTCTAACATATTTTGGTATCTTAATTAATAGCTTTCATTTTCTTGTCCTGTAGCACAAATTAGGAAAGTCAAACCTGGGGGGTACTTCACATGTAGCAAAGAAACTTGCTTCTTAATTGCCTGATCATGATTTAAATAGAACCAGAAGTGTTAAATAAGCTCTGGCCTAAGAGGGAAGAAGTTTCAGCCCAATTGTCAGTAATTTCTGTGACTTCAGGAGAACCAGAATTTTGGTAGAGCAGTATAGTTGTGGTTATAGAGCTTAATATTCCTTGCACGAGAGGAACGCCTGCTTGCTGATTTTATTCTATTCTGTTGAAAGGATGCCTTTGAGTCATCTAAATCTTTGTATTTGCTTTATGTTAAATGGATAGTCTTAAGATCTTGATGCAAGTTAACCTTTGAATTTTGTGTTAGCTAAATTAGATATCTCAAAAGGCAGAAAATTTGATTCAAATGTATGAACAGCTGAACCCATGGTTCCAGCATATGTTTTTGCGGGATGACTCATTGATCTTCGCCTTCTACCTATTTTTTTTTTTGGTTTCTAAAGTGGAATAAATGTTCTTTTTTCCTTTTTCTACTCCTCAGTCACTTTCCTGAGTTGGAAAGAGAACGTTCATCAGAAGACTTCAGGTAAATACATTCCAAGATGTTTGTGTTCTGTATAGCAGAGTGGGTACAATCTATATAAAGACTGCTTTCCAATTTGGGACTGGAAGAAGCCCAAGGGAGGAATGCATTTGAGTAAAATGGTCTTCCAGTGGGAGCCTAATGCAGAGCTGGTGGGTGGTGATGGATCTACTCTTCTGCATAGAGATTTCATATGTGAAGGGGGTGAGAATAGGCAGTGGCTGGGGTGGCTGGGATGCTAATGCAGTGCTTATTTATAATTGCAGACAGTCAAGTTAAAAGCTAAAATTAGCCTACTTTACAGGAAGCTTACCTCTAGCTAGAGACTGAATGTTGCTCTTTGCAGTCATTAAGTTCAGGTCTGACAATGAGGAAAAAAGAAACTTCGTTATTGAAATGCTGTATTTTATTAATTAAACTGGGAGAGAGCTTGATGTGGAGGCCTGTCATGTCCAGAGAATCCTGCTCTTTTTTATTTGAACTTTAATTGAATATAGATGATGGGTCTGTCCCATTCCACAGAAACAAGTGAAAACCCAGAGGTGTTACACAGGTGTCAGTGAAGCATTTTAGAGTATTGGGAAGGAGGGGAAGAGCTAGGGAGGGCTGACATGGATTTGAATGGCAAATATAGGGAAGAAGTGAATTCCCACCCAAGAAACAGGTAAACAATGAATGCTGTTAGAGAAGCACTTGGTGATGACCTGAGCTGGGCTTTTCCACTGGTCCAGCTCAGGTGATAAAATGATATATTTCTTCATCTGGGATGTAATTTCTATGGATCCCTCTTTTCTTCCAATATATTGCTGTTTCTTTCATTGCTGTGTTTTCTTTCCTTGCACCTTTCTTTTCTATTCAGTTCTGTGAAAGTTTTTTCTAGGTGCTTACTTGGAGTACTCAGACTTAAAATCCTCCAGGGGTCAACTTGAAGTAGAATGCTCTGACTAGGGAGGGAACTTAGGGATATTGAACTTCAATCTATTCTATGAGCAAGCCACCCTGAAATCCATTTATCTTAAATATGCTTAAAAACTGCTCTTGCTACATCTGTCCCAGGGGCTGCATTGACACTTGAATCTTCTGAAATACACTGTCAACCATAACCATTTTGGGTTTCTTGCTGGTGTTCATTTTCAGCACTTGCTGCATTACTCATATGATCTTTTCACAATGCTTTCAAGGACAGTGGAGACTTACTTTGCTTTTTAAATTTGCTTCCCAAGAAAATAGATGAAGTACTAAGATTGGCAATGTTGCCACTTGTTTGAATATGCTTGTTTTGCTCTGCAGCCAGCTACCTCCTTCCACCAGTGAATCGTGTGAATTTGATGACCCAAGACTGCTGCAAAACATTGAAAATGATCATGTAAGTCTGCTCTTTGAATATCACGCGTCTTAAATGCCCTATTCTAGGCTTGTCTGGAATTGAATGCTGAACAAATCTATTTGTGTGATTAAGTCTGCTCTGTGAGTGTGTCATGCAGGCACAGAGGGGGTAAATTGGAATTAAAATAACTCCTTCCAACGCCTTTCTGCCCACTTGTCTTACAATTGAATTAAAGAAGCTGATATGGATTCTAACGTATCCATATTGATATGGATTCTAGCTGCCTATAAAGCAACTTCATATATTGTATATGGAAGATAATGCTTTGTTACAAGTTATGATAGAAATTAAAATTATTTTAAAGAAATGCTACATGGAGTGTTGAAACATCTATACCATTTTCAACTGTAGTCTGTAGCACTACAAGGTTCTGGAATGAGCCTTGTTTTTAAGTATTGCAAGTGTTTGGAATTCTAGTTATGTAAAGGGTGCAAGAGATGGGACTTAATTGCAAATTCAAGCTTGGCATGAGCCTTAGTGATTAATAGTCTTAGCCTAGCTTTGAGTCCCAAAGGGACCTAGTCTTTACAGTGTCAGTTCATTGTTTATTTGGAAATCATATGGCTATGAAGTGTCTGAATGGACACCAGACAATTCACTTGCCAAAAGGCATGACCCTTGTTCTCTGCAGGCTGTCTCACAGTGTGAGGCCTGAGTATTGGCAAGTGCAAACTCAATCAGGTGATTGCTCTCCTTAGTGTAGCTTCTGTAACTGGGCTGCTTAAGTTTAATTATGAGCATCTAAAATATAGTTGCAATGTACAATTTGTGTGCAGAAAAGCTTTGCTTTCTGTTCTGCTGTGCAGTACTTAAGAACTGCAGTGTGGTGTGAATACTGTAAGGGAATAATTACTTGGTCTGGCACTATGTATTCTGCAGGGTGATGGAGCCTAAAGGTGGATCCTGTGCTCTCACCTCTGGCAAGGTGATGCTCTCAGGACAGTGCCCTGGTTTCCTTTGTGGCTTTTGTAATCATGTACACTGGAAGGATTTCCCACTGGACATGGCTTTCAATCAAGATTTGTGCATTGTCCTGTTCCTTTGTATCTAGTTTGTTCATTTATGGCTATAATAATGGCTTATGGCAGGTGCTGACTCCAGGTATTCATTCTGGTACAGGTGTCAACTGCAGGTAAAATGACTTTGAGCTCTTTCTGGCTGCTGCTGCTTTAGGTATGCATAGAGAAAAATGCTTTGGTATATTTTAATAGATTCAACAGAAGGGATGTATCTCAAATGAGCTGTGAGATGGAATTTCTCACCTAACCTTGAGATGACCCCTTATTTTGGGGCTACCTAACTGATCTTCTCTGGGTAGTTTCTCCTTTGGGGGATAGAAGAGATACATGCTTGTTATAGCAGGCAAATAAGGGATTTTGGTAGCTTCCTTAAGTGTCATTTAGTCTAGACAGCTCAGAAGTGTTCTACATTGAACCCTTTTGTATCCAGTTTCCTTTTTGCTGGTCAACCTGAACAGACAAGTACTGATGTCCTTGCACAGCTGGCGTTGGGATGAGCATATTGTGTGAACTCAGCCCTCAGACAATCAGTGGGGAAGTAACTGGCTAATGAGAAGTACCTTGTGTAGGCCGAAGATACTTTTCAGAGCCTGACTGTACTGGAGGAATGGGTGCCACCCTCTGGCAAGTGGTGATTTAACACAGAGCATGGCAATGCAAGGACTACTTACAACAGTTTGCTGAGCATGTTCGAGTGTATTTGTCAGGCTGTGAGCGAGAGGAGGGCTGAATTCCAGGGTGGTGGTAGAGGGAAGGGTATTTCTAGCTTAATTGCATTAGGTCAGCTGCTGAGATGCATAAACTGCTTTTTTCATCTAAAAATCTGTATTATTTTGAAAATCTGATCAATAGCTGCAGATGCCATTGCAGAAGTCTGTCACTTTCTACTTGTTTAGTGAACTGTGGTGAAAAACTGAAGTGTTCTTAGCATAAGCTACCTAGTGAAGTTAGGTGGTGCCTACTCAGGCAGTTAATTCCCTCTAAGCATTTTAAGCATTTGCCCTTTTGCAGCTGAAGCTGTAAGTATGATCTCTTACTCTCATTAAGTGTTCATTGCTCTGGTCTTGAAGATTTTAATCTTTTTTTTTTTTTTTCAGTCACAAGTGTTAGTTTAGAACTGTCTCAGTGCCAAGTAATTTTCTTTCAAGGTTGAAAATAAAAAATTATGTACTTTTACTCATGAGACTGTCTTCCATCTGCTAGGAAGATTTTTAGCATCACCTCTAAATTTCATAGCTCTTCTGGGCCACTGGTGTGTAAGGGCTGACTGATAGCCAAGTCCACTCTGAGCAGCATTTAAAGAATTATTGCCCTGCAGGAATTGTTCCAGGGAAAAATAACTTGTCTTGAAAACCCATGGAGGTTTCTCTTGGCTGCTCTGGTATTTTAATGGGGAAGAAAACACCTAACTTTGTCTGCCTGTGCTTTTTCTTTGTATTGGCTTCTGTTGGATGAACTGTGCAGCTGTACCAAGTGTATGATGCTGTCTTGTTTCTGTAGAGAAAATGGCATAAACTCTAGGTCTAATAAAGATATATCCATTTTTTTTCTAAGACTACATGGTATCTTTGGTTAATATGCTTGATGGTCTTTGTCTTGGTGCTTGCTAGTTGCATATATCCTGTGAATGAACTCAACACAGAGATGTAAGGCTGTGTGATGCGGGGTTATGTTTTACACTGATGGTAGGAGAGCAGGGAAGGAGGTCAAGAAATGAAGAATCTAACAGACTTGGTTCTCATCCTAGACTCCTGTATCTTCCAGGATTCTCTCTGAGCTTCATCTGTGAATTTCAGTTTGCATATGATCTTTCTTCTGTGACCCCTAAATTATCCCTTGGCCAAGAAGCAATAAACATGGTATAGCTGCAGATGCGTGAATGGTTCAGTGAGTATGTGTGCTGAGTACTTTCGCAGCTGGCCAGGCAGAACAGACAATTGTTGTGCTCAACACTGAGCCTTTACCACACTGAAAGAGTTTTAGACCTCACCAACACGTCTGCTTATTCTTGTGTAGTGTGTGGGAACTGAGGCTATTATCCCATCAAGCTTTGTTGAAATGACAGCTATCATCAGCGGATTCTTAATTCCATAGGAAAGCAGAACCAGAAAAACATGTCACGGCTAACTGGGATGAAAAACTGGGATTTAAAGTACAGTAGTTTCACGAATACAAGCCGCACGGATTATAAGCCGCACCCCCGGTGCCTCGACAATGTTGCTGTCTTTGTCAATAGATAAGCCGCACCCCGAATATTAGCCGCACTTTCGTTCGTGCGCAGCTTTCACAAATTGGCCAATTAGTAACAGGATCGCGGCAGAGCGGGCTTTACTGGCTCGGGGCGGGGCCAGGAAGGCTCGGCCCGCTCATGGTTGCCGACGGGGCCGGGGGGCCCAGCTCAGCGCCACGGCTCGGCGGGGCTGGCCGGGTGGTGCTGCCGCCGCCGCCGGGCTCGCTGGCCCCCCTCTCCCGTCAGCACCGCCCCGCTGCCGCGTTCGCTCGCCCGGCTGGCAGGGCTGCCGCCGCCGGGCTCGCCGCCCGCCCCGCTGCCGCTTTCGCTCGCCCTGCGCCGCGCCTCGCGAGCGCCGCGCCTCGCGAGCGCTGCGCCCGCCCCGCGGCGCTTTCGCTCGCGGCGGCGGCGCTTCGCTCGCGGCGGCGGCGCTTCCGCTCGCGGCGGCGGCGCTTTCGCTCGCGGCGGCGGCGCTTTCGCTCGCGGCGGCGGCGCTTCGCGAGCGCCGCTTTCGCTCGCCCCGCCGGCAGGGCTGCCACCGCCGCCACCAGGCTCGCCGGCCGCCCCCTCCCGTCTGCACCGCCGCCGCGTTTCCTCGCCCTGGCCGGCACTGCAGGCCCCCGCACCGCCGGGCTCCCCCACGCTGCTGGCCCCGATTATGCTGGGCTTCCCCCGCTGCCAGGCAGCCCCACCCGCCGGCCTTCCTGCTTCTGCCATGCTCCCCTGCACTGCTAGCCCCAGTTCTCCCGGGCTCCCCCGCCATGCTGGCTCAGGCTCTGCCACCCTCCCTGCCCCGCCCTGCTGGCTCAGGCTCTGCCGCCCGCCCCCACACTGCTGGCCCCGCCTCTGCCAGGCTTTCCCACCTCTGCCGGGGCCGGCCGGGCTCCAGCTTGGCTTGGGGCTGCCGCGGGCTCTCACTTCCGTGTTGGCAGCTTTTAGAATTTTGTTAATAGATTAGCCGCCCCGGAATATTAGCCGCACTTCCGGGTTTCCACCAAAATTTTGGTCAAATTGGTGCGGCTTGTATTCGTGAAATTACTGTACAGTGAGGGGAAGAAAACATGTTCAGGTGATGAAAACCTATGGGAGGCTCTAGTTCAGATTGCTGGAAAACTGTCCAAACACATCATTTTATAGCTCACAATTAAATTCTTGGAGCTTGGTGAGGTATATTTTTCTCTCATCTGCTTTTGTTCTTATTGTGCGTGGGACTTTGGTACTTTTTTTCAAGTATAAGGCAGTATCTTTAATTATAGGTCATATCTCACTGGTTTTGGGCAAGATAAACTTGCATTTAATTCTCTTTATATTCAAAAGCTGGTTAATGTTTTCTCTCAGTCTGTGCCTGAAGTATCTTGGTCTCCTCCAGTCCTGCCAGCTTCACTGTTCTGGAGATGCTCAACATGGCTGGATCCTTGCACTGCTCTCTGGATACTTTAGTGAACTAAATGGTAGGAAGTTCATATCTTTTTAAGATGGTGAGTCATAATTCTCCTTGGTAATTAAGTGCATAAGCATTTTCACAGTTGTCCTTGAGAGAATATGCCACTTACATGCAAAGTAGTGAGCTCAGGTTGTTAGATTGTGCTTTAATATCCCACTGGCCATTTCTAGGCCATTTGCTCAAAAAACTCAGTCCTGCTCACCTGGAAATACTGAGGGGAGGCAATGATCTGATACTGCTACAGTTAAAGGAAAGATGAAAGATAACTAACTTCACATGCAAATTCCTTGTAATTTTATCTTAACAGTTGAGAAAAATAATTTGTCTTCAGAGTGTAGAGTCCGGATAAGGACATGTGTGACACATGCAGATATGAAACTCTGCACAGTGCAGTTTGCTCCCCAAAAGTCTGAGGCTCATCTCAGGAAGGGATGAAAACTTGCTTTCTGACCAGTGGTCTGCTTGATAATGGATAGTGCTGTGCCTACTAGATAGCTAGACTTTGCATTCACTGAGGATAGTGCTTTGTAGGTAACAATCCAGAAACTACTTCCAGGAGACCATTGCAGTGTGTGTGTGGTTCTCAGCTGGTAGGGGCAACAAACAAAATAATTCACCCAGTGAAGTATATTGCTTGTGTAGTTGTTTGTACACTAGTTTTTTCATGGATTTTTGGGAAAAAAACCCCAAAAAACAAACAAACAAAACAAACAAACAAAAAACCCAAGGGAAGAAGCAATGTCTTTTACCCAGAGTTGTTGGCACAGAGAGAGAAGAATGAAGAAAAAAGGCACTTAAAATGAGAACTACCTGTGGACTGAATAAGAGATTAAAATATGCAAACTTTGTTCCTACTGCAGATAAATAGTGAATTAAAAAAGAGGGCAGGAAGAAATAAGGCTGACCTTAACATATGAGCAGGCGAGAAACATCTCAGAGACAATCAGTAAGAATTGGCTAAGCTGTGGGACTTCTGTCCTGTGCTGGGATTCAGCTCAGCATATTGGAAGGGATACGTTGCCACAGAGGCCATTAACAGATTTTCTGTTCACAGATCCAAAGCAGGAATTTGAATGCTCTACTCTGATTCATGTCTGTGCAACAAATATTGTCAGTGCTGGAACAATATAGAAAGGAAACAAATGACAGCTGTGTGGAGGAGCTGTTGTGATAAGCTGGGCCTCTGGTGATCTGTTGCAACAGAATTGGAAGATTGCCCTGTAATACATTGTGGGCTGTGAAAATACTAAGACAGCAGCAAATTATGTCGCTGGCTTGAAAACATAAATACATACTTAGGAAGGATTAAAATCTGTGTCACTACTGGAGACAGGTTGTTTCCAGCTGATAGAACACCTACTATGAAAGCTTGTTAAGGGGCTAGGTGATAAAAGTGTAAGAGGAACATCAAAGGTCTGCAGCAACAGATGCTAAAATGAGAATCTGGCAGGCTGTGCCTTTTGACATGGAGATAAAACTTTCATTACTTTGACTAGCAGTGGTGGAACAGCAGTAACCTCTTGGGTGTAATTTGCTGTGTACTTAGTCAGATAATAGTGTGTAAATACGTGTTCATTTTCCTGAGCACAGCCTCTGCACCCCAGCTTGTCAAAAGCAACAAGTCTTTTTATTTTAGTGACATGTGACCATACAATTTGGAAGTTTCAGTATGCAAAGGTAAAGGTCCTGTGTGAAATGGTTACTTTGAAAATACTCATGGGAAAGTAGATGGAGTAAAACAAAAATATAAGGCTTGGATCTTCAGTCTTTGTATTGCACTACTTTCTGATCAATGCTTATTTTGTTTACACACGTTGCCATAGTGTTTGCCAGCTGACATGGTTTTGTGGCTTTCATAACTAATTAAGCTGTCTTATTGCTGGTGCATACGCTGAGCTAATGAAAGCTTTGGAACTTAGATGACATTTTTATATGCATAATATTCTTTGAGAGTTTGTAAAGTCAAGTAGGGCTTTCTGCAAAGGTAGAACTGCTAAGTTCATGTCTGAGTCACTTAGCAAATGGCTGCTGTGATGCAAGACACTGATGCTGCCAACCGTGGATGTTATGGATATAGCAGAGTTGGAAAAGGTGAACCATGTGCTCACTTCAGCTGTTTCAGCCAAGCATCTTAAAGATCTGTGTGAGTTGTGGATGAAGTTAGTAGGCCAGGTTGTGAGCTGAGTATCTGAGTGCTTCTCCTGACTGCTGTGAGACTATGAATCTTGTGCCAGAGGCAGGGATGGAAAGGAGGGAAGAATGGGATGAGGGACTTAATTTCACATCATTAAAGGTTGCAGTTACCACAGTTGGCTGATCAGAGGCCTGTGATTTAAACGCCAGGTATCTTGCTGAGTTGCAGACATGGTGTCTGTTTAAGCACTTTGGAACAGTGGTTTATGTTGCATGTTCTCATGATGCTGAATGTGTGGGGACCATAGATTAATTTTATGCTTGACTGAGTTCTGTATTTCTTTGGAAGGACAAATGATCTTGCCTTCTACTTGCCGTTCAGCTGCTCTCAGCTCTGGATGTTCATCACTAAGGATGCAGCTGCAGCAAGTTTAATTCTGGTGTGGCTGCTGTCAATCTGTTGGAAGCTGCCATTAGTAGTATTTCCTGTTTTCAGATTGTACTTATCTTGTGGCGAATGTCTGCATATATGAAGCTTGGGCTGCTAAAGAAGTAATACTTTTATGTTTGACAGGTGGGGGGATACTCTGGCTTCTCAGCCCTCTGCAACTTAAGTGAGGTCTTTATCATTAGCTTTCTGGCTCATCAGTGCTGGCCCTGAAATGTCTTGATGTTCCGAGGTCAAAACAACTGCTATAAATAGAGAAGAGAGTATGTTTTGGGGTGTTTCTTGTCTGTGGTACCTAAGAGATCATCTCAGTGTAGTGAACAGGTTCCTCAGTCTGTGTGCAATGCTAAAACCTCACTCTCCTGGTGTCCTGTCTAGCCCACAGCCGTGCATATACAGGAGTTCCTCACACTGCTGGCTGTTTGTCACACTGTTGTTCCTGAGAGACAAGGAAATACAATCATCTACCAGGCCTCCTCTCCAGGTTGGTTGTTCCTTTTTTTTTCAGGAGGGAAGGGAGTGAGTTGAAGGAATAGAGGTAGATAAAAGGAAGGTCCATAAACTTCTAGGTAATTTCAAAGGTCATTGATTTTGAAAGCAAAATGTCCCCTGTGATGCTCGCAGTAGATCTGGCATCTTCTGTAATCAGTACCCACTGTTTCTGAATGCTTCCTACAAAACCACATAGTCCATGATGTTTCTTAAGAGATAGGCTGGGCTTAGGATCCCTTCTACTCTCATGAGGCTGTCTACTCTTTCTGCAGGGATGAAAGTAAAAGACATTGAGGGTTTAGGAAGTAATGATTTGTTTCTGCATGAGCAGTTACTTTATTGGCATGACAACAAACTGTCTTTCTTGATCTACTATGCTTAGAGCAAGATAGGATGCTATGAAGTGCTGATAAATGATACAATGCAACCAAAACTTTCAGAATTTTGGTGATATTTAGGCCTGCTCTTCACCCATTTTTTACTCCTTTTAATTAGCACAGGCAGAGCTAGATGGGGCCAGATTAGGGAATGTTGCTCTCCATTGAGTTTATCTCTGTTAATGAAGATCTTTCTAGAACTGCTGTAGTGATGTAGTGCATGATGAAACAGTATCATTTCTTTTTTATGCCTTAATAGGGTGTCTGAAAAGTAGGACGAAGAGCACATGTGAGGAAGTTCTGATCAGTGTGATGAATCGTGAGGAGATTAAGGGAGCTGTAGAGACATAAGGGTTGCTTGAATTAGGCACTAAATCCACCTGTATGGTGGTTATGCTCCATGGCACTTGCTCCCTAAGAAGGCTCTGTAATTATCTATGGGAGCCAGGTGTTGACTCTGATTGCAACTCTGTTAATTGAGCTCTTAACACTGCCCAGTGGAGTCTCCAGAAAACAGTTCTGTATTTCTGTGGTACCTGAACTTAGTGCCTTCACAGCAGAAAATGGATTAAACACATGCTGTAGGAATTTAAAGTAACAGAGCTTTTATCTTGCTTTCAGGACAGGGATTTTCCCTTTTTCGTGTGTGAAAGTATGGCACCTCCACAAGAATAGAGCTCAATGCTTCAGTAGTTACAGGATATTTTATACAGATTGTGTACCACACTTGTGCAGTTGGTGTTGCATGGCCTAAAATGTAGGACTAAAATGTTGAATGTTTTTGTGGAAGAGTGTGCAGAACTACTCTAACATCCCTATGGGTGGGAGTACATGGGATTCTGTTTTGGCAATTTGCTATATTTAAGTATGGGTTTTGGAGGCCTCTTTAACATACCAGGTTAAATTCTAGTAATTTTGTTTGTTTGTTGGTTTGTTTTGGCAGATGAAGGAGCATTAGTGAAAGGAGCAAAAAAACTTGGTTACGTCTTCACAGGACGGACTCCCCATTCTGTTATCATTGATGCGGTAAGCGGTGGATGTTGCATGGCACAGGCTGCCAAGCTCATGCAGAGCATAAAGATATCCTCTCTAGTCCCTGTGAAGGCCCTTTTCCAGGGCCAGTTAGGATCCTACATGCTAAGGTTTATGTACCTTGAGAAAAGTTGTCTTAATATATTTGAAGGTGCCAAGTTCCTATTGCCCATGCCACAAAGAGGGGCAAAGAAGTTGCAAACTTACATGGGAAATGACAGCAGTTTTGCCTGAAAAATACTTCCCTTGTCCAGGAAGCACAGATGGGAACACTCACATTAGAAGGAAATTCATGTGTCTGGGAGGTTTTCTGACAGTGATATGTAATGGTTGCTATTCTTCTAAATGTTTGATTTCTTTATTCTGAGTAAGAACTTCAGTAGAAGATGTATCAGCTTGACAAGCTGTGTATGCTGTGTAGTTAATGGATTGCAGTTGACACAGGCAGCCTCAGCCTCATGGGGCCACATTCAGACTCAAGTTGCAGTCCAAGCTAAAGTGGCTCCAGAATTACACAGATGCAACTAGTAGGGTGCTTATTAAGAAAAATGAATTTTTTTTGTCCTTCCTCTCAGGTACGTTCCCTTTCAAGTTTCTTGGTACACTGCCACACTTGAAACACATCTTCTAGGATTTGTCACGAACTTTCTACAATTTCTCAAACTGCTTTTTAGTTGAAGGGGAAGAGCTTAGGATGAACAGTGTCATCTAGAGCTATCTAAATGCTTCTGTCCTGTGCAGGAACAGCCAGGCCTATCTGGCCTGGTTGCATACTCATAATATGAATTTGGGGGCATTGTTAATCTATAGGCAGCAATAAAAGCTGTCACTCACAGAGATTCCTGTCTCTCCTGATTGCCTACATCACTGGCAGCATATAGAAAGTCGTTTGGAGGTGCTTTCTAGTCTTGGGGATGTTGCTGAGCTGATATGTGCCTTGGACATGGCTATACTGTGATTACATTTTACTGCAGCACTTTCTTTAACTGCATGTTACAAATACCACTGGAGTTCTATGACTCTGGTAACTTCTACTGCTCCTTCTGTGCATTATACAACAGGAATGGCAGGTATTTTAAAATCTTTCTCCTGCTTCAGGTTGTTCCTGCTCAGCCCTGGCAGAGAGTTGCTGGTGATAACAGGAATTTTTCCTCGGTTAATTTTTTTTTTTAGAAAAATATAGGTAATATTTTTGTGAATTCAAATAAAAGAAATACTAAGAGAGGTCAGTCAAAGGTTATTGTAATACTAAGCCTGGAGGGCATGCTTATTTTAACTTGCAAAAATGCCTTCAGCCTGTAATATGTCTCTTAGTTGATGGCTGTTGAGAACTAAATACGCAGCTTAGCTTTCAGAGCGTGCCTAATCAAAAAGGATATTAACTCCTTGTAATCTGTAGCAGTAGTAAATGAAGGAGGCCACAATACAGGATATGAATTCATTAAATAGGGCTCTGCATCCTTTAACCAGAGGAGGGAGCCATTGCCACATTTATTTACCCTGGGATGTGTGACAAAGACACCTGATCAGCTGATGTGTTCGCACATATAAGTATATAATGTAAATTGTACTTATAACAGTCACTCTTTTGTTTTTCTTTTGTAGCTGGGGAAAGAGAAAACCTTTGAAATTCTTAATGTGCTGGAGTTTTCCAGGTAAGTTTTCCTCTAATATAGGAAATTCAAGAAACTCTTCTTGCCAAAAAATATTCTTTAGAATAAAAAGTTACAGCTGATTCAGTAGAAAAGCAGAACGTCCTTAATTTTTGTCCTGTCCCTTCATTTCTGATGTATATGAATTAGTTATAAAGTGCTGGCTTTTTGGCATGTGATCATAAAACTTTCTCCTGCCACTGCAGCTCTGTTCATTTATTGAGAAGTTGCTGGCTTGGAAGCATCTTGCTGTGACTCATGAATAACCTGATTTCTCTTGTCTACTTCAAGAACATACTTTGAAATTGTACTTTCATAGCGCTTCTGCAAATTACTTTTTGAGTAGATGGAAACTACACCTGGAAGTGCCTCTTCTTAAGAACCATGCCAGCTGTGAAAATATAAATGTTACAGGCACTCCTAATTTTTCAGGCTCATTAGGATGGGCATTGCATTGCTTGCATGGCAAGAAGCTTTGATGAATCAGGCCCTGAAATGACTGGAAATAATAAGGTGCTTTCTCTTTGTCAGTTGATGAAGTCGTGTCAGTTTGGATGGTGCTAGTCAACATTCCCTTTTTCTGTTGTTGTTTATTTTCTGTTCTTGCTGTGGATTAAAACCTTGAACTCTTGTTCTCTTCTGTCTTTGAGTTGGCTGGTTGTACTCTAAAGGACTGTGTAAAACTAAAAGTAGGGGTGATTTGTGTAGGCAACTTTTCTGGTGTCCTGACTTTCTCTGAAGATTACTCTTGAGTACTTCCCTCTTTCCAGTCAGAATGTAGCTGTTTAAGCTACTTGTGGGAACTATCTGAAAAGGTACCGGAAGAGACTTTGAGGGTTTGTGGCAAGTTGACCAGCACTCTGGCGTGTGTAGACAGGAATAGCCACAGCTTGCATGCAGCAGAAAAAAAGCCGTCTAAGTTCTCCTCAGTGTAGCACCTTCCCACCCGACCCCTGAGCGAGTTCCTGTAATTAGTTTTTGAAAAGCACACAAAAGTTTCCCAGTGTCATTAGGTTGTTGCAGAAATTCTGGCACAAATGACTGCTGTCCTTCCAACCTCTCTTCAGACAACCTCAGAAAAGATTTGTTTTGTCTGATAACATGCCTAGAGCTTGCTTTGAGCTCTGAGAAGTGACTACATTTCTCAAATCAACCTCAAGAAAAGGAAGATTGCTCTGCATTTCGTTTGTACATGTTGGCAAAAACGTAATGAGGAAGGAGGATGCTTCCAAGTTGGTCCTTTTGCTAAGGAAAAGATTTATATGAAGCCACATGTTCTTAGGGTTCCCTTGATGAGAGTTGATTGGTTTGCCTCTGCCTTTTGGAAGTTGTGTGTTTTTTCCAGTGGCTTTTCTGAAGGAGGGATTGATAAGTACATCAGAATTTCTTAAAAAATACTATCCTTGCCTGCCTGCTTTTGTTAAATGTTGGTGTACACTATGCTGCTGTCTACATTTTTTTTTATTTTTAAGATATATGCCAAACTTGACTGTCCTGTCCTTGCTCAGGGGTCTGACTTCTTTCTTCTTAATTCCAACTGTGTGGGTTTGGTTAGACCAATATAAAGAATTGATAAAGACCAAGAACTGGTCTGTACTATGATTTCTTTCTATGATGTTTTTGCTTTCTTTTGAGTTAGGAAGTTAAATAACTGCCTTTGTCACTGGATGGTTATTTCAGTGTGTATTATGCCTATAATAAAGATGCAGTCAGCCTTAATGATTCAATTTCTAGAGTCCCCAAAGCAATTTTGCTTGAGGAATAAGGAAAAACTGAGAGAGAATAATGAGAATAAATGTGTTTCCCCTTCTTTCAAGACAATTTTATACTATCTTGCTCTTTTTTAAATTCTTGCTTGCATCTGGGTATAAGTCTGGAGTGCCTGCCAATGGGAGACGTAGGGCCGAAGCTGGAAATATGCAATTTAATATATCTCCTTGTGGTCAGGGGTTGTGGGATCTTAAGTTACTGCTGTTATATCCCATTTAATCTCAGATGCACAAAGCACATCTGAGAAAATTCACTGGCGAGAACTCTTTACCACTTTGACTAATGAAAGCAAATATTTTTCTTTCAATAGCAACAGGAAGAGAATGTCAGTGATTGTTCGAACTCCGGCAGGACAACTACGTCTCTACTGCAAAGGGGCTGTAAGTAATTATGCTGCCTAATGGAGAACACTGCCAGTTATTGTTTCAACAGCTGTGGCTGATGCTGACATTTCATGTCTCATACATAATACCTGTTGGCTTTCTGTTTAGGGCCAAGTGATTTAAGAGAGCTGTCATTCCTGCTCTGACTCCTTTTGCAGGCTGGACGACTGCTAGGTTTTCTGCTGCCCAGTTGAAATCCTGAAACTAATTGGAGCAGTACCCTTACTGCAAAGCCAGAGCTTCACCCAGCTGTGCAGCAGGAGTTCAGGAGCTGGAGTAAATGCTCCAGCATTTGTCTGAATTTATAACAGTAAAATTTGTTCTCTAGTGCTTGGCTCTTGATCTGGCTTTCTTGCATCTCTGCACCTGCTGTTATTTGTCATCACGACTTGCACCATGTTGTGCTTCTGTCTTCACTGACAAGAGCAATAACTTAGCACAGTACAAAGGCTCCAAAGCTAGCATTGTCCGCAGCAACGAGTGGTTCTAATTTCACTGGAAAACTATGGCACTGGCTTTTTGCAACAGGTAAAAACTCCTTCTGACCTCTGTGAGGATCTGGTTTACTTGAATTTGTCATGACATATAGGTCAGTGTTCATTACTCTGTTGCTTCAATTTACCTCCCCTGATTTGATAAAGATGTGCTGGCTTCATGCTGGTGTGGTGGAAGTGAATTAAACCTGCTGCCATTGTGTGGTAGTTCACAGTTGTATGCCTAATAGGACCACACAGACTTGCAACTTTTTTATTCACGCTGTGCCTGAATTCATACCATTCTTTGGAGTGTGACACTGGATGGGGTTGAGAACAGGAGAGTTTGTTGTACAGAATTTCTTGCCTTTGTCTGTATGAGCAGACCTAGATGTACTAGTGTGCTGCATCTGCCACTCATGTGATCTGTAAGTTAACTGACTATTCTGCATTAACTTTCCATGTTCTGGTAGTCATCCTTTGTCTTGTTGCTTCCATAATAATTAGGTTTGTTTGCCTGTCTCTAATCAGCACTAGATGTAGGTCTGTTTATTTAGCTTAAGAGCAGATGTCTGAGTAAGGTTTCTGTATTACATGTGTTTGTAGAACTTGTTCTGGTAGTTATAAATAAAATTCAGTGACTCTAGACATGTAAGTGATGCTATATTTTGATTTCAGCTGTTAGCTGGGCTTTTTTCAATTGTCCTTTGACTTACTGACAAAGAAAGCTGCTGCAGAAGGAAGGTTGTCTCTGAGAGAATGTTGTGGTAGAACATGATTAGTGTTTCTGCCTTTTGTTTTTTAACATCAATGGGAATATCTTTTAGAAAGGATTGCTGGAAACTCTACTGCATGAGACTGCTATATATACTGAATGAGACATCTGTGTTGTCTGAAAGTCAATATATTGGCTTAGTAATTTACAGAGAAGTGTTCTGTACTGCCCAGTAATGAGGACCTCTTTATGGAAAGAGGGGAGGACAGCAGAATATGCTTCTGTCCCTATTATTTAAGTGGAGGCAATATCTCTGTCACTGGTTGCAATCCAGATAAATCAGAGTCTCTAAACTCCAAATATATTGTAAATGCAGTTTTGTTTTTGATATTAGCAAGTCAATTCAAGTTGCTTCTCTTGAGCTTGTAAATACACAAATGGCAACTTCATATGTAGACTTACTCTGTTGTAATGAATTTGGTTTTAATAGGATAATGTAATTTTTGAGAGGCTTTCAAAAGATTCCCAGTATATGGAACAAACACTGTGCCATCTTGAATACTTCGCAACTGAAGGTAAGAGAAATAGCATGCCATGAGAATTCAATTAATGAAGTTATTTGCAGCATTTTCTGCATTGTCTAAGCTCTGGTGTCAATTAAGATGATTGTGAAGATAAATTAAGATGGGGTGTGTTATCAGCAAATTAACAACTATAGACTGACTTCAGCTGTAAAGGGCGGGTTTTGTCCGACTTCTATGTGATTTCAGTAGGGAAGTGGAATTTGGAAGGAAAACATGGTGTTCTGTGTGTCTGTGATGAAGGGAAAGGGCCTAAGTTGTATTGCTCAGAATAACTCAGTTACTTTGGAGTTGGAGGTGTTTTTATCAGGGTAGAAGTTGGATGCCAGCCTCTCTGGCTTTATGAAGCAGGGTGACAACCTGAACCTGCTGAGAAGTCTGGTAGACTGGGACATCAAAGATGATCTGAAATGGTCTGTAAGGCCTTTGACTGATGTAACACCCCTGTTCACAGGGAAGCACTGAGTTTTTTCCCTCTTCTGCCATAGCATAGGATACCTGAGTTAAAGTAAAATCACGAACCAGTGTTTTCCAAAATGTGAAAATACCAGTCAGCTTTAAAAAAAATTTTTGTTGCAGATTCCCATGTTCCCAGTACTGAAATTCTGTATTTTTTGCCATACACTCCCTTTTGCTTGATTTGTGACAGAAAAAGAAATCATTAGTTCTCTATATTAATTTTTACCATTGATCTAATAAATTGGCTTTCGTACTTCATGGACTCTCTTCACTATATTGTGCATGTGTAACTCCCATTATTTGTGTGAGTTACATTGGTACTCTGAAGGAGAACACAGTCTTGCTAAAAGGAAGCATGGGCTGTGCAGGATGCTTGACTAAGTAAAATGACCAATCACAGTATGTAGCCTATTCTTTAATATGGTCTTTTGAAAAATACATGAAAGGCAAGCTTGCTTTTGTACTTAGTATGAAACAAGAGAGTTTTTGTCCAATACTTTCTTGAATTGCACCAACATTAGTGGCCAAAATGAATCAGATTTGTTGTTTATATTTGTGGAAATCCAAGTGCTTAAAAATGTACAGGGAGATTTTGTGGAATCTAGAGTTTAGCAGTTATGTGTTAGCTCTTGTTCCAGTGTGAGGATTAGAATTTGGCGTTCATTGCATATGAATGATTTGATAGTACTCAGTGTAATTTTACTGTGGGTAATGGCTGTCTTCTGTTTTGCAGGTCTGAGGACGTTGTGCATTGCTTATGCTGATCTGTCAGAGAAGTCTTACAGAGAGTGGTTGAATGTCTACAATGAATCCAGTACGGTTCTGAAAGACAGAACTCAGAAGCTGGAGGAGTGCTATGAGATCATTGAAAAGGTAAAACATGCTTCTTTGATTGGATGCAGATTGCCTTATATGTGTGTTTTCTAGTGGAATTTGGGCTTTATACAATGAAATAAACTGTTAATTTCATAGATTAGAAACTGAAAAGGTGTTCTTAGATTGTAACCTGTTCAGTGCATGGTTTTAATCTGTACATCTGAGATTAATTTACAGATAAAAATATAATTTCCACTTAACCCTTTTTCTCACACTTTGTAAAACCTTTGTTTTGTGTAAGGTTGTTGTAACTTAATAAAGGTAATACATGTAAATTATTGTTGCACCAAGTTTTCATGTACAAGGGTATGAAGAGATGTGTTCCTTTTCATACAGCAGTCAAGATTAGAGTTTTTGAAGGCTGTTGTAGGCACAATGTGGGGCTTACCAAAACCTGTAGGGGCGTGGGCTGAAAAAAGAATGAAAACCTGTACTTTATGCAAATTGCAGAGCTCTTAATTGTAGAAGGAGAAAGTAGGTGTCAGACAACTTATTTGGAGTGCTAATCCTACAGTGAATGAAACGTTAAAATGCCAACGCTAGGGGCCAGTGTTTCTCTGAGCCTTGTTGATTTTGCTGCTTTCGAAGAGCTGGTACTTGCTCTCCTCGCCTGCAGTGGTTCATGCTCTTGCCCCAGGTATTTAATTTTATTTAGTGGTTTCTTTAAAGCATGTTTTGAACTTCAGGGTCTTTTAAAATTAATATTAAAATACTGCTTAGATTCTAGAGCACTGTTGTTTATTTAAGTTAGTTGGGGCAAATCATAGAATGGCCTGGTTTGGAAGGGACTGTAAAGATCACTGAGTTCCAATCCTCCTGCCATGGCTAGGGACATGTTTCACTAGGAAAGCTTGCTAGAGCTCCATCCAACCTGGCCTTGAATACTTCCAGGGATGGGGCATCCACAAAGAGGTTGGGAGTAGGATAGCAGCTAACTTTCAGAGGGTAAGAGAACAGCTCCAAGAGCTCTTTAAGTAAGAGCTGGTGATTAGGTCTTCCTTTTCCAAGTCATGTGTAAAATGGTCGTTCGTGTGTATAGTTGTTGGATCCCAGAAATAATCTGGAGTTTTTGAGCTTTCTGTGCTTCCAGGCACAGACACCCTGGAAAACACTGCTTTGGACCTGAGGCCTTGGATATGGCTTCTGAATATGAATGATGAGCTAGAAATCACAAGTGTGTAGTAGATTAGAAGTGTGTATTTTCACAGGGTGATGGGTTTTAAATTTGAGGTTTCTATAGTATAGTGGTAGGTATGGGACAAGATGTAGGATTTTGGGTGGTGTCTCTTCTTAACCTTTTTCCTTCTTTGTGGGTTTCAGGTAGTAGTCTCTGGTCAGTCAGTTGGGTCTCTGGTTGGTCACTCTAAGAGTCATGAGAATCTAATTATTGGGTCATAAGTATAAATAATATAGGTGTTAATTCTCTATTGGACTGTTTAGCTTTGAAAGACCTTGAAGCAGTTGCAGTAGTGGCCATTTTTCCTTACTTCTAGCAAGGAAGTGCTGCCATACTTCCTGCATTTTCTGATAGGAAATAATAAACAACCAAGCCCAAACATGAGAAAACTGTCTCAGTCATGTTTTTGTTAATCCTGGCTCTGAGAGAAGACAGATGAGACTGGTGACAAACCACTAATAAGTGGTGCAAAGCCCCAGCACCGCACCCACATATAGTGTGTCAGTAACAGTGTGATTATCTCATCCTTGGTTCTGTAGGTTTGGGTAGCTCCTTTCAGCTTTCTGCCTCTTGTACTGTGCTCTCAGACTCTTCTGTTTTCACCAAGATGAAAAACATCGCTTTTACTGTACTTTAAAATGTGTTCTCATGCTTTAGATAATTTTGGTCATCTACTTCCTGTGTCTTTCATAATTTAGTATCTTGATTAAGAGAAAAGGGAACCTGTGAGTGAGCTGTAGATTTGGAGTTAGGAAGTATCCAGTGTATGCCTTTCTATTAATGTTTGCTTGCTGGTCATACCAAGAAGCAGGCCTTACAGATAAACTGGCATTTGGTTGTAACACAAAATCTAATGTATTTTAACAGGCTAGGTTATTTGGTGGTTTTGGTGGTTTTTTTTTTTTTTTTGTGGTTTTTTTTTGTTTTTTTTTTTTTTTTTTTCATCCAAGGGCTTAAATGAGACCAAGAGAGCTACTTTTTTAGTCTATGTACTGAGATTGCTAGATCACAGTACAGGTGCACATGTAGAGACAAACTTGAACTGCCTTCCTTCTGCGACCATATGCTGGCTCAGAGGGCTTCAGCAGGTGCGGTGGTAACTCCTCTGGATCAACCATGCTGATCCCTGTGCTGTCATGTGTAATTTCTTAACAAGTGATTTTTGGGAAAAAACATATGATCTGCAATTGCACACTTGGATTATGTTTGTAACCTTCAAATGTTAGTAGCATCAAGAGAGCTGATGTTTCATTTAGAGGTTGTAGAGTAGGAAAGCTTAGTGACTTGCAGGAGTTGATTCTGCTACATTTGCCACCTGAATCTGTCATAGCAAAAATGCAACTCTGTCAAGACCTGTAACTAATGCCAGCTTACACACTGTATGGATAGCCATTTACCCTTCTTTTCTTTAATTGTGCTTAGATTCATACAAGTGGAAGCTGCTTTTAATGCCCTTGGAAAGGTTTTGGTTGGAAGGGGCCTTTCAAGATCATATAGTTATACCCCTGCTTCTCAACCATGGCTGGGGACACCTTTCACTAGACCGTGATGCTAAAATCTCTATCCAACCTGACCTGGAGCATTTCCAGGAATGGGCCCACCACTTCTGTGGGCAAACCTGTTCCAGTGTCTCATCACTCTGATCATAAAAAGGTCACTTCTTTATATCTGTCCTAAATACACCCTCTTTCAATTTAAACTGTCACCCCTTGCCCTGCCACTGCTGACCTTGGTAAACAGTTTATTCATTTTTCTTACAAGCCCACTTTTTATATAGCAAGGCCGCAGTAAGATCAGACTGAAGCCTCCTCATTCCCAGGCTGAACAACAGCAACTTGCCTTACTACTTATGTTTATTTGTCTTAATTTCTGTTGAATAATTTTAGTTCCTGCAAAGAATAGCATATGCTACCTTTTACTGTGCAATTTCTGAAATGGTGCAATATACCTAAACTTATTTCAATTTGTTTTAAGTTGAACATCTTTGCATGTGTAAGGAATCATTAAAATGCTTTTAGAGGTAAAATCTGTGTAGACTGTACCTTTTGACAAAGTTTATTTACTAGCTATTTTTTCTATTTTTTTGCCCACCTTTTTTTTTTTTTTTTTTTTTTTAATATAATGCAGCCAAATCTGCTCAAGCAGTTGGTTTAGAATTGCTTGAGTATACAACTAACTCTGTAGTATTAAATTCACTACATGAGACATGTATTTCTGGCAGACATCTGCATGTTGATTAGAGATACTTGGGTTGATTAATGTTCATACCACTTGTATTACACGAATGTAAGGATTAGATCCATAAATAGTTGCAATAATTTTTGAGTGATTGTATCCAGTCTGTATGTACATTTTATAGGCGGAAATTAGTTTAAATGATGTGATGCCAAATAATTTTTGTTTTGTGAGCTTAAATATATAAACTGATGACTCATCATGTTGCTACAGTGATTAGTGAATGGTCTAATATATATGTTCCTCTATAGGCTAATTTTTGACTTTTATAACTTCAATCAATTATTCTTGAAATGTCGCCATCTTTTTGATCAAAAACACTCTGTTCTATTCTGTACCTCTTGAAATGTGAATTGTTTGCAGAGGAAGTAGAATAGCCACATTAGAAATTTACAGTGGTGTATATTGCTTATCAAAATGCAGTATTAACAGTGAGATGCAACATGCTGTCTTAATTCCATTTTGGGGTATGTTCCAAACAGAGGTTTATTTTAAAAGAATTTGAGGATTGTTTTCTTTTTGCTTTCCCCAGGATTTGCTGCTTCTTGGAGCTACAGCCATTGAAGACCGCCTGCAAGCAGGTGTTCCAGAAACAATAGCCACACTAATAAAGGCAGAAATTAAGATATGGATTCTGACAGGTGACAAACAGGAAACAGCTCTCAATATAGGTATCTATCATTCTGGTTACTCTGAATTTTTCTGATAAGTAACAGGTCACATGCCAGCTGTGCTGTGTGTGTTTTTAAATAGAATTGGGCTTGCTGTTTAAAGAATGGTTCCTCAGTAGCAGGGCACAGCCTTGGAGAAGGGATTTTGTAGTGAAGTCTTCACTATGGCTGTCAGGCTATATTCTTTTTTACTATTGTTGTTTTAAGACAAAAGGTGACCCTTCTGCTCTTGGTTAAATGCAGTTCTAATGGAATGAATATATGTAACTGCTTTCTGATGGTAACAGGAGAACTCTACCAGACTAATGTTTCAGAAACGGTTTGAGAGCTTTTTTCTTCCTTTTCTTACTCACTGCCTTTGAATTGAGTTTGGGATACAATGGGAAATGTGATAATGCAAAGTGTGTATAGTTTACAGCATCTTCCAAACCATGTCTGGGAACATAGGTGGATTATTCAAGCTTAAATAACTGACCCTTCTGTCTCCTTATGGCACATCTGTTAGCATATAGTAAAAACTTGGTAAAGGGACATATCCTGATGGAGGCACTCCCTTTGTCATGCCATACCTCCCAAATGTCCCATCTTGGGCAATAGAATGTCATGATGCTCTTGTGTTCTTTTTGATAATTTTTTTCCCTATCACTGGTAGGTCTGAACAGCAAGGGGAAGAGACAGAGTTGCACTATTGTGATCTGACATCTAGGCTAAGTAAATTCAGTTAAAGAGCATTTTAGTTCTGCCAGGAATAGCCTGAAATACACCCAGACCTGTCTGTGTGCAGTTCTAAATGTAAAAAGCTTAATTGCTCACATTATTTGTATAATTTTAGGGGGTCTTGAAGTCATTATGAGCTCAAAAAGACTGAATAAATAGTTCCTTTAACGGAAGGCGGCATACACTGTCAAGGTTCCACAGTTGCCTTTAGATTTGCAGATTAGTCTGTTTAGATCTGTTTAGATGCACAGGTGTAGGCTAAAAGGAACTTCTACAGCATAGGTTGCTTTCTCAAACTCGTTCAAGATTCTCTATCAATGATACTCTGTAAATCAACTTAGATTATTTTTTATTTTTAGGGAAGTTTTAGGCATTTGCTTCTTTTTTTTGTAAGTCTGGTTTGGTTTGTGTTTTTTTAAGTTTTATTTTCTGTTTTGGTTGACTCCATGAAATTTCAGAATGCAGCCTGCTTGACTGACTAGAATGTGTGTGCTTCTCAAAACCAGATCAAATTGCATCATCTTTGTATGTTGGAGGGGATACCAAGGGGTGAAATAACTTGCTGAACTGATACAGCTGTAGTAGAAATACAGTAGATGGCTAAGTAGATAATTTGTTTAATGGCTAGTTATCTGATTTGAATCACAATCTCCAGATTTTCCTTTCTTTACAAGCATTAGTTAACTTGAGAAGGGAAACACACCTTTTGACTAATTAAAATATAACTACACATTTTGATGTAAGTACCTCAAATAAGTTGATATATTAACCAACAGCAGCTACCTTGAACACCAGTGAATGGGCTTATTCTGAAGAGTGTGAAGGAGACTAACTTCTAGCTTTCTCTAAAACTGTTGGTTTGTTGTTTCTTTTATTATAGCAACTTGAGAAGAGTAACAATCTTGCTAAAACTTCTAAATTATCCCTTAGTTTAAGGTACACTTTTGTAGTAAAACTCTAACTTAATTAGCTTCATGTTCAAGTTGGCTTGAAAGTATAAACATGTGGCACCCTTCCAGGTTTTGTGTGTAACCTAATAAAACTGTAATAAACCTTCAACTTAAAAACCCAATCCACGTGTGTGCTATATGTTTCAGGTATAAATATGCTGTCTGGGGAGTAAAAAGTATTTTTACTTGCTCATTGTTTGGAGGTTATGCTTATTGACTCTTGCTTGCTGTATGGATGTGAGTGTGTATTGAGGGATATTTCAGCTCTTGGCAGCTCTGTCAAGGAGCTGGAGTAATTTGTTCTTCCAGCTTCCCCTTGATTCTTTGGTTTTCAGAATTTGCATATGTCTTTGTCTCTAGATTGTGTTCTTGATTTCTCAGGAGAGTAATGGTTGACTTTCTGTGGGGAGAGTGTATGCCTTTCACTCAGCCATGTGTTAGTCAATGGTTCTGCAAGTGAGGAGAGTGTTCATGGTGAGCTTTAATACTCAAGTTCAATCATTTGAACCCTGGCTCTTGAAAATGGGTCTTGTAGGTTCAGAAGCATCTTTAAGCCTCACCTGCAAACAAATATGGAAGGATTAATCTGTTCTTGCAGATTCATCCTTTTCTTCACACAGTCTACAGACGCTGGGTCATGTTTGCCTTTCACGGAGACAAAAACACCCATGATAGATTTCTATTTGCCACCATCCTGGTGCTCAGCACACTCACAGAACACCAGAACTGTTGTATTTCCAGCCAATAACTTCCCTAGGAAGGGATTTGTTTTGTGGGAATGGGAATACAGTGTTTACTCAAGTGTGTCCTTCCTTGAACCATGAATCAGTTCCTACAGTTGAGCTGCATGCTCTTGCCTAGGGTGTGCATTGACAGCTGCAAGCACTGCCGTACAGGAGTTTGAGGTTGGAAGCATCCATAACTTCTCTGGGCAACCTGTTCCAGCCTTGCTACCCTCATCATAATAAATGTCTTCTTATGTCCAGTCTAGACCTACCCTCTTCTAGTTTGAAATGACTGGCCCTTGACCTGCCACTACAGGCCTTGGTAAAAATATTTTTCAGTCATTGTTGCAATTTCCTTTTATATAGTGAAAGATCTCTCTAGAATCTTGTCGTCTTCTTGTTAAACACCCCCAACTCTCAGCCTGTTTAGGAGAGATATCCCAGCCTTCTGATTGCTTTTGTGGCCTTCTGTACTCACTCTAACAGGTTCTCATCTGTCTTGTGCTGGGGCCCCAAGACTGGATACAATATTCCAGGTAGAGTCTCGCATTCAGTTTTTCATCACTTTCAGTGTGTTCATCCCCATGTCTGTCCTGATGGCTATTCATGATTGTTGCAGTACAGTACAGGGATTGTTACAGGACCTTGCACTTGGCCCTGTGGAGCTTGGTTAGGTTCTCACAGGCCTATTCCTCAAGTGGATCAAGGTTCCTGTGGGTGGCATCACTTCTCTTCAGTGTTTAGTGCACCATTCAGCTTCATGTTTTCTCAAGGCTTGCTGAAGGTGTACTTGATCCCTGTCTGTCCCTGGTGAAGGTACCAAAGGACCAGTCTCAGGACTGGCCTGAGGGACACTGCTCATTTCATTTGAGTGGCAAAACATTGACTGTAACTGGAACATTGACTGTAACTCTGGATACGAGCATCCAGCCAATTCCTTACCAATCTAACAGTGCATTCATCAGATGCCTATCCTTCTATTTCAGAGATAAGAGCACTTCTTAGTGAGCTGTGCTTTATTTCAGTTCACCAGACAAGCCATGCCAGCACACTTGCCTGTATCCCTATGCAAAGTTTAAACAGGGCATTTGTGCCCTCTCTAAACACAGAGGGTAATCATTCTTCACTCAGATGCTGGATTCTGTATGCCTGCAGTATGAACGTGCCTGTGGGCTATGATCTTGAACTCTAGTTCAAGCAGTCTTTCTCCCAGGACACTTAAAGGAAAATAAGTCCCAGAAGTACCTGATTCATCTGCCTCATGGACTTTTAGTCAGACTTTTAAATTAAAGAGCTAGATATCAGCTTGCAGGTGTGGGTTGACATTTTATACCTTGCTTTGAACCAGCAGTTGATCTTATTTTACTCAGAAGCATTGACAAAAATACTTTATCTTAGAGTGCGTTTTTGCTTACCATGTTAGTATTGCCAGTAATAACTATTACAAAATTGTTATAAAACTTTAAAGTATTACTAGAAATGTCTAAAGTTACTACTTGTACTCCTACAGTTGCCAACTACTTTGCTTTATAGTAGTACTAGATTTTAACATCATCTTAGTCCTGAAATTGTATATAATGTATAGATCCCCTATAAACCCTTGTTAGGCTAGACTTACATTCTCCTATCCAGTCTTGATCTTTCTGTATAATGTGATGGCAAGATGCAAAATAGCTTCAATTGCAGGATAAGTTCTTCTGAGTCCATGATTTCCAAGGTGCATACCAGAACAACATTTTCCACAGCATTTGTTTTCTTCCAGCTTGACTGCTAGAACGGCGTCTTGCTCATTTTAGAAGAGGTAAAGTGAGGCAGTGAGCAGTGGTTTAGAAATTACTGCTCACTATTGCAGCTACTGTTCTAATCAAATGCTACTAGAAAATCCTTTTGAATTAGCTTTGCTGAATTTGTAACAGCCTACTGCACAAGACTTGCTTTAGCTTAGGGAAAGAATAACCCTCTTATGATGGGAAGTACTTAAATTTGTGATATTCTCTTTTTCTCAATAAAAATAAGGAATTTTTTTTTTGTCTGGGACTAACTTTTAAAAATGGCAAACTAACTTGAGAAAAAAGTTAGTGCTTTGTCTGTAACTGTTGGAGGTTTGCTGCTCCGTTCTATGCTACCACCTAAGATTTGATCACAGGCAGAATCAGAGGGTGTCCACAAAGCTTTCATGTAGGCTGCACGTCATTAGAATGTATTTCATCTTTTTTCCCAACAGGTGTGAGTTCAGTGTCGTTCTGTATTGTTCTCTGAAGCAGAAATTAAACCTAGGCTCATTAACATGTATTTGCAAGATTACACTTGATATTCATAGTCCATACAGCTGTAAAAATAGAGGAGAAACTGAACTTCTGCAGGTAATCAAGCCTGCAGCCTGAGTGTGCCTGGCTATGATACAAGCATGTCTTCCACAAAGGAAGAAGAGGAATTTACTTTCTTGACAGAAGTCATGCATGCAGACATGTTAACCCTGGATTATACCTACAAAACTAGCCCAATTATAAAAACTCTGTAGCCTGAGGAAATGATTTGCATTGCAATTGATGACCCAGTATGGCCTTTCTAAGGAACCAAGAATCCCACAGATGATTTTATGCCTCAGTTGTTCTCTTGCTGTTGTAAGATATGGAAAGAGGCACTTTTTTATCTTCTCACAGTGACTGTGGTGTTCAGCTTTTGAATCTGTCAGCCTTGCAGTGGTTCTTCACTGGGGCATTACTCTTATACTGAAATACTCTCCAGTTTCTATTTAAGAAAAGTAAGAGACTTTCCAAGACCCTATTTTATTCGATAGCAATTTCTTAAACTGCTGTAATTAATTGTTATTAAAAAATTAGAAATAAAAAATAATTGTATTGAATTTCTTTTTCCCATGTAACTTAGATGAGCAATAAAAAGTTTGTGCTTCAAATAAATTAATTCTCTGCTATTTAATGAAGCTGACATCACTATGCCAATCCCAAGTGAACTTGTATGAGATTTTAGGGTAATGTAGTGGGGTCAGTCTGATGCAAGTTTGCATTTGTCTCTTGCCATTAATATGAGCAGAATTAACCTGCTTATTCTGTAAATCATTAAACTTTTATAAAAACAAGAGCTTCTTTTCTGTCTTGAGAGTTTTTTTTTTTTTTTTGGATTTTGATGTCCTGAGAAATGTACAGAACTGCCTTCTGGGTACTCTCATTCTTTCATGTCCCAGTCCCACATGATGAATAATCTAGTCAAATTACCTTGTGTCTGTAGGAGTTGGTAGGGGTTCTGTGAGTGTCATTGAGCTGTACTTCTTGATGAATCTCAGAACTGTCCACACTAAACACTCAGGAGTAAAAAATGCTCATGTAAGCTTTGTGTGGGCTAAGGGAACTGAGTAGCATCAACTGAAAACCTGTGCACTTCCAGTCACCTGGCATAGATACAACTGTGTATTCAGATCTGTTTCTGTAATGTGCTGAGGGCAAACCTGCCTTCATATACACTTAAAAAAAATTGATGTAGGGCTATTTTCACTGCATCCAGTTCACACAGTGTTTTCTTTAAACATCTCAAGTGATGTATTTGAAAATAGAGGGAGAATGCAGCCCATGTTTCTACTAAATCTGTCATGTTGGAGTGTGTCCTATACACCAATGTTTCCAGTAGTCTGCCTGATAGGAGTAACTGCTCAGAACATAAATTGTCATTTGACATGTAGATGCTTAAGGTTGAGCTTGAATCCTTAGTCTTCCAAAAAGTAAGTCCTTGTGTTTTATTGTCTTTTTTTTCCCCTCTTGCAGGATACTCTTGCAGACTCATTTCACAGAGTATGTCTCTCATCCTGGTCAATGAAGATTCACTAGATGTAAGTAAGCAAATTCTGATACAATTCTTGACAGAAGTAGGTGTTGCTAACAAGATGGAAAGTTGTCAGACTTTCACATTCAATTTCTCTTGCTTACCCTTGGGGGTAGCAAGATAAACAGCTCATGCTAAAACACAGGTGTATTGTGTGAAGTGTATCCCAGAGGTCTTCAATCACAAACTGTAGAAACCAAACTGAAATCTCAGAATGAGCAACTTCTTAGGTACATGGGTTTGATCCAGCTGCAAACTGGAACAATCTGCTGCAAACCATCAGGAATATAGTCAAGTTTTAAGGTATAACTATAGGAGTTACATTTGAAGAACATTTGTTTTCTGTCTTCAGTATTGCATGAAACAACTCTAACTACACCTCCATTGTGAGCTTGTCTATGTACAGTAGCTTTTGAGACCTAAAATCAAAAATATTCTGCAAATGGTAACTGTGCTCCTCATATAGATGCCAAAAATAAATAGGAAAATCATACATTTATACATGAATCTTCCCAGGAGATATCTTTCCATTTTGTGTGTTTCAATGTCCATATCACTATTGGGTATCACTTCAGTATCTGATTTCTATTAGAGGTATTAGTAGGACAGATGAAAGTACAGTAAATTCACGAATACAAGCCGCACTGACTATAAGCCGCATCTCTGGGTGTTGGCAAATATTTTGGTTTTTGTCCATAGATAAGCCGCACACGAATATAAGCCGCTCTGTCGTTCGCAGCGAGGACCCGCGTGCAATTATTAACAGAACGGCGGGAGGGCGGGGTTTACTGGCTGAGCTAAGGCTGTGCAGGCTCGGCCCGCTAGGGGCCGCTGACGGGGCCAGGTGGCCCAGCCCGGTGCTGCAGCTCGGGGCCGGCCGCCGCTGCCCCTGGGCTCGGTCACCCCGGGTCGGCGCTGCCCTGCGGTGGCAGGCAGGGACGGAGCTTCCCCTGCTCCTACGGCAGCGGCGGCGGGCGGGGACGGAGTTTCCCCGCTCCTGCCGCGGCGGCGGCGGGCGGGGACAAAGCACCCCGTCGGCTCCCCGAGCCGCGGCAATGGCTGCGCGGGGCTCCCGTCGGCTCCCTGGGCCGCAGCAATGGCGGCGCGCGCTTCCCCCCCCCTCCCCGGGCCGCAGCAATGGCGGCGCCGGCTTCCCCCCCCCTCCCCGGGCTGCAGCAATGGCGGCGCCGGCTTCCCCCCCCCCTCCCCGGGCCGCAGCAATGGCGGCGCCGGCTTCCCCCCCCCTCCCCGGGCCGCGGTAGGGGCGGCCCGGGTCCCCCCTCTCCTCCCCGGGCCGCGGTAGGGGCGGCCCGGGTCCCCCCTCTCCTCCCCGGGCCGCGGTAGGGGCGGCCCGGGTCCCCCCCCCCCCTCCCCCGGCCGCGGTAGGGCCGGCCCGGGTCCCCCCTCTCCTCCCCGAGCTGCAGCAATGGCGGCGCCCCCCCCCCCCCCGTCTCTCCCCTGGGCTGTGGCAGAGGAGGAAAGAGAGCTCTCCCGCCTCTCTCCCCGCCCCCCGTTCTGCCTACACGGAGCCAGGCTCCACCCGCGGTGCAACAAAGTAGCGATTTGTAACAATCGCAAAATGCCGACTTTGCAGCTGCTCGGCTCAGCACTCTGGCAGGCACTTCTGAGGTTGTATTAGCCGCTCCTGATTATTAGCCGCATTTCCGGTTTAGGAGCAAAATCTTAGTCAAATTGGTGCGGCTTGTATTCGTGAAATTACTGTACCTATAATAGGCAGCATCTGACGTTTGCATTTAGAATTGCCAGCTTGACTGGATGGGAGATGCAAAGCCTATGTCTTGGAGTACCAGAGGAGTTACTAGATATCTGCAAATCTGGTTGAAGAGGGTAAACTACTGTGGCAAAATTATCACCAGCTAAGTGCTATTTTCCATTTGCCTTGATGTGATTCCAATAACTTTGTGGTATAAAACTTTAGTTACCGAATCCATCTGTAAACAGTACTGGAAATTTTTCAGTGAACGTAAAAACTAGTGGAAGCTTTTAGAGCATCAACTTGCACCCCCAACATATTTGCCAATGACACCAAGCTGTGTGCTGCTGTGTGTCAGCACACTGGAGGGAAAGAATGCCATCCAGAGGGATCTGGAATGGTTTGTAGGGTGGACCTGTGTGAACTTCATGAAGTTCAACAGGGTGCTGAACTTGGGCTGGGGCGGTCTCAAGCACAAGTCCAGGCTGGGAGGAGAACGGATTCAGAGCAGCCCTGAGAAAAAGGACTTGGGGCTGTTTGGGGAAAAAACTCTATATGACCCAGCAACGTGGACTCACAGCCCAGAAAGTCAAAGGCGTCCTGGGCTGCTTACAAAGAATCACAGCCAGCAGGTCAAGTGAGGTGGTTCTCTCCCCCTCTACTCTGCTCTTGTGAGACCTGACCTGGAGTGCTGTGTTCAGCTCTGGGGCCCCCAACACGAGAAATGTGTGGACCTCTGGAATGAATCCAGAGGAGGGCCCATACCAGATGTCTGAAGCAGCTCTGCTAAGAAGACAGATGAGAGATTTGGGACTGTTCAGCCTGAAGAAGAGAAGGATTTGGAGAGATCGTATAGCACCTTGTAGTATCTAAAGGAGACCTACCAGGGAGCTGGAGAGGGACTGTTTACAAGGGTATGTAGTGATAGGACAAAGGGGAATGACCTTGAGGTGAAAGTGAGCAGGTTTAGATTAGATGTTAGGAAGGAATTCTTTACTGTGAGGGTGGTGAGACACTGGAACGGTTTGCCCAGAGAGGTTGAGGATTTCCTATCCCTGGAGGCATTCAAGGCCAGACTCGATGGGGCTATGAGCAACCTGGTCAAGTGGAAGGTGTCCCTGCCCATGGCAGGGAAGTTGAAGTTAGTTTATCTTTAAGGTCTATTTCAACTCTCAACTCTTAACTTTTCTATGATTCTATAGAGGAGAAAAAAAAAAAGGCCATGGAGAACCATGGCATGTCAGATAAGAAAAGAAACCCATTACTGATACATGTAGTTGCTGGTCTTTTAAGGGAAGAAAATATTATCATACAATACATCATGAATATGTAGGGTGACTGATACTTTAGCTCAGATAACCTATATTTTTCTAAAAAATGTGTACAAACTTGTGGAGCTTCTGAACTGATACATCAAGAATGCTTTGTATTACTATTGTTTACCATCTAAAGTAAGTCTGTGGGTTTTCTCCAAATTACTCTTATTGCAAGTTTTAGTTGGATTTTATATACATTTGAATATAAAACTTACGTTTTACTAATAACTGCTTTTAGTTCTTCTATTCCAAGGTGTCTTTAAGTACTTATTTCCAATTTTAAAGTGTGGGATCTCCACAGTAATATTTATTTTGTGTTGCACCTCTAGCAGAAATTTTGACTTCTGTTCAACTGAACCTAAAATCAGAGGTTCTCACACTGAAATTCTGTAGCATTATATTTAATATATTCCACCTTTGAAATCTATTAATACTAAAAATGAGTTTTTATAAGATCCAAGTTGAGCTTAGAGCTTTTAAATATTGATAAACTTCCCCCTTTGTGCAGTCCCCATGTGCCTTTCCCCTCCCACTTCTGCTCCTTGGCATGCAGCAGCAGGTGAGATGTGATCGAACAACTGTCTTTGCTTGGTTTTGAGAGAGAATTTTTTTTCTAAATCATGCACTTCAGGGGAAAAATCAATAATTTCTGTTCTCTTCAGGGAACTCCTGGGAACAGAAAAGACTAATCCCTAGCTTGATTCAACTGAATTCTTGAAACTTAGCATAATAATCTGCAAATGCCTATCCCTTATAGACTTTACCACATGCATACATATACTCACTTGTTTTTTCTTTTCCTAATAAAGCTTTTTGAAATGAGAATATTTTGAGCATGAGATTTATTTTGAATGTAATTCTTGGACTCACTTTCTCTTTAATTAAATTGGAACACCATAAAGCGTTATTGTGCAGCCCTTAACCTGGAAAAATTTCTCTCATTGGCATCTTCTCGAATTTTGAGTTGTGGGAGCAGTGAGAAGGGTACCTGAAGAAGGGAAATTGGATGACCAGAGAGCTCCTTGCTGGAAAACATTTAATGAGAGAGGCAATATTACACAAAAGAATGTTGTGTGTGTTCTTCCCCATAAATCCTGTAGAAAGAAGAGCTGAGACCTGTATCAGTTGGTTGTTCCAGAGGCTTGTATCTAACAGTAGTGTGTCCTGGTTTAGGGCAAAGTTGGGAGGAAACCTCTGAATGGGGTCCCTCTAGGAAAGGGATTCAAGCAGTCCATTCTCCAACTGGTTCAGGGAAATTATATCCTCAGAAGAAGTGGAAAAAACCCCTATTTGTTTAACAGGCAAAACACTTCCTAGCACAAAAATGAGCAATACTAAACAGCACAACCTTTCACCGCTTTGAAGAGATGACAAATTCATAAGAGTCCCCTCCGTGGGTGCAACCTGGCTCACTCAGGCTGTTCTCAGTCCCTGCAGAGCTGGGAAATGCCACGGTCCAGGCCGGGCCTGGTGGGTTTTCAGTCCAGAGCAGGTTCGAACAATTCCAAGAAAAAGGACCAAAAATCCCAGTCCAGGGAACTTCTCTGCCTCAGCTAGCCAGAAAAAGCAAAAGAGAGCTCTCTCCTGCCATCCACTGCAGACTACACAGTCCATGGGTGAAGGATGCAGGGGAGCATGTGTAGTTTCTGATAACAAACTCTGCACCTCTTCTCTCCCCCTTCACTCCTGGAACTAGTCTTAAAGCTGCAGAACTCAATATTCAGAACTCAATATTTGGGGATACAAACATCATAAAGTCACCTCAAGACATTCCACCTATCCCCAAATCGTCAGCTTACTGCCCTATCTAATATATATTCTAATTCTATAAACACATACATCATACATAGATATATACAGGATACAGCTATATACAGACAATGTCAGTGACATCCAATGGTAATATTTACATGTGATTCTCACCCAACAATCAGATCTCCCTGAGGTACACATTGTGTTGTCTCATCTTTCTGCATTATCCACCATGTGCAACCTGGTCCCTGGGCAAAGACAATCCCATGAGTGAGTTTGTCTGTATTTGAGGCAGAATTGATCCAAACTGTCTTCCCTAACAAACCTCTGATGTGCACCGCTGGCACTTTATCTCTGTCTCCTGTATGCAAGGTCTCAGACTGGGCAGGGCCCAGTTGGTGGAACCTCAGGTGTTAACTAACCAGCTTGCCTTTACTAGATGCTGCTCCCAGTTTTTGAAAGATCCCCCACCCAATACTTTCAAGGTTTTTTTTAACAATCCATTGTACCTCTCCACTTTACCTGCAACTGGTGCATGGTAGGGGATGTGGTACACCCACTCAATGCCATGTTCCCTAGCCCAGCTGTTTATGAGGCTGTTCTTGAAATGAGTCCCGTTGTCTGACTCAATTCTCTCAGGGGTACCATGCCTCCAAAGGACCTGTTTCTCAACGCCCAGGATGGGGTTTCAGGCAGTGGTGTGAGGCACAGGGTAGGTCTCCAACCATCCGGTGGTGGCTTCCACCATGGTCAGCACGTAGCGCTTGCCTTGGCGGGTTTGAGGCAGTGTGATGTAGTCAATCTGCCAGGCCTCCCCGTACTTATATTTGGACCAATGCCCACCATACCAGAGGGGCTTCACCTGCTTGGCTTGCTTGATGGCAGCAAACGTATCACAGTTATGGATAACCTGAGAAATACTGTCCATGGTTAGATCTGGCTTGTTCAGTCTGCTCTCAGTTCTCCGTCGCTGGGAAATGCCATGGCCCAGGCCAGGCCTGGTGGGCCACAGGTGTGAGCTCCTGGTGTTCTTCTGGGTTTTTAGTCCAGAGCAGGTTCAAGCAATTCCAAGAAAAAGGACAAAAAAACCCCAGAGTCCAGGGAGCTTCTCTGCCTCAGCTAGTGAGAAAAACTAACCAAAAAACAAAAGAGAGCTCTCTCCTGCTGTCCACTGCAGACAATACAGTCCATGTGTGAAGGATGCAGGGGAGCAAGTGTAGTTTCTGATAACAAACTCTGCACGTCTTCTCTCCCCCTTCACTCCTGGAACCATTCTTAAAGCTGCAGAACTCAATATTCAGCACCAACAGAACAGATGATTTGGGATATAAAAGTGTCATAAAGTTACCACAAGACATAGTGGAAGGACAACATTGGAGAGACTCAGTTCTGAAGCTGTGGGTAGTATTTTGCTGTAAAGTAATCCTGTTGATGGAAAAGGAACTGGACTGTGAGTGTGTTCTACAGAACTTTTGTGCCAGGAGTGACAGTCCTGTACACAGATGTGTGAGTAACAGCAAATGGATACTCCTGTGTAGGAACGCCCAGTGTTGGTGTCTCTTGTTAACATATGACTAAAAGTGTAAACAGAAACTGTCCTTCCTTGCTTTTCCACTTGTTCAGATATATCTTTTGCATGCTTCACTGTTGGGGTGTACCTGTTCTGTGCCACCATGGTATTTTGTAGTATTCTTAAAAAACAAGCATAGTTTCACAGTGTAATTTGTCATCTGTACTCAGTGTCTAGAGTTCCCAAATAGTCTTAGTATCTGCATACAATTATGTTTTATATTCCAGCAGTGAAGAGTGAGGATCTGGAAAACTTGGTTATTATTATTATTGTTGTTAGTTTATTTTAGCTATTCTGTAGGTAGCATTACTGTGAAGGTTCCATAAGGAAGATCTATTAACTTTGAGAATGTTAGATATATCCAATGACTTTCATGATCTTTCTTAACTATCACATTTCCTTCCCACACTTATGACTTAAGCAGTAAAGCTCTGACCTGGTCATTGGACTTAGCCATATGCTAGAAACAGCAGGTTTTGTTGGGTTATTGTCTAAAACTTCTTCTAATAATCATTGAGAACTCACTGTGTAAGGGAGAAGAACATGACCAGAAGGCCATTAAAAATAAATTGTTTATCAATGCATTTATATTTGAGCAAAGATTATGGTTCCAGTAGGGTCCTCTGTACTAGACTTCTCAGAAAGATTTGCATAGCATTATGACTTATGCAGAAAGGTGTTACCTTCACCTACAGAATTTCTTCACCATGTGAGCTTTTTATGTAAATTTGTGTTTCAAAGTCTCAAGCACAATTGCAGGAGACAGTGCCTGTGAAGCTCTGAGAAACTTTGAAGGTGTTGCTTTTGGGATCCTGATTCTCTTGCAGAAGAAGGGATGTCTGTGCCTTGTCAGAAATGTCATGCTGATTACTCCCAAAGAGTGGGCCTAAAGGTATTGTCAACTTTTCAGGCTAAAACAAAAGTTGCCTAAAACTCCAAGTGCTCCAAAGCATTGTTATCGCGTGTGCTTCAGCTGTACTAAAAGATGATAAGGTATGCAGTACTGCTGGGAAGACAAGAACAAGTCTGGTACTGCTAATGCCGTGTAGCTTCTTTGAAGGTTACATCTTGTGTGCTGCACTAGAGAGGAGACTGAGGCTTTTATCTCCGCTGCTATCATCTGCCCACATGCATTCAAACAAAGTTAATATTCTGGAAAATTGGACAATGTGAGCAAGTTCAGTTTGAGCCAAGGATCAGGTCCCCTTCAGAGGGGCATTTGCAACTGTTCTCTTGTGCCTTGTGGCTGGTAAGTTACTCCAGTTACCACTCAGCCTGGAATTGTAATCAGCTCTTCTGTGTACCACTGGGGATTTGCAAAGGAAGCTAATTAGGAAAACTAGGGAAAGAATATTTTCTATTGTACAAAACCTTTTACTATTGCTCAAATTTCTGTTTTTCTTAATCTAGAAACACACATCAAGCTAATAAGTAGTTACTTAAGGAACAGAGTCTAGTAATCAGATAAGTCTTCAAAAATGTTAGGTAGAAATGATTTAGTGGTTTTTTTGTTTGTTTCTGAGGAACAAATAGGATCTTTCATAACTCCAGGTATTTGCTAATCTGCATGGAAAGTTAATTGTATGGATGTGGAAAATACACAGCTCTTCGTGTGAAAAGCTACTTTGATTTGAGTGTACTGTATAGAATTATAAATGAAAGAATATAGGTGTTACCTAGACCTGTAGGTTTAAGTACACACAGGACTGTGTAACTTAAGTATTAGATTACCACTTTTTCAGGAAGCAATACTAATAGATTTGAGCTGTGAGTGGTGAATGACTTGGACTGGTATTTTTGTTTCATCCTGCTTTTCACTTTTCAGAATTCATTAATGACTGTTCTCCCTTATCTATGGTTCTGTTTTTTCTGTTATTGTTTTCTGGCACTGTGATAATTGATTTGGATGAAGTGGGGGTACTTGGACCTGTAGGAATGCAAGGACCCTTAGGAGTGCTGAGAAAAGGTTACTAAGTGGAAACTATGAGGTGGGAAGGCTGGGGAACACTTTTAAAAAAACCCAGACACACTGTTTTCAAAGTTACTTTTCTTATTTTAAGTTGTAATACTGGTCGTTTCTGACAAGAGCTGATTTTAGGCAGCTGGTATTTAGCAGATGTGGGCTGATGTCTTGTCCGTGCTATAGGACAGAATAGATCATATTACATAAAAATAGAAAGGAAGAATGTGTTCCCTGAATTCCATCTAAAATTTGCTGTCTCCTTTGTAAGAGTTCTCATATGTTAGAGGAAAATGACTGTAAACAAACACTATTTCTCTTAAAATTGCTAATGATCGTCACATATGTGAAAGCTTTTATCAGTAGATGATCACAGAGTGTTATCCAGACCTATTTTCTGTTGTGTGGGTAACAAGAGAAGCATGGCTTCAGCTGGATGGTGAGGGAAGTATCTGTTGGCTTTGAAGATGGGATTCTCTGCAGAATACTGATGTGCTTATTTCTGTTAAGCATGAGAGACCATGGAAACATAAGGATGCGTAATCAAGTTAAATGGATTTTTTAAAATGAGACGCTACCCATGAAATGCAGTTTTTTCTGATGATGGTGTGTTTTTAGGGGAAAAAGACGAAGCTGGTGTTTGATGTATGGATGAGTTATGGATACTAATCCTCTTGATTGACATGGCTAATACTGCACATCTGTAGGAAGAATTCAAATTTGTCTTTTGTACTAAAGAGTAAGAATCAAATAGTCCTTCTTCTTCAAGATATTTTCATATCTGATCTTTTGCTTTCATTGGAGGTGTTCTTGTTCATGCAAGTTTTTCTGGGGGTTCTGAGAATAAGCAGTCTTCCCTTCTTGGTGTGGAGCCAGCCAAAAGCAATAGGATTTATTCATCTGCAGTGTTAACTTAATGAAGACAGTAGAGAACTAACTGCTTCAAGGTGACAGGGTATCTTGATCATATATTCAGAAAACAGAGAGATATAGGTATCTGTGGTCTTACTTTTGGGGTTCCCATAATACTGACTTACTACTACTTTATTATACAATTTTTAAAAGATTATTTCCTTTTTCATAATAATTAGAGAATCATTCTTGTAACTGAAACTTGATTGCTCCAAGCCTTCTCATCAGTCCCATAAAGGAATACATTTCCTTCACAGGGGAATTAAGGAAAAGAAAGATGTTTTACATCTGGTTGAAGCTAGAAAATGTCCCACAGAATTTCTCTGGGTTGATTGGTCTGTCAGAAACTAGAATTAAGCAGTTCTGCAGCTGTATGAATTTAATACCTAAGTATGTGTTCCCTCTGCTTTTTAACCTTCTGCATAGAGTAGAAACCATCAGAGGAATCTTGTAGAAATCTCAAGGATTTTTATATAACTTTGTCATGAAGTTGTAAGCTTTTTTTAAATGGAAGAACGTGTCAAGGTACATTTTCCCACTATCTCTAGTTGTTTAACTGATATAGTGATGTTAGAGGACTAGTTCTTTCATATTTACTAAATGTTTCTAATCAGCTCACACTCTACACGTCTTAAGTAGTGTTTGTAATCTCTCCTCTCCATGTGTTCAAGACAAAACCAATTTGGATGTCTTGAGTTTTCAGCTAATTCCCAAAACCTAAATGATCATAACCCATGTTCTGACTGGCCTAAAAATCACAGTTCTGAAGTGTTAGAATATAATGGTTTTTTGGACAGCTTTGGGAATGAGCGTTAGAGCTGAGGTGATTAAGATGTCCTCCTGAAGCTTCCATCGTGCTGAGTTTGATGGTGGCTATGTATGCTTGTCGTGTACTTTGGATTTTCAAGCTAACCACAGTGAATCTTTCCTTTGATTTGTAAGATTGAGAAATTTGGTGTCTGTTACTTATTCAAGTTCTTGTAGCTAGAGTATAAGAATTCAATGAAACAAGAAGATTTGTAGAAAGACAAGGTATCCAGTTCTGTGGTATAACATGGGACCATTTACTTGGCTAATGGTGACCAAAGTTGTCTGGCTTCAAGAATTCTGTGTTTTTGGGGTGTGGGGGGGAAGGTCAGCAGAGCATGTGCTTTTGGATATGGAATTTAGTAAAACTCTGGGAAAATGTATATGAATAAAGCCAATTATTGGTTAAGGGGCTTTGTGAGATCCGGGCTGGTATGGTAATATTTGTCTGGATTATAGAATTAATATTTCACAACCCACCTGTAAATAACATAAGGAAATGGGGGATGGGTTCATAACTTAACTGGCTGACTTTTTGAAAACTTGTACTTTCTTTTCAAGTTATTAAAACTTAATTGGTCTGTCTATAGTAGTTTTAATACTCTCAGGTTCTCGAGGGATTTCTAGTTCTATCCAGTGCTTGACAGACAAAATCTGCAGTTCAATAGGCAGAGTTAATAGGTTTAGTAAATATTAATAAAAGAAATCTATTGTATAACTAAATCTTTAGGGAAATTACTGTAGTGGTTTAATTTTAAAAAAGAAATATAATCTTGATGATTCTGTGGAGTTTTCTTCCTAAAGTTATTTTTAGTAATTGAAGTGAGTATCATATTTATTAGATAAACTTTAATAAAAACTTCAGATGTATAGGGTAAACTCATAGGAAACTAAGTGTGTTTTTAAAACTCATGGAAAAAGAGGTCTTTGAAAACTTGGTGTTCACTTAAGGGAATGGTGTTTGTTTAACTAGAAAAGAGAAGCTTGCCTAGGGCTTTCTTTACATTCTTTTCTTAAAAAGCAAAAATGCAGGAAGCTGTCATGATGAAAGCAAATCAGGTGTTGTGTCTGGCTTCTCAGTTGAGTGGATACCAGTATCTTTGCTGGGAAACAGTTAATGTCATGAAAATAAGACTTGTTTCCAGTTCTTTCTAGAACTAGAAGCAGTGAGACATGAGCAGTGCAGCAGCAGAGGTACTCTTGCTTCCTGAGCTGCCTGTGGATGTCCAGGAAATGTCTGTTTGTACCAATTGTAGATAAGACTAGGGCATTTAAGTTGTAAGGACTAGGATCATCTCAATTAAAACTTTGTCAGTTTTAATGTAGAGATGACTTGCAAATGATGCTTATCAGAAATGGTGGTGTATAGCCCTAGTTTATAATACATTATAGAGAATTTCAAGTCAAACAAAACCCACATCTATGTACAGGCTGCCCTATAGCCTCTGGATGCATTTTGCCATGCAATCATTCCTAACAGTGGCAATTGCCAACAAATACATGTAAATTTTAATGTTTGGTTGCTTGTAAAACTGCAAGGAATAAGCAAGCCTCTTATTAGGGGGAGGGATAAAATGGGTTACTTGAGGGAGTCTGGCAAAGTATAGAGTAGCTGGAAGAAGCTTACTTTTCTCTGTGGTTCACTAAATGATATTTGCAATTTTATTGAAACCTTTAATGCAGGTAGACAGAGTTTTTTTGAGGAGAAATCCCAGTGTGATGGTTTTGGAGGAAGAGAAGGCAGCAGATGGTTGTTTTATTTGTTGGGTGAGGATTTTTTGTTTGTGAGGATTTTTTGTTTGTGGGAAGTATATGAAGCTTCTTAAGAAATGGAAATTATGTAACTACTTGAGATTGCAAATAGAGTCGATCTGGTGACAGATTGTTTGATTCATGCTTGTCCAGCATCCAGGAGCCACATGAACCTTTAGTAATGAAATCTGCAAATCAGAGAGATAATTCTGGCAGAAGGTGTTAGAAAATATGTTTGCCATGAAGGAATGATTGTTATTTGTCAAGTTACTGGGGGCTAAGGTACTGTGCTGAAGGCAGTATAAAAGTTGCTCCTGTAGGTGTTGTACAGTAGTGTAGTAGAGTTACCTCCCATGAGCATAGATGTTCACTATAACTTCTTGTGGTGGTCACCTAGAAGAAAATCTTAAACTAAATATAGGACCAAGCATGCATCTAGCACATTTTTTAGTTTTGTAAGAGACAAAACACTCCTACTTAGACTGCCTTAATCTTTGTGCTTGGAATTAGTTACCTTGCCTGTCCACTGACCTAACTGCTGTGCATTGTCTGAGTCAGTGGACATGAAGTCCTAGAGTGCCTCTAGTTTTCATCACAGCAGCCTGTGCTGCACTGCCTGGTTTCTTACTTGGGTTGTGACTATTAATTTACACACTGTCATTATTGCTGTGATAGGTTGGGGTTTTTTTTTTTTTGTTCGTTTGTTTATTTGTTTGTTTGTTTGTTTCTTAGATGTAGGGAAGCTTGTTACATATATGTGCTCAACAGAAGCCTGGTGTTAATACAAAGTACAGTAAAAAAAATGTTTGATGTGGGGTTTTGTCAGTTTTTTTGTTTAGTTGGTAGTTTGTGGGTGCGGGGTTTTTAAATTCTAATAAGACATTGAATACAGTCTGCTGTAAAAATGACCAGTGTAGTTTTAAGACTATGTCTGCTGCCTCATAATGCAGTTTCAGTAATCCTGAGTTGGGTTCACATATGCAGTTCGCTGGTTACAATATTCTTTTCCATTAAGCATTTTTGGAACATGTCATGCTTTATGAGCAAAGGTTAACTAGGGCCTGAAGGAAGCTCGAAGCAGCAAAGTACAGATGTGTTTGTAGCAAAGAAGACCACTGGCCAAGCCCAGGATAATTACTGCTACATATTGTTTAAAGATATACCCTTTGTTGTTCAACTCTGCTAGTGTCTTCCAAAAGATGGTGTTCTGCCCTAACTGATTCCAATGTTCAAAGTCATTGTGGCTAAATCCCTATTTCCCATAGGGTATTTCAGTTCACATAGTCAGAAAGGCAGCCTGTGTGATGTAAGAATGGATGTTTTGGACTGGGAGTTATGCATATTGTTACCTTAACTGTGTGTTTCTCTGCAATGACATTGGAGCTCTGAAAATCTTTATAGTGCTGTCTTTTGATATAGTGCATTTGCATAGAATTTCTTTAATAAGTGAACATGATCATCTTGTCAGCCTAATGGAATAAGCTTTGGGAGGAATGCAGTATCTGGATACTTGAGAGACTGGGATAAATGGGGGCTTAGCATCTCTCAGTTTCAGGAGTCTTGCATACAGTCTGAAAAACTGCATATTTTTGGTATTTCTGATTCATTGCCCCAAGTAAAGATTTGTTGACTTGGTTGGGAGAAGGCTTTTATGGATTTTGTTTTATATCAAAAGTATTAAGTTACTAAAACCAACTGTTACATGATCTTAAGATTATATAATATTAATACTGTTTCAATGAGTAATTATTTGTTTGGGAGCTCTCCCATAGATTATATACAATATTGGAACTTCAAGATTATTTAAATAGTTGTATGAAGTTATTTGAAAGCTATCCTTAGTGTCCGCCATCAGACCAGCTCTTACAGAATGGTCCTTGGATGCAGGGACCTGTTCAGTCACTGAACCAAGCGAATGCATCTCTCGCCTTGCCTCTCAAACACACCTGGGATTGTCGTCTCCTGTGTAGCTTTGGAAGTATGAAGACACTAAATTGTCAGCTGAACACGTGTAATCTTTTGGATTTGCAATGTGTCTGGAATTTCAGTTCTGGCTGAACTATGGCTGGTGAAGAAACTGCCTTAAACATGTGATGTGATGGTAAGGGCAAATAGCCTTTTAACGTCACCTCACATAGTATTAAATAGGACTGTGTTTAGGAAAGGCCATTTTTCTGTTCCTGTGCAACTTGGAAGTGCTTGAAATGCTCAAGACTTTACTTTTTTTTCCCCCCCAAATAATTTAGCTAAGAAAATGACTAGGGAACAGCTAAGTGGAGCCTTTGCTTCCTTTGATCTTCAAGGAGGCTAGTGGCAAAACTACCCTTGTTCCTGCTTGTTTCCTTTCCCACCACTATGTAAGGGTGATGCAAGGCCAGACCATGGCCAGGCAGTGCCTCCCTGAAGCTGCTGTCAGGAGACATGTGCTTGTTCATGCACATCACCTTACCCTAAGGGGTGTGCTGGGAAGGTAATGTTATGTAAGGGAGACAAGTGGCATAAAATAATCTCAGGCTACTGGCTGATATCTGGAAAGATCTTGATGCCATGTACCATCATCTCTTACAAACCCTTAGCTTTTCATGTTGTATCATGTTTCCATGTTATTGTGTTATATTCACATTTTTTAAACCCTCTAGTAGGCTTCAGGCTTGTCAGGAGTCTCCAGCCATTCCATTTTATCATTGAACCTAGTCTCTTCTGAATAGTTGAAACTGTGGTGCAAGAGCAAATTTTTTTATAAGATAGGCACAAAAATTAATTTGACTTTAGAACTGAAGAAAAATGCAGTATAAAAAGTCACAATTGTATGGCAGCTTCTGGACTGCCTGTGGGGAGCTGGTCCACAGACCCGGCCCTACTTCTCCAGAGACTTGGGGAGGTGAGGGAAGGCTGTATACTGCTGCTGGCTCTTCATGTGCCATGTGGCAAAGGATGGGCTGGAGGAGCTGCCTGCCCTGTGCCCTGTTTTGAGGGTGGAACTGAGGGCAGGAGGGGGGATTTGGATCTGTACCACATCTAGTTTGTCATTGCTCACCTGTCTGCTGCCAGTTAAATTAAAATTAATTGTTCAAAGAAAGCTTGTTTATACTTGCTTTTTCAGACCTTTTTATTTTTCATATTTTTCATTTAACTGTAGAATGGTGTGAGGTGGAAGGGACCTTAAAGATCTAGTTTCAACCCCTTCTGCTGTGGGCAGGGGTTCCATTCCCTAGATCACGTTGCTCAGGGCCCCATCCAACCTGGCCTTTATTGAACGGTTCTGGGGATGGGGTTTCCACAAGCTCTCTGGGCAGCAACTTTTGTCTTTTTGTCACTGTAATCTGATACGCTCAAATTGCAAGACAGGAGGATTGAATTTCTTTTGGTGTTTTGAAGGTAAGTAGCATTGAGCATCAATTGATATTGGTAGAGCTCTATTAGGAAATCTAATCTTCAGACTTTCTCTGACAAAAATGTTTAAGCTGCACAATCTTGAGGTGTTTACTTGATGTTATTGTTGTGAATTACTAATTTTGTAATCAAAGTGCAACCAAAGAGTTTACATCATGACAATTTTTTTAGCAAAACTAGTAAGTAGATTAAACAGGCTGGCATGCATAAAACCATTTGGATAGTTTTGTCATGCTTTTCTCATTTCATGATCTAATGCTTTCTAGATAGTTTGGTTATGGGTCTTGTATCAGCTGAGAAAATATATAGCTATCTGGATTTCTGTTATTCAGATATTATAACACTAAATTCTTTGGTTTTCATAACATATGTGTGGTGCCAGTGCGTGTTTTAGATAGCTCTCCTGTTACTTTCTTTCAGTTGTTAAATGAGAGTTATTTGATCCTGCAGATCTAGAAGAGTTCAGATAGTGAAGATCTCTATGTTCTATCAGGAATGTTTCCTAGCATGTTGCTTGTGTAACCCATTAGTGTTTCCCCCCTTCCCTGACATGTGCCTGTATTTTAGCCCTGTAATTTATGGGTTTAAAAAACTGTAGTCTAAAGACTGGCACTTTTAGCTCTGCTACTGTCCTCTGCTTGGATGCAGAAGGTATAGAGCTCTTACTTTCAGTTTTGGGATATGAGGGAAAATCCAGTTTCCTTATATCCTTACTGTTCCAGTTTTTTGATCTCTGCTTCTTCCTTTGGCAGTCTGCGTTTCACAGGGGTGAGAGTGTCCACACACCTGTCCTTCAGGGCATGTGCAGTGTTTTCCTTATTCATTGTGTTCCATATCCTTCATCTGTCCTAGCAGGGCAATTTAGATGCTGTGTTGTCTCAAACAGAAGCACGGTCAGGCTTGATTGCCTCTTTGCAGTTGCTCACCAAAGGGGCTGACTCAAGCAGGAGAATGCTGCCTTGCTGTCTGCTTGCTAGGCTCTGCTTCATTTGAAGTCCTGAGAGGGCACAGATGGGACCAAGACCAGGAATGAAGTGTCCAGAATGTTGCACCCTGCCTACCACTGAGCAGCTGCCAAAGGGCAGGAAGCCTGACCTAACTCTTCAAAGAGTCAAAGTGATCCCAGTTGGATGGAAACAATCGATGAATGTACGTGTTCTCTGTTTTTGAGAGGCTGTTGGGGAATAGGTAAGGTCATGGGAGTACAGCTTATATCAGATCCTTCTGGAAGGCCCTTTGTATGTTATTTTATTACCTAGTCAGCCCTAGGTAAAAGGGAGAAATACATACTCCAAGGAGTGTGAGTAACTTCTGATGCTTGTTACGCTGTCAGGGTAGAAGTAAAATCTCAAAGGGTATTTCAGGAACTGTGAGTTCTCTCATATTTCTGCTCAATATGTATATTGTTTCTAAATCAAAACCAGGACTTTAGGCAAACAACTTGGGTCAAAAGCAATCTGCTTCTAAAAAGTCAGTTTTATTACAGAGCTTGCTTGTCCGAATCACTGCATCTGGAACTTTCTCGGCTTCACTTGGAGAAACACATTTGATAGTACACAAGCACTTTAAAGGAAGACTAATATGACAGGTTGGCCTGTGTTTGTGTGGGACTGTCTTGGCTAGCTTAGAGTTTATAGTTTGCTGTTTGGCTTAATTCTCAAAGCAGTTTCCTTTTACTTGAGTATGGGAATAAGTTTGGCTATGAACTCTGACAGCAGTATGGCCTCTGTTACTTACACTACCATTCAACTGAACTATTAACTGCACAGATGCTAATAGCGGTTGTTTTTTTTTTAAAGGGGGATTTTGGAGAGGAAATTAAGAGTGGAAGACTACAAATAATTGAAGCTATAGCTTTCTCTAGCCTTTTAAAATTTTTATTAGTCTTTAGAGAGGGAAATTCTGTCCTTACAGCTTTATTTTGATGTCTTACAAATTGATGTTACCTTACATGAAAGGGTAGAAACAAAACTTTCTCTTTTCCAGACTGCACATGTAATGTGATTGGAAAATACAAAATAATTTTGTCATAGCAAACACCAGTTTTGAAACATGCATATGCCTGTGCTGGAAAGGTAACTGCATCATGAGAAAATCGTCTTCAGGCAATCCTGTTTTGTACAAATCAATCTACTCAATATTATGCCTTTCTTATGTGTAGCATTCTTCTGGAGGAGAGATGAGCTCTATCATCTCGTCTGTATTTTGTTGTGACTAGCGTTCAGTCTTTTATACATTAAGAAACATAGATTCCTTACTTGCTAGCAATGATAAAACTCCTTTTTATGTAGTCCTGGTTGCATTGGTGGCCATTCTTTGTCTCAGGAAAGTTCTAATCTCACTGAGTCAGGATGGCTGTATTTTATTTATATCAACCAAGGTGGTATAATACTGATAATATATGTACACTTGGTGTATATAAAAAAACCCATACACAGATAGAGGTATAAATATATGAAAAAGCCAGTATCTGTGGAAGAGATCTGAATCTTTAAAGCATTCTACCTGAAGGCTTAGGGGTGACCTAATTGCCTTCCTGTGGCCTTCCTGTACCTGAAGAGAGGAGCTTGCAAAAAAGTTGGAGAGGGACTTTTTGCAGGAACATATAGTGACAGGACAAGGGAGAATAGCTTCAAACTGTGAGAGAGTAGGTTTAGATTACAGTAATTTCATGACCATAAGGCGCACCGGACTATAAGGCCCACCTCTGGGAGTCGGCAAATTTCACAACTTTGTACGTTATATAAGGCACACCAGACTATAAGGCGCACTTTTTTTTTTGCTGCGAAGATCCGTGCCGCGCACAGCAAAGTAATGAATTAGTAACAGAATCCTGCCATCGTGGAGTTTACTGGCAGGTGTTCAATTTGCAAACATTTTTCACAGATTGGTGTAGCCTTTAAATGCAGCCCCAAGCGCCCTCCCCTGGCTGGCGAGGCGGGGCTCGGGGTGGCCGCAGCTCGGGGCGGCCGCGACTCACACCTCGGGGTTGCTGCGGTTCAGGGGGCTCGGGGCAGCAGCGGCTCGTGGCGGTTCAGGGCTGCCACGGCTTGTGGCTTCTGCTCCCTCCCTCCCCACGCCGCTCCAGTGGCTCCCTGGTGCTTTGGGAGCCCCGTACCCCCCTGGCGCTCCGGGACCCCTGCACCTCCCCGAGCTTTTCCCCCACACCGCTGCTGCCCTGATGCCAGCAGGCTCACCTCATGCCGCCGCTGCCCCGATGCTGGCAGCTTTCCCCCCCACGCCTGGCTGCTCTGCTGCCGCCAGCTTTCCCCCCACGCCAGCACTGCCCTGATGCCGCCGCTGGGCAGGCTCTGCCCCCGCCCCCCGCCTCCCTGCCCACATTGCTCCCACCCCCACTTCCCTGACCGTGCTGCTCTCGACACCTGGGGCCGCCCACAGCCATCCCCCCATCACTACTCGGCGCTCGCGTGGCGCCGCCCCCCCCTCGCGGCTCTCACTTCTGGGTTGGCAAATTTGGCAACTTTGTCCATTATATAAGGACTATAAGGTGCGCTTCCGGCTTCGGGCCAAAATTTTAGTCAAAAGGGTGCACCTTATAGTCGTGAAATTACTGGTACATGTTAAGAAAAAATTTCTCCTCCTGTGAGGGTGGTGAGATGCTGAAACTGTTTACCTGAGGAAACTGTGGTTGCCCCATGCCTGGAAGTGTTCAAAACCAGGCTGGATGGAGCTCTGTGCAATCTAGTCCAGGGATGGGGCTGGAACTAGATGATCTTTAAGGTCATTCCAACCCAAAACCTCCTGTGATTTCATATAAGGAGAAAATATCGTCTTTTGGGGGGACAGTGGGGGGTAAATTATAGGCTGAATTGTATGTACCAATGTTATTTCCTTGACTGAATTCTCCTCAGCTGTTTGGGGGCATTGACCTGTATTGACGGCTTAAAACAGAGCAACACAGAAGCCTGCAGTTCAGATGTGTAAGAGACTTCTGTATCTTCATGATCTAAAGCAGAAGGTTGTGGTGTCTCCTTGATCTGAAGCTTTATTCTCCAGATTGAGAAGTGGGCTTTTATCTGTAAGAAATTACTTGACAGAAATGTAACTTCCTGTAGGTCCAAACAAGAGCAGGCTTCTGCTTTGTTTACTCCCAGGAAAAGCTGGATTATTATATTCCAAATAAAAAAAATAGAAGGAAATAAAAAGTCCATTCTGTTGAATGAATTGAATAAAGCTAAAATATCAAAATGTAAAAACACTGAATCATTCTAGCTTATTAGCAAAACTAACAGACTGCTTCCTCTTGGCAGAGTACAGTTGATTTTAGTAATCTCACAAATGTTTTGGTGTCCAGAACAAACATTTCTTCTTTGCCCTTGCTATAGTATGAGAGATAAACTATCTTAATATGCACCATAAGCTGTTCCGTGGTCAAATACCTAACATATACTGAAAGCAATAGACAGAGTCACCTACATATAGCATAAAGGAATAAATGAAAATTGTGTAATATACCTAATGCTGTTTTTAGTGTGCAGAGAGCAGGGTTGTGGCTATAATATTTGAAATCTTTGGTCATCCCAGGATACACAGGATGCTTCTTGCTAAAGTTAGAAATATTAAAAAATGTCAAACTGAACAAATGTGGTATTGTCTTTCATAGCATTTGAAGAAGATTTGATGAATTTCTCTTTTGACTGCATTTGTTTCTGCAATTGTTTCTTATGCTGCCAGCTTTGCCTTCTTGGAACTCCAAGAAGGATTGCAAAAGAATCATGGCTTTCAAGATGGTGCCTTTGGCAACAGTGTTGCACTGGATAACTACTTAGGATGTCAGTCCTTTGGTCTGAGAATGCTGGGATTTTTTTTCACTTTTATTGATTTATTTTTTTTTAATGAATCGGTATTTTAGTCAAGATTATAGTGAAGACTGGCATTTTTAAGATGTCACTGCCATAGTCAGCATTTCTGTCTTTAATGTGAGAAAATGTAATGCTGCAGAAAACTTCAGGTTTTATTTCAGAAGGCTAAGATACGAGGATCACCACTTCTGGCAGCCCACACTGCCATGTTATTTAATCTGCAAGGTGGGAGATGACTAGTCAGTGAAGTCTTGAACAAATTGATTTTACTTCTTAATTTGACAAAAGTCTGTCTTTGCTCCTGATTCTTCCCTCCTTCTCCCCACCCCCAAGCCTCTCCAGCTCTGGAGTTGCAGGGGAGACTTGATATATATTCTGTATTATAAATGCTACTTTTTCTTCACTGAGAGCTTGAAGTTTGGTGTGCAACCACCTGGCATGCTACATGAAGTTTGCTTGAGTACTTAACCATGTACTTTTTGAATAGTCAGCTCTTTGATGCTCCTCCTTGACATGATCTTGAACTGATCTTGGAGGTACTTGAAGTACCTGCAGCCCTTCACACAGCGTATGTCTTTGAGACGGTATATCTGACTGACACTTTTGGAGATTATTTTTCTGTGATCAGATGAAGTTTGTGAAAAGATCTATTTCATTTTTCTTTTTAAACTATGTAGAACACGGTTGGAGATAGATGTACAGATGACAGGACAGATGTTCCTTCAGGCTGTATTTTTTTCCTGTTTAACCAAGTTTCTTGGCTCCTGCATAATAAGTTTGTTGCAGAACTGGAAACATCCTTGAATCATTCTCTACAGAGCTTGTTACAGCTCTTGATGGGTATATTCATCTGAGCTTTGTGCCCTGGATAGAAAAATTCTGGTATGATCTGTTTATCTTATATCTGAAGGCAAGATTTGGTCTGAATATGTGGTAACCTGAGACTTGCTATGCAAATTAAGGAGTCTTTGTATCAGACATTTTAAATTACTTGCCTAACTAAAGGAATTTCAGCTTGAAGTTAAATTCAAAGCGATGAAAATTATTTGAGTGAACCCATCTAATATCTCTGCGGCCTCCATGTGATATTTTTCTTGGCACAATAGGAGATCATATTAATCAATCAGAATCATGGTGTTACAGCAAGTTCTACTGTGTCAGATGAGTGAGTCATTTGATTGACATGTTTTAGGAATGACTGTGAACTGTCATTGGAGTAGTCACACTGTGTGCTCTTATGTATCTAAATCATGTGGCACAGGCTGAGCACTGCAGTAATACTGAGCAACAGCTGTAAGTTTTTGTCTTGGTTTTGATCTTACTTAAAAGAGTAAATTGAAGGTATGCAGCTGGGATCTGATCTTCCATGATCCATTTGCTAAATGGTTTTATGTGTACAGGTTGAATTTGAAATGAATCCTGTATTGTGAAAGTATTCAGGTTTCCTCTAAACTGGGAGATGTTGGTACTAATTCTTTTGAAATGTGAACTAGTGAAGGATTCACAGGTAGTCTTTGGCTTTTGAAGGTTGCCTGGCTCTCAACTGCAGTGTCCTTATATGCTCTTGTTCTGTAAAGCTGAGCAGGGATGAACTCTTAAAATTGGGCTTTAGAAATAAATAATTTTCAGGGTCATCTGTCCAAAGTGAGGTTTTCAGCAAGTTAGTAAACAAAACAACCTCCCTGCTAATATTTCTACTTCTGGCCTTAAAAGAACCTTACAGATGATGCATTTTCAGGAATACAGCCTACTCTGTTCCCCATGTACTGCCTCATCTGTTGCACTGTGTAGCAAGATGAATGTCCATACTGCTTTCAAGTTTGTTGGTTTTTTGGGTTTTTTTAGCATTGTAATATGGTTTTAAGAGTAGAAGAAAGCCAAAGTGGTTTTGTAGATACTCTTAATAATTTCCTTATTGTTGAAAGTGTGAAAATGCTTCTCTGAATATTTCTGTGAGTTGAATGTGGAGGTCCATGTTGTTGTAGAGTTGATTGTATTAGCCATACATGTTCTAGTAATTTCACGATTATAAGCCGCACCATTTTGACTAAAATTTTGGTCTGACCACAAAGTGCGGCTTATATATGGACAAAGAACAAAAAGTTGCTGTTTTAGTTTGGAGGACAGGTGTCTGTTGAGAAAGGCAGGAACTTCTCTTTGAAATGGAGAATGTAAACCCTCTCCCTCCAAATTATTAGAATTTTGAAATCAAGGGGCTTTCAGGCAAAGATATGAGAATTAGGAATAACAGTTATTTTCTAGGGAAATTAAAATAGAAATGCAGTACTACAAAGAAACAAACTCCAAACCCGGACAAAGTCAGAGTACAACCTGACACCCTGTCAGGCTGGGTGTTGGTAGCAGTCCCGTTAAATGGTGGCTGCATCCTCCTGCAGTGACAGATGTGATTCAGTTGAAGCAGTGCTCCTGTAGAAGGTGCAGTTTCCCTGTGGAGGTCCAGTGGTGATGTGGAGAAATCCGGTTTTCCTCTGGAGTCGAGAAAGGGGCTCCCTTAGTGTCCCAAAACCTCTGTTTTTATCTTGGTAAGAAATGTTGGGCTCTTCCCCCTGGCTGGAGCAACTTCCAATGGGATGCAGTAATTTTATCAGTCCCACAGTGGGACTCAATGGGCCATTAGCAGAAAATGACTCTCTGGAGGAAGGATGGGTTGTGAAAAGATAAAGAGCAATGCCCCGCCTGGTTTCAATGGATGGCCCATTAGCAGAATATCTGCCATTGAGATAAGGATCACTACCCCCACCGTCAACAGATGGTGGTAGAACAGATACCTTTTATCACACTCTGTATTGTAACGTGCGGCTTATAATCAGGAGCGGCTTATATATGGACAAAAACCAAAAAGTTACTGAAATCCAGAAGTGCGGCTTATACTCAGTGCGGCTTATATTCATGAAATTACTGTATTTTCAATCCTACTGATGTTTTGAGTATCCATTTTATGGGCCTTAAACCTGACTTTTGGATCAGTTTATGTGAGTAGGTGACATATTTCACCTAGAAAACACAACTGTTTGAATTGGTATTTCCATCCCCAGCTAAATTCTTAGAGTACACAGAAGCATTAAATAACCAATTGAAGACTGATCAATTGTAGGAATCACGAAAGAGAGGGAACAGAGGAACATGACAACAAGTCCTGTAGCTGGACTACTACCATAAACATAAGGTAATCTTCACTAGGCTTTGTGGCCATATGCTTTGCACCCTTCCTTATAACTAGGGCTTTAGAAGTTGCCTGTTTGCTTCCTGAAATTGAGGTAGTTTGCTGACCTACTCAAGTTTGGTATTAAACTTAGAAGATTGGCAAAAGTGAGGATCTGTTATGAAAGTGGTATTTCTTTCTAGGTTTCAAGACAGGTTTTAAGGTTAACTCTTGCATATGTACTATTTATTGTGGAAAGCTCTTCCAGCGACTCTTCTGCCCAATGGGTGTTGCTCTAAATAGTTCTATTATGTTTTGCCAGTTTTGATTTAAAAATTAGTTTTTCTTGCCTTTTTGTCGATTATTCCCATTCTCCCGTAATTTTGCTTCTGCCAGATGTCTTTACAGATATCTCTGGCACAGCAGCCAGGCAGATTGAAGTCAAAGATTTCACCTAATGTGGTGAAGCTTCTAGGTTGCAATTAAGATACAGTGGAAAATCTCCCATGAAGTAGGATTGGCCAGTGTTACCTAGATTAGGGTCATGCAATGGATTCCTTGCTTAATTAAGTTCTCCTTGGAATATTTTTCACTTACTGCTGGGGGAAGGGAATGTGGTGGTATTTTGATTGAAACCACTTCTTTCAGCACTGTGAAAGAATTGTTACATCTGATGATTCAGATTATCCACAGATGGGAAGGAAAGCAGCAGCTGTAAAAAGTAAATTCTTGGATTGGTAAAACAAACTGAGCTGGCACTTCAGTGCAGTCTAGTGAGTTTGCAGATTGTGTAATTTATATAACCTTATCTTTATCAGAACTACTGGTTTGGAAATTAATTATCAGATGATGGAAGAAGTTAACTTGGAGAACCCTTTAAACTGCTATAGCTAGCAGTACTTTCTAGAGAACTACAGAAGCAAATAGTATTTGCGATTGACTTAGTTTATAGTTAAACCAATGTGTAAGTTTAACATCTCTTACTGCTGTTGTGTGAGGGTCATGTTAGGTCTTCTGAGATGTAGGAGTGGCTATTCAAAAAGGGTGAATCGCTGAATATCCTGAGTTGGAAGGGACCCACAAGGATCATGGAGTCCAACTCTAAAGTGAATGGCTCATATGAAGATCATACCCATGAGCATCATGTGTAAACATGATGGAAATAGAAAATATGAAAACATATTATTAACACCATGCTCCAACCAAGAGGGCATGAAATGTGGGCAGCCAGAATGTAAGACTGATTTTGGCCTTTTGGGGGTATGCCTGTCAGAGGTCACAGATCCAGGGGTGAGTGGCTCTCTTCAGCTAAAGATGCCTTCTGGCCTATGTGATGCCGCAAGCTGCTGACTTCTCTTCCTGACATCTCTTTCCCTGTGGGCCATGGATGACTGTATGCTTACAATACACCATGAGTGTAGTGGCTGCACAAAATTCTATCCTTTCTATTGCCTGCTGTCATTTCAGTGACTTTGTGAGCCTTTCCAGGGTATCAGCATTTTTGTAAGATAAGCTTAGGGAATAGCTACAATCCTGCTGGAGTCTTCTGCACTCAGTTTTTGCAAGTCTTTCTGAGTTCTGTTTTTTATTGGCAAGTGACTGATTCTGTCATTTTCTGTTGAATACTGCGTTGCCTCACACACGAGCATTTCTTGTTGTAGTGTGCAAAGCTCTGGTGGGAGGGAATGGGCAGTATGGTGCACTGCTCCTAAAAAAATCCAACCAAAAAAAAGCAAAACAAACCCCAAAAGCAACAACAACAAACACTATCCAATGGCACATGGTGCACAGCAAATAACATGCTTAAGAGCTAATTATATAACCTATACAACATTCCTGATGTTTCCTATTACAGCATGAAGAGTCTGCTCTTGTTCTTAGTGAAATCAGCAGAGTTTCTGATTACAGTAATTTCACGAATACAAGCCGCAGCAATTTGACAAAAATTTTGGTGGAAACCCGGAAGTGCGGCTAATAGTCGGGTGCGGCTAATATATTAATAATTTTCTGACATTTACAACCCCAGACGTGCCAGCCAGAGTGCCGAGCCAAGCACCGACCACTAAAAGCCGGCATTTCGCAATTGTTACAGTGTTACCGTGTTGCCCTGGCTCCCTGCAGGCAGCACGGGGGGCGGGGAGAGAGGCGGGAGAGCTCTCTTCTTCCCTCCTCTGCCGCAGCCCAGGGGGGGGGGGGGGGGGGGGGGGCGCCGCCATTGCCGCGGCCCCGGGAGCTGACGGGGGGGGGGGCGCCGCCATTGCCGCGGCTCGGGGAGGACGCGGGGGGGGGGGCGCCGCCATTGCCGCGGCCCGGGGAGGACGCGGGGGGGCCGCACCACCATTGCCGCGGCCCGGGGAGCCGACGGGGGGGGCGCCGCCATTGCCGCGGCCCGGGGAGCCGACGGGGGGGGGCGCACCGCCATTGCCGTGGCTCCAGGAGCCGACGGGAGCCCTGCGTAGCCATTGCCGCGGCCCGGGGAGGGGGGGGGAAGTGCGCGCCACCATTGCCGCGTCTCGGGGAGCCAGCGGGAGCCCCGCGCAGCCATTGCCGCGGCCCGGGGGGGGGCGGGAAGTGCGCGCCGCCATTGCCGTGGCTCGGGGAGGAGGCGGGGTGCTTTGTCCGCGCCCGCCGCCGGCGCCACGGGCGAAGGAAAGCTCCGTCCCCGCCCGCCGCCGCTGCCGTAGGAGCGGGGGAAGCTCCGTCCCTGCCTGCCACCGCGGGGCAGCGCCGACCCGGGGTGACCGAGCCCAGGGGCAGCAGCGGCCGGCCCCGAGTGGCAGCACCGGGCTGGGCCACCTGGTCCCGTCAGCGGCCCCTAGCGGGCCGAACCTGCACAGCCTTAGCTCAGCCAGTAAACCCCGCCCTCCCGCGGTTCTGTTACTAATTGCACGCGGGTCCTCGCTGCGAACGACAGAGCGGCTTATATTCGTCTGCGGCTTATCTATGGACAAAACCCGAAATATTTGCCAACACCCAGAGATGCGGCTTATACTCAGTGCGGCTTGTATTCGTGAATTTACTGTAAGTTAATTCTGATTGCATTGACTTCCCAGTTGACTTTAAGCATCATGTGAAAAGTATTTGTATTTGCTCTGTTCACCCACAAAATAATAGCCTGGTAAATCCCAAAATGTTTGTCAGTATTGTAATTCAAATATAAAGCTGGATGCAGCAAGGATTTTTCCTGAGTTTTTAGGAAGTGAGACTATACAGGCATGTTATCACAAGGTTTGTTAAAGATCCTGAGCGTACAATCCAGAGAAGACCACACAAACTCTGCTTCAGGATGTTTTTGTTTTCTGCCTGTCAACAAATTTAGTCTGCAATGAAGATTTGTAGTAGCGAACTAATAATGTTACTTCGTGTTCTGTATGGAAACTATGCACACAGAGAGCAGTAAAATCTGAAAGTTTATTTTAAGGGAGTAATGCAAGTAAATGCTCTGCTGAAGGTTTGTATTTGTGACTTGTTAAAATGGAAATGGCAAAACAAACAGGAAGAGCAGGTGAGATAGGTTTTTTTATGGAATATAGCACTATGTCTTGAATTTAACTCAAGTACAGACTGTAACAACCTTAACCCTTAAATGCATTTATGTCAGAATTGTTCATATTTTTAGAAACAAGTCTCCTCCATTGTGTCAAAGGTCTAAAAGTAGAATAAAAATAAATTAAAACCTGATTTCCTTAGCTTTTTCAGTTTGAACTCTGTAGTTGACTTTTTACAATCTGATTTTTTTTTCATATTTGTTCTCTGACACTTGGTGGTCTTTTAAGTCCTTGTAAAACTCTAAACTGATAATGTTACTCTGATTCAACTGACCGCTTAAGCATGTGCATATGTCCTCTACTGGCATATGAAGTGTCCATATTTATTAGAATGACCCACTGAATCAGGGTTACTAAACAGATGGACTTTTCAGTTTTCACACCTTCTGACTTTCAAGTAAAGCTGTATATTTTTAATATTTGATGGAAATTGATATGCCAGTACCATAAGGTTTGATTGGCAGGCATGTCTCTGGGTTTTCCCAGAGCAGCTGGATGCTCTGGGACTCAGAAGGAAAACCAAATTTATTATGGCTAAGTGAGAGGCTTGCTATATTTGTTTCTAGTATTCTATTTCTTTTAGAACCCTTGACAAACTTACCATTTAGACTTGATGGGTACTCAGTAAAAAAGGCAGGGGTATTCCACAGGTGTGAGTTTATCCAGGTACTTTCTTAGGATTACTATTGATTTCTGCTTGTTGTAGTAAAGGATTGATTTAGTCTTGATATGACTCGAAGAAACTTATCCCTTAATGTCAAGCGCAGAGTAAAAGCTAGGGATCAAAGTAGGGATTTTTATTTTAGTTACCAGTAATTAGTTGCTCACAGAAGGATATAGTTCCCCATGGTTTCCAAATGTTTGTTCCCCTGCTTGCTTAAAAGGTCTTCATTATTATATACCCAGTGAGAATGGGGTCTGGTTTATTTGGCCTAATTGCACAGGCCTATAGGAGCAATGTTTTTTGGTTTTTTTTTCTTTAAAAACAGCAATTTTAAGTAGTTGGAAGAAACAAATAGCAATTAATGCTTTTTGACTGTATAAACTGTTAGGGTATAAGTTAGCCCTGCATATTGAGAGTTTTACAAAGTGCTGATAAAATGAAGTGCCTGATATCTAATCCTTGATTTACAGTGTTTTGGGGTATTATTAACAGTGCTACTAATTCTGTGTCATCTTACATGTAGGATTGAGTAAGTTCCATGACCAGGGCATGAATTGGATGAAGCTTAACCATAGCCATGATAATAGAGAGACTAGTAATCTCACGTGATGAGAAATACCACCTTTTACAAGTTTTCCTGTGGCTTTTTCTTTTGAGCAATAGATGATGGATATTCAGTAACCCTCCTGAACTTGCCCTTGGATTCTCGTCTGTCTCTGTAGGGGGGAGTAGTTGGGCTCTGGCCTTCATCCTCCTTTGGGTCAGGTGAAAAATGAGGGTGTTCCCTCTGAAGTGCCCCAAGTGCTAGCCAGGGAATAAAGGTGAGGCAGTTCTCCCTTGGTTTCACATAGTCAGAGAAGCATTTAGTCCTCTGTGTGCATTCAGGAGAAGGACAGGGGTTAATTCTGCACTTGAGAGCAAGAAAACTGTTTAAGCAAGACTGAGAGGAAGCAGTAAAGGAAAAGAAATGACAGTCCAAGATCCCGGGGGCTGGGGCTCTTGGGATAAAATTCTATTATTGATAACATTACCCAAACTACTGTATCCGCTATACCATCCTTGGAGTTTCTGTGAAAGTTGTCACTGCACAGTAGTGTTGAGCTAGATAAAACAGCTTTCTTCCCAGAAGACTTACCCTTGTTTTCCCAGCACTGGTCTCTAATGGTTTAAGCACAGTCATCTACTTTGTGTTAGATTTTCAGGTACAGTGTAAATAAAGAATGCCATGAAGTCATAAATCTAATCCCTCACATTTTAATGGGGAAACAGGGAATTATGCAGTCATTCTTTTAAAGAAGAAGGTGCAAAAGGTAATCTGTGTCTGAAATGGCTGAACTGTGTTCTCTGTCACACTCATTAACTTAATCTGTAAATTTGCCTCCAGTTTGGGGCTAGTTTTCTAGTGAATCAGAGTGAGTTTGTTTGGATTACCATACTAATGAGTGGGGTGAGAGAAAATGAATTGCAAAGCAACTTTTCCTCTTTTCCCCCACCCTTCCCCTTTGTGTTAAAGTGGCCTGATTATTTTCTCACCGTTTGGCCCAGGAAAGTTGATTTGGGCTACAGTTGGGAAGGCTGTATCACAACTGCATTGGGCACATCCATCATGCAGGGCTGTGTGGTAAAGAGCTGGAGTCTGCTCTGGAACAAGACATTTCTAGGGCAACCAGAGGCAGCTTTTGCTGATTTGTGACACAAGTTAGTATGTCTGCATAAGATACTGTTAACAATATTAGCTCATGTCTGTGCCAGTTTGGGTGCACGTGTACCACGGTCTGTGGAGATACCTTGGTCTACTTTAAGGGAATTTTCTTGTATTAGGAAGAAACATTTTCTTTCTTTTTTTTTTTCTTCAGGCAACAAGAGCTTCTCTGACTCAGCATTGTACCAGTCTGGGGGAATCACTGGGCAAGGAAAATGATATTGCCCTGATTATTGATGGCCACACACTGAAGTATGCCCTGTCATTTGAAGTCAGGCAGAGCTTTCTGGACTTGGCACTCTCCTGTAAAGCAGTCATTTGTTGCAGGTAAGGAATTCCTTGACTTTTTTGGGTAACAAAATGGGCATGAAGCCTGTGAAATTCAGCCTAATATGCGCACTGCCACACTTAAATAGGCTGGAGGGCAGCTTGCTTAGTAGTGGCTTTCTTCTTCCTATGGAGGAGGAAGCATGTCCTTCATTAAAATTGTGTCATCAGATTATACAATTCCCTCTGCCAGTGTCAGTCCCAGCTGAGTCCAATCTCTTCCATAAAGTGATGAAAGATCATGAGAAAACACTGTGCCTGATTGCCTGATTATAGTAGACACTGATGAGAAGGAGTGGTATGGATGTCATTTGTAATCAAAATGTTTGTGTGACTCTTCAGCTCAGCTCTAGAGAAGCTCTCTGGATGAATTTAAGTTTGTCTTGACTTCTAGTTGTGTATTATACGAGCATGTGATAACAATGCAATTTGCTCTATTAAAATGTTAGACTACTGCTTGCTTTGCTAAGTCACAGCAGAGTTTACTGCTGTTTGTGGATATAGCCATGCACAGATATGGTCCTATGTCATGACGACTTCAGAAGGAAGGAAATAAGAGCCCGAAGAAAATGAAAACCAAAAGCTGGCTTACTTTACTTTTTGTGTAGCAGGAAGGCTGCATCATTTTTAACTTTGAAAGATTATGCGGCTTTGAGGATTGTGTGTTTTTGTGCTCATTGCTGGTATTTGGGGAGACCTGTGACCAGGAGGAATTGTTGATTTAGGCAGGCAGGCAGGAAGTTTTATTTGCATTCTAGAAGCAAGACCTGCTTTGTGGGAAATGACTATATGGAGACCTTGTACTACTTTTATTTTTGCAGTGTTAGTTACCTTTTATGTGTGTACTTTTGTACAAGTATCACATGGCAAAAGCAGTGCTGTCCACGTACCTGATATAGCTGAACCCTTGGGCTTTTTATCTGACTAGTTTCTTTCCATTTGTTTTCTGGGCTGCTGTACTGCACGATACTGGGGCTAGAGCTGTTCCACATGTTCATTAATCACCTGATGATTAGATAGAGTATGTCCTCAGCAAGTTTACAAATGATATGAGACTGAGGAGTGATTGATAACACTGAGGGCTTGGTTGCCCTTCTGAGGGACTTCAATAGGCTGAAGAATTGAGTAGTGAAATCTCATGAAGCTCAAGAAGGGGAAATGCGAAGTCCTATGCCTAAGGAGTTACAACCATCTTACACCGGTAAACCGTGGGGGTTGCTGAGCTAGAAAGCACCTTTGTCCAGAAGGATCTTGGGATCCTTGGTGGACAAGCTGACCATGAGCCACCAATGAATCCCAGTGGCAAAGCAAAGACGGGTGTTACCCTGGGCTGCAGTGTAAAGAGTATTGGTGAAGGTTGAGGGAGGTGATCCTTCTTTTCCACACTGGTGAGATAACTTCTGGAATGCTGTGTCCAGTTCTGGGAATCTTCACATAAGATGCAAACAGGTTTAATGGAGAGAGTCCAGTGAAGGACCGTGAAGATGATAAAGGGACTGGAGCATCTGTCATACAAGGAGAATTTGAGAGCTGGAAGTGTTCAGCCTAGACAAAAGAAGGCTCAGAGGGGTTTGTATCAATTTGTTTGAGCATGCAGTAGAAGTGGATGAAGATGAGGGAGAAAATCCCTCTTCCCTGTAGTGTTCAGCGATGACAGCTTTTCCTTCTGCTGCTGATTAATTTTTTTAAAATTTGGGCAGGGGGCTAGAGGAAGAAGGCACAGAGCCTCAGAGCAGATGTCTCATTTCTGCAGCTGTTTAATGGAGTGACAAGTGTTTTACAAGAGGGAGCTAACACAAGTGCAGCCATCTTCAGAATGCAACAGGCCCCAGTGTAGGGTCAGTGAGAGGGGCAGAGTAAAGGTGCCTTGGGCTTCAAGAGCACCAAGCCTGGGAAGGGAACTGACCCTATGTTGTGTTCTGTTTGGGGGGAAGTTAACAAGCACAGAGCAGATAGAGAGCTCCTGCTTTCCTACTCTGTCACAATGCTGTGGCAGAGATCTTTCCAAGGCACTTTGTTAGTTTATTTCTCAAAGATTTGACAAGCTAAAGCAAATGTAGCTGAAATAAATTACAGTAATTTCACGAATACAAGCTGCAGCAATTTGACAAAAATTTTGGTGGAAACCCGGAAGTGCGGCTAATAGTTGGGGGCGGCTAATATGTGAATAATTTTCTGACATTTACAACCCCAGACGTGCCAGCCAGGGCGCCGAGCCAAGCACCTGCCAGTAAAAGCCGGCATTCCGCGATTGTTACAGTGTTACTGTGTTGCCCTGGCTCCCTGCAGGCAGCACGGGGGGCGGGGAGAGAGGCAGGAGAGCTCTCTTCTTCCCTCCTCTGCTGCAGCCCAGGGGAGAGACGGGGAAGCCCCGCGCCGCCATTGCCGCGGCTCGGAGAGGAGCGGGGGGGGCCGCGCCGTCATTGCCGCAGCTCGGGGAGGACGGGGTGGGGGCGCGCCGCCATTGCCGCGGCCCGGGGAGGAGGGAGGGAGCTCTACCCCCGCCCTCCGCCGCCGTGGCGGGAGCAGAGGGTGCTCCGTGCCCGGCCAGCGCCGCGGCATGAGCAGGGCACTCTCTCCGTGCCCGGCCGGCACCGCAGCGGGAGCGGGGCCGGGGCGAGCGAACCCAGAGGCGGCGGCCAGTCCCGAGTGGCACCACCGAGCTGGGCCACCTGGCCCCGTCAGCAGCCCCTAGCGGGCCGAGCCTGCACAGCCTTAGTTGAGCCAGTAAACCCCCCGCCATGCCGCGGTTCTGTTAGTATTTGGCAACTTTGTTGCACGCGGGTCCTCACTGCGAACGACAGAGTGGCTTATACTCAGGTGCGGCTTATTTATGGACAAAAACCGAAATATTTGCCAACACCCAGAGATGCGGCTTATACTCAGTGCGGCTTGTATTCATGAATTTACTGTATATATTGCAAATTATTGAAATTATGCATAAAATATATGTAATTATCTGAATGTAACAATCGGTCCTGTTTTGCCAATTGATACGCCATACTGGACATTTCCTCTTTCATTATTTCATGAGGGGAACCAACAAGAGTTTTATTTATTAATGAATTAGCAAAATGAGGAACAATGCAGAAAAAATACTTTAAAGTATAAATCAAAGGGGAAGAGATGATGTAATTTCATAACTTAAAAGGAGGAATGAAAATAACTGAATTTTAAGTCCCAGGGAAAAAGAGGAATGCTTTTAATAACCTTTAAGGCTTTTCAGGAACCTTCCAGTCACTTGCCAGGTGCTTGATACTGAAGCAAGAAAAACATTTTTTTTTAATGCTCTGGGTTGTTTTCGATAGTACTTTGTGTGTCAAATAAGGCAGTGCACTTATACTTCACAGGAAGAAGTTTTAAAATGGAATTGACAAAGAGGACATTTCAAATTAGAGTTAGTCTTCAAACAGGAATGTTAATTGGAAGCGGGATGTGGCTCTTTAGCTTAGTGGCATGATGTTTAACCACAGTAGGAGGAGTTGCCTTGCTATTCTCCACTTTGAATAAGTTCATGGGGATTAATATTTCATAAATTTGCTAAAACATTTTCATCTTCTCTGGGGAGTTTCAGCTGCATTTGCCATTCAGAATTTTTTTTTAAATATAGTTAAGGCATACTGTATATTCATTTTCTGGGTTTTAGGCATAAACTGTAGTTGAACTTCATTCTCAGGGGTAATCCCTTAAAATGAAACTGTAGTAAACCTGGCTCCTTTTTGCATTAAGAGGGAGAGATGGTATCTTCTGATGGGGTTAAGTCTTCCACTGTTACAGTGTCTCTAGCAGGCCACTGGCACAGTGGAGAAAAATATACCCCTCAGGAGACTTGGTAAAGTTAGCAAAATCAAATCAAACAACTCTAAGAAAAAGCCTTGTTTGTTAAAAGTTTTTCCAGAGACTGACAGATCTTATTATCTTTCCTCACACTGACTGGGATGTCAGCATGTCAAGAGCAAGCAAAACTTATTTTTCAGTGGAAGTAAATGTTATTTGGAAGGCAGTTGAACTCATGACTTCATTTGTGAGATCTGAGCTAATGATTACCTGTCTCTGGTTTTCAAATGTTCCTTTAATGGACCTGTTTTGAGTGATGTTTTGTGAGACGCAAAATGTTAAGGCTTGGGTAGAAGTGAGATTATTCTTTTAATAACAAAATGGAGTGTTATCATTCATCTAGTGTTTATACACTAACTGGTAGGTACAGCATATTGCTACATTTGGCTTTGAATGTAAAAGTAGCTGAGAAGTATATAACTTGTGTTATGGCATTTAATATTTAATATTTTCAAAATGCAATATAATTTTAAATTTATATTTAATTCTCTTCTGAACAGCCTGCCTTGAATTGGAAGTATTTGTAGTTGAATTAATGCAGTGTTTCAGAAACACATTTTTATGACTATGCTTTGGGAACCTTTTGTTATTGTTAAATAGAACTTCTTTACAGGTGGCAGTGACTCTGCCTTTGTATGGGTTTAATGCCATATTAACAAGACATCCATTAGGAAGAACCAATCCATCAGCATTTAAGAGATTAAATCATTCTAAGCAGTTCATAAGTACTTTGGTACTTAAAATTAATTGCTGGACAGCAGAAGTAGTCCTTAGCTTAATTTCTTTCACAGATGTAAGCACAACAAAACAAGCATCTCCAGAGAGATGCATAGCATAGGACTGGGAACCCATCCCGTATTAGGATGAAAAAGAATCTCTGCCTCAGCGAGATTCTTTTCTCTTCTACTTGTATTACTGACCATTTCTGCAATACTGCTTGAGGTGATGATGCTGGGATGTTGTTTCTTTTCTATATGTGTACTTAGATCCTGCAGCTTTTCAGCTGAGTGAACAGTGAGTTGATGCCCTTGTAGGACATTACCCTTTCAGGTAATAGGAAAATAAACAAAAATGTCTCAATTGCTGTATAATCCATCAACTTTTCTGCTGTACTTAGACCAGATGTCATGTTCTGCACAGGTGTCTATAAAGTGGTGCAGCATGAACAGAAATTGAGAAAATCCAGCAACAGCAGTTTCTATGGACTACCTGCTATTTCCTCAAGGACACTTGCCATGTCATGGCTACTACATCAGGATGATTTTGCTTGGTTTTAGGTGTGAAAGGTGTGTGCAGTTGTTGCTCAGCATCTGAACACTGACTTCTGGAGGGCTTCTGCCCAATCTCACCAGCTGACATTAGTTGATAGTGGCACAAACTGTTACTTTTAGTACCTTGAGCAATATTGGAGCTGTAGTGATAATGGTTAGGAGCTGAGTAAAAAAAGGAGCAAAATGAGAAAATGTATGTTTTAGAAACAACTTCCCATCAACAGGAAAACCCTGTTCTACCTGTGTTGCTATTGCGTGTAGCATGCAGGGAGGCTGGGGTGAGGACATGAATCCACAAGCATCACTGAGAACAGACACTAAATGTTCTGAAATGAACATACCCTTTCACTAGAGTGTGTCTGCTTGGGTGTTGAGAGGGTAGGGGTTTAATGAATTGAAAGCAGAAGGTTGGAGAAGGGAAGGCAAAAAGCAGCTTGCAAAGAGTACATATTACTAATTGTTAGAGTCCCTTCATCAGCTAAGGAGAGAGGAGAGATGAGCCAAGAGAAAAGTTGTCACAGCACTCCAAGTTGTAAAGCCATAGCTGGGGTGCTTCTGGTCTTCCATCATGATTTGGAGGAGACATTAATAACATAGCTGACAAAATGAACATCTGGAATACTTCTAAAATATTTATTTCCCCAACTCACATATTGTTCCTGGTGTTAGTATTTGACAAAATGATTATTCTGTGCTGTGGTTCAGTGTGTATTTATTTATTGAATCAAAAAAGTATCTTGCTGGCTTTCATTAGATAAGATCCCCATTTTCATGACAAAAAATTGCAATTCAATTCTGATTAAGAGTATGCTAGCCAATTCTAATGTTAATTGGTCCCAAAGAAAATTATGGATGTGTTACATTTTCCCGTATGTACATCTTGTGTTTCCCCTCATCTGTCACCTACTAAATAATCAATGCTCATTCTCTTGTTCTGTTCCTGCCAACTCATGACAGCAATATTCATCTCATGACTTTGAAAACCATGAGGGAAGAACCATTCTGACAGCTTTAGTGTTTGTAGATAATTGAAGTGGGAGGAAGGTTTGGAGTTGCAGCATTACATGGTGCTCTCTACACTCTTGAATAAAGAATACTCACAGATGATTAGAAATGATCACCTAAACTGTTCAGTGTGTATGTAGGGATGTGTAAAGCAATCTTGGGACTTTCTTATGATTGTTTTTCTTAAAAGCCTGTTGGCTGCTTTGCAAGAGCTAAGTAAACTTGGAAAATGTCACCAATTCTGAGCTGGAAAACTAATTTGGGCAAACTCTAGCAGAGCTTGGTCTTATAAATTTGGTAATTATATTGTCCTCTGAGTGGCAAAGTGAGTTTCTGCTGCACATTTTGACTTTTTGACTCGGTTCTTTTTAATCAGTGTTCTGAGCGATGGCAGTTCCTGAACCTCACTCTCATAGTTCCAATCATTCAAATGCACAGCTAGTGTTTAAAGGGGGAAAAAATACTGTTCACGCTTAAACAGTACTTAAAAGATACTGTTTTAACTGGTACTGTTTGTTTTCTAAATGACACAGGTGAAGCATGTTTCCCTTGGGTAACCATTAACTGCCTGACAGCCTGAATTTAAATGATTCATGCTATGTGGCCAAACATTTCTCACTGCTTAACTTCATCCCATTATTGTGACTGTTCCTATTCTTAGAATTATTTGGCGTTATTTGTTCAGATGAGGAAATAATTCAAATGAAGTAATCTCTAAGTTGAATCAGTGTTCCAGTCTCCACTGCTGTTCACAATTTGGCAAAATGTTTGCCTTTTTTAATTTATTAAAGAAAAATACTTAGCTAATTAACTAAGTTCATATTGTTTTAATCTTGTGCATATCAATTCAGATCCTGTATCTGTTTTAGTGTTCAATTTCTGTTTATTTTGGATGGCCAGCTGAATGAGTTTTCATGCTCGTAACTGATTATGAATGAAAAATTCTGCTTCACCTCTATTTCCTGTATATGTTACCATTCTTACTAGCAAATCTACTTACCACCAAGTATTTGGAAAAGGAGGAAATGAATGAATACAGCTAAAATTAACCTTTTGCATTGGAAACAATTTTGTAGGAAAAATGCTGCATGTCCTGACAAAAACTTAGTAATTTTCTCCTTCAGGTAGTGCATACTCTGGTTGTTATTTTTAAAATTAGTTTGTTACCATTTTTCATTGTGAACCTAATATTTAGGTGACCAAAATCTTAGCATTTTACTTGAACCATCTTACGAATGCAAGTGAAATTTGTCTCTTCATCAATGGGGTGATAATACTCACAAACAGTTCCAAATGATACCAGTGTCTGCTTCTTCACCATACAACAGTATCTTGACCAAATTGCTTCTGGTCTCTTCAGTTTCTGAGCAGGAGCAGCCAGCAGTGCTATGTTTAGCGCTACACTTCCCAAACTGGAAAATAAACATTCCATAGATACTGCACATGAGAAAAAACTATGCTGCTGGAACGTATGCTATTTTAGAAGAAAGATAAAACTGTGGTTTGGAATACCTTCTGTTCCATGAGAAATTCATAGTACTGGTATATTTTTCTTTCCACAAGTGTTAGTGTGTTAACCCCTGTCTTCTGGTCAAGTTCCAAATTGAACAATTGCTTTCTTCTCACTGAAATTCCCCTGCCTTCTTTATTGAATATAATATTCTTCATTTCCTATGCAAAGCTGTTGAGGGTGATGGCGTGAATGCTGAAGTTCACCAGGTTTTTTATTCAGAAGTAGTACAGCAAAGTTCCGCTTCTGAACCCACCTCTAACTATTTGTGTCCCTTCATTTTAAGCTTATCTTTTGTAAAAACAGCGTTAGAAGTGTGTTATCACCACTCTTCAAGTAAAATATGTAGGGTCTTTTTTGGAGGGGAGGTGTTTGGTGTTTGATTGATGTTTGTTTTTCTTTCATTCTTTTTAATGATTAGGGGGTGATATATATTTTACTCCGGGCTTACCCAAGCTCCTTCAGTTTGCCAGCGTGAGTGTAAAGTACCTTTGTATCTTAGTTAACAACAGAGTGTTTGAACTGTTTGAAGATGACTTGTGTGGCGTTTGTAATACATGGTCTCTGACATACTGCACAGAAACATTCATTGGTGTATGCACTTGTGTCTGCTGAGTTTCTTAATATGATGAGGTGGGTAGGCTAACTGCAACCCACTGTCCTGTCTCAAATAAAGCTTCTCCCCAAACCACAGATGTCAGATGCTCTGATTCTCCATTAGGCTTCAGTAATGTCTTTTTTTTCCTGCTTAGGCATTCTGGCACAATTGGACTCTTGACACCATTGTCCTTATTTCTTACCATTTGTCTGTTGTGCCAAATACCCTTTTCCTGAGTTCCTGGAACAGTGTGTTGTCTGCTAGGGAGTGACTGAATGTTTCCTCTTACGGAATTCCCTGCTGATCCATAAGGCTGGATGGAGGCCAAGGGTCTGGTGCCTTTCTGCAACCTTGCGACTGGTTTGTAAAGGTTTCTGGCTATGTGGAGTTCCTTAATTCCTTGCTCTAGAGGTTGCAATTGCAAGGAAATATTTTACCTTTTCTGTTTTTTTTGTAATGATTTGTCAAATGTTATGAAGAAATAGGTAGCCTTATCTTGATCATTCCTATTCTGAATTTTCTTCTCTAAGAATTGGGTAGTTTCAAAGATCTCAAAACTTTTCTTAGGAGATGATTTGACGATTCTCCTTGCCTTTATTGAAATATTTATTTTTGTCTTCCAAGTTTAATATTTGAATTTCACTAAAACTCTGATGTGTGAAGAAGGTACAGAAGACAAAGGCCTCTAAAGAATATGTGGTGCTGCATTGTGTTCAGAAACAAACCTCAAACCAACTGTAATATTATTCCTTTCATAAGATCCAACAGGGTCTCATGCTCTCTCCCACAGGACCAACTTAAATATTGTATTTTCCATTGTTAAAATACAGATATAAAATTACACAGGCAGGAACAGTCTGTTCTGCAAGCTTCTAAGTACTGCAGGGAATTCCTTCATGAGGACTCTGGGCTTTAGGGCACTGTAGTAATATGTGGGATGCTGAACTGGTAAAACAACTCTGATCAGAGTTTCCAAAAGTGCTTAGTGTTGGTGGAAGCTGACTCTAGAGTATGTCTAAGTTCAGTAGGAGCACAGCTGAATCCATACTAGATATTTGGAAAAGTTTGACCTTAAACTGAAAAGAATGGCTAAGCTTAAATGTATTTCTCTGCTATTCATATCCTTGAAATCACAATAATAAAACCAAAACTATGCTTGAGGGAAATAGAGTAAACCTGATTTGATTCAACAGGCAAGACAAGGAAGCAAACTCTTTAAGTTTGTTCACATGAATAGGAAAATGAAGAGGCTCTGGCTCTAGTGGGCTATACCGTTTTTGGCCTGCTTATGTGCTTGAAATGTGTAGACCTACAGATCTTTAACTGTGTGAGTAAATACCACCATATTCTGCAGGGCAAACAAAACTGCCCAGTTGGAAACCATTTAGCAAAGTAGCCATGTTAGTGGTGTAATAGCTTTTTTGGGGCTTAGCCTTTCCTTTGTACAGTTGCCCACCGACAGTAGGAATAATTCTCCACAGAATCCTCTGAGTTTTGCAGTCTGTAAGGGATGCTCACCTGCTTATGCAGAGCAGTACTAAACTCATCCTGTTAAAAAATAAAAATCTTTTCTCTGTGCTAGTAATTCTCCTTAGTACTTCTAAGAAAAGGCAAGCCAAGAAAATGTGTGAGGAATACCTGTACTTGCAAAGATACACTCCAGAACTTGAAGAAAACCTCATTTTCTGCTGTATCAGAGCTACCGTTCAGCTTAAGGGCTCTGTGTTCTGAACACCACTGGCAGGATTAAAATGGTAGATTCTGCACCAGTAGGCTCATCGTACATTTTTTTCTGAAAAAGGAGGTTTAAACAGCTCCACCCTCTTCTGGGAAAGCTGCTTTGATATCTTGTTTTGGCATGTGTGTTGAATACAGCCCTCTCAAATTTGCATCTCCAATAGTGTCTAGAATAGATGACAGTGATAGACATTGAAAATTATGATCTCTTTTAAATCTTGCTCCTTCATATCCACTTCTCTTACTGTTTTCCATGTCATGGCACACTTACACTTTTAAATTGTTCTGCCTTACAGGTCTTCTGTCACATCTTACTTTGTATAACATGTGATCTTTGTGCATTTCTAGGATTGTTTTATTTATGCTCTACATAAACCTATTATTTTCTACATAAACACACAAATTCAAGTTCCTACAGGGAGCACTTCGATCAGAGCCTCTAAACCTGTGTGGGGTGTTATCTGTGGCTATTTGCCTACATGTGGTCTTGAAAGAGCTGTTCCTTGTGGACTATCATAGGGAGAACCAAGGAGTCCTAAAAACAACCCAAATCTTGACATAATGTGTTAAGGTGCCAAAATGAAGATGAACTGCAAACTTGATACAGCTGGGCTGAAGACATCTGTTTGAGAACTCAACTGCCTGTCATCTTTCTGCAAAAGAGCTTCTTGTTCTTTGGAAGCATGATGGAAGTGATGACCATTTGGAGGTTGCTGGCTGAACTGATCCTGATGTGTGGGGAGGCAGGATTTTGCAGTCTCTGTGGGGGTTGAAAGGTCTTAAGAACTGCTTTGCAGCTCAAGACTGGCTGCTATGATTATGTATGTAGAATCATTTGCTGTGGTTTACTCCTCTGTAATCTTTCACTTGGCTTTAATCTGGTGAAATGTTAAGTTCAGAACTGCATGCAGAAGGTGAAGGGTCATTTATGCATATAGTATATTCAGTGTCCAAGTCAGTGCCAAGTTTCTCCAAAACATTCTACCTCTACATTCCTCATCCTCCAGGTGAGGTGCTTCCATATGCCTTGGTACTGGGTTGTATGCATAGGTCATCATCCACATGTAGTCTTCATGGTGTGATGGGTCTCTTGGAGCAGTGGGTCAGTGATTTTGTCAGAAGATGGAATGACTCTGTACACTGCTATAGTGGTACAAGTGTGTCCAGGACTAGGTGGTGATGTTGAGATCACTGCCCACAGATCAGGTATGTGTGCACATCTCTTGGCTCTGTTGAGGGTTGTTTGTAGGACCTTTTTGTGTGTTATTCTCCAGTCCTCCAACAAGTATCCTTAAAACTGTCAAAACTAGCAACTAGTTCATAAAACCATCAGAGTCAATACAGCCATATTTTAGACCTGATTTGGCCCTACTTTTTATAAATAGAAAGTAGCTGTACTGTGGGATTTTCTGCTGTTCAAACTAGGTCTCTGTAAATTTTTGAGTACTGGTTGGTATAGTGGGAGCAAAAACTGTAACTGAGTTCAACTTAGAATTGGGGATGACCTCCAGAGCAATAAACAACAACAGGATTATTTTGCTACTTTGCAAGATGTTTTTTGCAGCTGCATTACTGTTGATTAAGAAGTTCCAGCTTCATCTTGGAAGAATAAATTGAAGCAGTTCCCTTCAAGGTATCAGGCACGATTGCTTTTAACCTCTGGTGCTTGAGACTGTCCCTCCCCTGGTGCTGGATGGTTGACTTAGCTTTATTTTTTCAGTACAGCTGGTTTTAGGAATCTAAGGGAGAAATGTGTTCAAGCTTTCTTCTTCACTGTTTCTCATGTCTGTTTCTTTTGATAAACAACATGTGTGGGCTGGAAATCTAAGCTCTTCAGGGATGTTTTGTCAGGGTAGACTTTTAAAGGCAACATAGAACTGTGTTTTATTCTGCCCAAGTGTAAAAATCTAATGAATATTTTTACATTAATTGCTGAGCTCAGGCGTTCTTAGCACATTCATGGGATTTGCTGGTTTTGTCTGACTAGCTGAATGAGTGTAGTAACTAGTGGGGATTTAAGAAAAAATGTCTGAGGACCCCACTTCATGCTTATTGACAACAATAATTGTTGTGGGAGACTGTCCTGCTATACCTGGTCATCTAAAACCTGTTCAACTGTCTTGGCCATGTCTTCTAACAATGTACCTTGGGGTAATACAAAATCACAGGAGGGACCACACTGGGGTCATTTGGTTCACTTCCCCAAGCAGGACCATCCTAGAGCACATGGCACAGGATTGCATCCAGAATATCTATCTCAGTGAGGGAGACTCCACAACTTCTCTGGGCAGCCTGTTTCAGTGCTCTGTCTGTCACACAGTGATTGACATCTGTGGTACCTGCTATCCTGGGCATACCACAGGTACATAGTGACCTGCTGTCCTTTTGTTGCATGGTACGACCACCAGCAGTTTTTGCACTTTGATAAGTCAAAAATGTGGTGAAGTCATCTCAAACTACTGAATAGCTACTCTGAAAACTGCACACTGCCTTTGTGAAAGGTTCAGTATCATGCTGTATGGCAACACTTCTTTGAGAGATTTTCTTCACCACAAGGTGACTTTTATTCACATTTTGAACATTAGAGTTTTAAAATATCAAGTGCCTTCACATTTAGAGAGTAAATATTGCATGACTATTTTAAAAATAAATGCCTACACATAGCTTCTGTTTTATAATCTGATATGTATATACAAGTATATGCAAGGTTCATGCAGGTTGTGTGAACAGGAAACTGCAAGTATTTTTTCTTCCTGTGATAATTTTTTGTTTGGTTGGTTTTTTTTGGGGTTTTTAGTGATGTGGTTAACCTGAAGATCAATATGGATGGAACACAGGCATCCCATTAGGGCTGGCATATCGTTAAAGTAAGGCATGTCCCAGTGGAGGCTGTTGGACCCAGAAGTTGCTGTGCAGTGCAGTGATGTGAGCATTCTGTGCTTGTGGAGCTCCTAGGCTGTGAGAAACTGTGTGCTTTGAGAAGCTGAATCCCATCTCTGCCTCTCTCTGCGCAGTTCCTAATGTTTAACCTGTTATTTTGAGGAAGCATGTGAATCTTCTGTGTTGTAGATTCTGATCAACCATCAGAGTACTCTCTGCAGAGAAAAGGCTGCTTAATTCTGTTCATGTCCGTGGCTGGGAAGGAATTGACTTCAGGCACTGCATGTGCTTGGGCGTCAGTGCCCACTGTCACTTAATGGGTCTTCCCCTCAGCTTTTAGAGCAGTTGACATGATGTCCTGATGGGACTGGAAAGTGTAGACTATCTCTGAGTGATAATCTAAACTAAAATAAAGGGTGAAGGTGGAGGTTGCTTTTGTAAGTAACAGGCATTGGTTGGAGGCCCTTTAAACATACCACAGTTGTTACAGCCCTCCCCAAAGCCAACTCTGCGCCTGATTTTATTTGAAAATAAAAAAAGTAAAGAAGTGCTTACACATTACTTGATTTAAAAAAAAATAAACCTGATTTAATTACTGCTGGTATCATTAAGTTATTTTTTTGCTTATCCAAAAGACTAATGTTTTATATGATATGCACAAAAGGTGCTCTGAACCTAGCCTATGGTATAGTTATTGGGGTCCCTGCTTGTCCCAGCTGTGAAGACCTTTGGATCAAAGGAAACCTGGCACTTAACTATTCTTTCCTCTTCAACTACTACTTTCAAGTTGTTTGTTTAAAACAAACATGTTCAAATTGCAGGTAATAAAAGTATTCACATTAAACTGCAAAGAACAACATGCAAAAGAAACTGAGTCTGATTTAAATGACAGAAAGAAAAACAGTGAATTAAAACTTAACTCTGCCCACAATGCAACTTACTGTACCATATTACAAAGTTTTGGAGATCCTTTCACTACTCAAGAGGAGAGTTGTGACTCCAGAATGCAGTCCTAGTGTTAATTTTTCTGGTTTTGGTTTCTTCTTTTATCTCCAAATAACAGTTGGTGGGAGTAGGGAGAGGATAATATAGAAATGTCTAAGCCCAGAAAACAGATGGCAACAGCTTCTTTAGAGCTTTTGTGCTTTATTAGATGAATAAGCATTTAGGGACCTTTTAAAAGCATGTGTCCTGGACCCAGTACCATATCCTTAGTCCTTAGAGCTTAATATTAATGTTTCCATACAGTTGGGATCTATTACCGGATATAAAAAGCTCTGCTGATTTAAAGCTCTGTTTAATGGTATTTGTGCCTCTTATCGAAGGCTGGCTCCTGATGTGTGGTTCATGGCTCTGCTAAGAGGGGAAGAAGTGTTCCAGGAGTTCTGGCTTTTTTTTGCAGGCATCTCTTGGGGTAAAGCCAGTGCTTTCTCTGCAGTCCTTTGCTTAGAAATGGGTCGTGTGAAGGACCCCAAGTGGTAGAAGAGGTCACACTTGTTGCTCTTTCAGTGACTGGCAGCATGGAAGAGGCATATTTTAAACTGTGTAAAGCACAGCAACAATTTCTGTACCTTGGCACGATAGGATCAGATGTAGTTTGTGAAAACAGTCCCAGGTGTGCCATGGTATAATGAAGGCAGGTCTGTCATTTCGATGTTCTCCACAGCAGTGCAACTTTATTCTGGGCCCTCTTAACTTAGAGTTGCAGTGTGCCTGAAGAGCTTTAATAAAAATAAAAATAAAAGTTACTAGGAGAGTAGACAATGCATGGGGGAAGGGATTCCTTCAGCCTGTCTGGGAGACTTTGCTCAGTTTTGATACTGTGTTTCTGAAACTATTTCATTAATGTGTGATACCTGATTGCTCCCTACTATTTTGCCTGTGTTTTTGTGTTCAAAGGACAGAGGTGTTTTTATTGTGGAATTCTGGCATGGGTTCTCAACCTGTGCTGATGTTTTAAGATGTGCAGCCATTTTATGCAGACACAACAGTGTGGTAAGACGACAGTATCCAGATGTTACAAACTGCATCTTTCACAATCATAATATTCTTTTTGCATCTGATCTTCCTCTTCTAGAATCACTGTTTGCATTTTCTTTTTCCTCATATACCTTCCACCTTCTTCGTATTGGGCCTTGCATTCATTTCTGGATTTTAGTCTTGAATACCAGGCTGACAGGCTTATCTGTGATGCTGTTTCCAGTTGGTTATATCTAGGGGAAAATTAATTTTTTAAAAAAAATTTGATATGTGCAGTAAAAACCAGTATTTTGCAAGATGGTAGACAGCAGGAACAGTGGTGGCAGCAGCAATTTAGCTGAAGGTGCAGCAAACAAGCCCAGCACATGCTTAGTATTCACACTCCAAGTTCAGAATGGGAGGGTTGGAAAGAATTTTGGTTTTGGCTTGAGAACAAGAAAAGGATTAAAACCACTAAACTTATTCTAAGTTTTTCTTTTTTGAGAAGAAGGAACTGAGTGGAGAATGAAGTATAGTATGGTGTTTTATGTAGTGATGACTGAAAAGCATAAAAAGACTTTCTTCTATTGTCAATTCTAATTGGAGGCTGGCACTGATTAGCAAGAGGAAAGAAGTCTAGGAAAGGAAAGACAAATGGGGAATTTTATTGAGTGGAAAGCTGCTGAACAAAAGAGGATTTTTGTTCCTCTGTGTTCTAGTGGTTTTAAAGAAACCTACAAACTGCATACAAACTATTGATAATTCTCTCAACTCTTTCAAGTGTAAGGAGGGGAGAAAGTAGGAAGAAGTATGAGTGCTAAGTAATTCTTCTTAGTAAAGATAGTCTGTAGGATGGTTTGTTTGGAATTCCTGTACTGTGAGCTTTTGTCTTACTGTTCATGAAGTAGGGACAGTGACATGAGTAAATATTTTACCTGGGGCTCTTCAGCAATGAAACCAGAGCTCTGGGACCACATCTTTTGATGATCTCTCATTCCTGGTTATGAGAAGATCCTGTTGGAATGTTAAACATGAAATGCCAACAGCATAAAGGCTGTTATATGCATTATATAGTGTATGTGTTATATAGGCACATGAATCATATGAATTTGACTCTTTAAGTCAATGGAATTGTCACATCTCCTCCAATTTAAGACCAACATGCAAAAGTGGAGTCTGCACATGGCTTAGTCACATCTCAATTAGAAAAAGCCTCTCAGCAATTATATGGAAGTCAAGTGTAATGCTGAAATTGTCGGGTTGCAGAAGCTCAAATACAGAGACAGAAATGCTGTTTCTGGCTAGAGACAGCTGAGAATCTATTTCAGCTTTTTGCCTTTCCTGTTCTAAAGACTTTACCAGGAACAGTAAAAGTAACTGGATGACTCTGTGTCTGTGGTGCTTGTTTCAGAAGTCTGAATACCTGATTTGTGCTCCCAATTTGCTATGGAGACTTGAGACAGCTGGCCTTGCTCAGCTCTCTGCAAAATCAGGGGGTGTGATGATGCCTGTTCCTGCAGGCTTTGCACACTGAGAGTCTGTATTAATACATCTTGTTTGTTCCAGGATGGCTTCAGGCAATGGAGTGGTTCTGCAGATATGTGGGTGGGAAATCTATGTTTCACAATAATAGTGACTATTCTGTAAATGAAGAGTAGCTTTGTTTTTAAATATAAAGGGATTAGCAACCTAATTTACAAAATTAGCAAGTGGGTTTTGAAAGGCTGATGGTGGCAACAGATAGGATAAAGAAATGCACCACCAATATGTTATAGTACAGGAATAAACTGTTGTTTGGCTCTGAAATTAGTAAGATATCTAGCTGGCTTAGGTGCTGAAAGTAGTTGAGCTGCAGCTGCCACCAGCTTCTTCAGCAGGATGAACTGCATAGTGTGAAGTCTAGGCTCTTCCAGCCAGGCAGTGAGTCTTGCCAGTGTCTGCTGCAAAGGAATTGGCTCCCTGTACGTATGTTGACAGTGAGAATCCTCGGTGTTAATTCTGCATCCATCCTTACATAAAATATTAACACCAGCATGGAAGGTACATCTCGAGTAGACTTGAAACTGAGAGAACTGTGACAGATTAACTGCTGGTATAAGTAAATGAAAAAGCATGCTATCTCCTTCTAAAAAACCAAAATGGCAGTGTTTTGCAGGTTGGTAAACACTGCATGTGGCAAATACTTCAGGCAAGCCATTTGGAAGCATTTCCTCGTAAAACCTGGGAAAAAAATCCCCAACTTTATTGGCCTAAATATTGCATGGACTAGAAACTTGCTGAAGGACTTAAAGCAAAACTAGTAGATGTGGCAGTAATTTGAGCTACAAGGCAGAGAACAGTGCTTGTAGGATAAATACCAAGCTCAGACTGAGTGTCTTACTGATGATTTAAAGGAGAAGGTGAAACAGCTCATCAGTTAAATTCAGAATTTGATACCAAATGGGGATTTTTTGCAAGCTGAGATAGAATGAAAACAAGTACTAAGGATGGAGTAGTTAAGTCTTAGAAGACAGTATAAAAATAAGCTAAAAAAACCAAGTGCGTTTTAGTGAAGAGAGAGAGAGCTGGCATCTTTTCTATATGGGAGAAGTTTGTTCAGCATGTTTTACCTGGCTGTGTGTCTGCCTTGGCTGTACTAGTTCAGAGACGTGCTTTGGCAGCTGTAATTAGTGTTGAATTTTTATTTCTGGTGAAGACTATGGCTGAGAATTAAAATTGGGCCATAAATACTGCAACAAATCCAAGGCTATTGTTAATAAGACCATGCCACTCCAAACAGCAGTCTGATTCGGCAGAGATGCTGAGGGGTCGTATCCCTTAGGACTTAAAACAAATGAGGACATTTAATACTTCAGAAACCAAACTCATTTTTAAGTTTCTTTCACAAAGAGGTAGTTATCACATTTTATGCCCTGAGCTAAGCTGCAGTTCAGCCTATTGTTACTCGGTGTTTATGCAAACTACTGTTTCAAAATATTTCTTAGTGAGTGGCTCAGTGAATCAAGTTTTTTTCTCCTATTCTGTTTATAGGGCACTCACTGGAGAAGAGGGGAGACACCAATTGTTCTCCCTCCCCAGTCTGTGTGGGTATGTGCACAGTGCCTGTGGGGTAGTTCAGAGAAGCAAGCAAATGATCTTTTTTTACATTATAACACCCTTTAGCTGTGAAGGCAAGAAGTGGTGACTTCGTTGTTCTCTGTGCTCTGCTGTGTGGAGTCAAGAGCACCGATTCACTTTCAGTGGGTCCTGATTCAGAACTTCATTACCTTTCAGGGAACAGAGCACTTCTGGATCTGCTGGTGCTATAATTGTCAGTCTTGCCAAAAACATTTTACTAGTTGCTGTTTCAACCGATGCTTGATGTTATTACTACTAGGGGAATGCATTGTTTTATAAATGACATTAATAAAACATGTAATAGTGAGGAAATCCAATGTTAGCAATTTTAAAATTGATCATGCACATTGTAAAGGTAAGTTTAAACACTCTAATAGAAAACATTTGATGGTTTTCTCCAAAATGTTCAGTTATATTCTGCCTGATTTAACATAAGTAATCAAGGCAGACAAACTTGACACAAAGTACTTAACATTTGCTTTTAATCTTTTGAAAAACGACTTTCTATAGATTTTTTTCAAAGCCTTCCACTTTTACTGTCAAATAATTCATGTATTTAGAGGATTTATTACTATTAAATCTTTCAAATTTCTGGTTTGAGTAAAGTCCTAATGCCATCAGCGTGCCTTACCATTGGAATATCTCTTCATGTCTTACATTTGACAAACTCTCCAGTAATTTCAGAAGTGCTGTAATAATGAGTTTTGCCAGTACTGAAAAAGGGAGTAAGCTTGCAACTGACAAAGGATGGAACTTGGGTGGGCTCCAGCAGGAAATTTTGCATCAGGCAGTTCATAAACTTCTGCCAAGAAGCCAGTCATACGAAAGACAGCTGGTGAATTTGATGGGTTTTGTGCTTGCAGTTGTTACAGGATGACTCTGAATGTCATTGTGAACCCCAGTTACTGCATGCTTAATTACTAATATTTTCTGTGTATATTGTAATGTATTTTCACAGAGGAGTTGTACTGAAAAATAAAATCTTGAGAAGGGAGTGCCTATGGAGATGCTTATGGGGAGGATAGAAAGCAGAAAGGGAATAAGCTAGGGAAAAGTGGTATTTGGGGAACTTGAGAGATTAGTGATGAACTGCTGAAGTGTAAAGGATGGGCCACTTGGTTTGTAAGATTTAATAGGCTAGCCAGGAAGAATATTGAAAATTGAGACTTAACTGAGGTTAAGTGAATGCTGAGGACAAGTGAATGCTTGTCTCTTGGATGCAGCATTTTGGTTTCTTGTGTGAGAAAGGGAGATTTGTGGAAGTGAAAGAATTGCAGTAGCTTATGGAAGATGATTAGGATGGGAGTAGGGATTCCAATTTTGTTTACAGACTGGCAGGTATGAAGTATGGCTCCATCTTGAGAATCCAGAGTACTGAGCAATCCCAGGCTACAACTTAGTAACCTCTTCATGATGAGTGAACAAGTTTTTCTTGAAAAGGCTTCCATGGTTCTGCATGTAGTTTATACACTCACAGAGTGGGCAAGGGTTTAAAAAAGAGATTATATCAATCTCATACAGTGGTGTGGAGTATTTCTTGTGTCTGTGATTGGTTGGGGAGATGCAGTTTCTACAATCTGGGGTCTGTCATAGTTGTACTGGAACTTCCTATGGTGGAAACAACATGGGAAACAGAAATTGTGAATTGCACAGTAGACAGCTTCTCTCTGGTCAGATATGGAGAACAGACACCACCATTATCTTGACTTAGAGAATAAGACTTGTGCCCAATAAAAGTGCTCCTGTTAAGTTGAAAGTTAAAAAAAAGAGCGAGGTTTAAACATGAATTTGTTGTCAAAATATTGATAATTTTCCTTATGCACAATATTGAGGTGGTGAGTAATTACTGAATCAGGTAACTGAGTTGGAAAACTTATTTTAGAAAATACAGTTTGAAATAGTGGATCTACCGCAACCTTAAACACATCTTTCTAGTAGCTTCCTGTTTTTGCTGCTCTTAGAAAGAAATAAAATCTTACCCAACTTTACCAGCTAGTGACTCTTCTATGACATTTGCTGGCAAGATAAAAAAGCAGTGACCTTATGCAATAGCAAAGAGAACTTATCCCATTTCATAAACAGTGTGACTGAATGAACCTTGATGCATTTAACTGAGCTCCTTAAGTATCTTACTGTAAGGAAAGTTGTCTACAGATTTTCCTCTGCTATGACTTGTGCATTTCTCACTGAGTTATTAATTCCTTTAGCACAATAAAACATGCCTTTTGAAGGCTCAGTGCAGAATAAATACTTTGTCTGCAATAAATGGCTTATCAGTTTTATCATTACATTCAGATCTTGGCTAGTAAAATCACAAGTTGTAAATTGGGATCTGTTTGTTTTGGTGATGACTGGAGTTCAGGTGTATCAGTAGACAATTCTGAGTATCAATAGCTTCAGAACTTAGCACAGGTAGGGAAAACACTCTTTTTTTGTATAGTAACTTTTCTCTTAGACTTAGACACTCTGAATAACTTACATGTTTATTTAACCCAGGCCTATCTGTGATTAAACTGATTAGCTTCTGATGGGTATCAGGCAGCAATCCAGTGGTGAATGCCTTTTTAAACTTGATTTCACTAATCCTTTCTCTCTAGCAAATGGTATCATTATCTGGAATTCAGGATGTTGAATGCTCCTGAACAGACAGTCTACTGCTAATGTGTGCAAACATGTATTTATTTTATTTTATTTTTCTTTTAAACAGCTTATTTATGGGGTTCTGCTTTTTTAATGTGTTTTTCACAGTCTTTGTGCTACTTGTACAGCATGGAAGAAAGACAGCATAACAGAATTTTTGCATCAAATTTATGGGGTTTTCTGACTTCCCTCTCCTTCACCAAAAGGAGCAATAATGTAAGTGTAATGGAAACTATCCCTGTATTCTGAAACTGCAAAACTATGAAAGTGCAATTGAAAATCAGAAGTGGTGGTAATGGTTTCATTTCTTGTGGCCTGTCTCCCATCTTATATGTAACATTTTAACCCTGATAGGATCAAATTATACTAGTCCTCTTTGTGGCATTGAAAGAGAACTAATTAGGCATTCCTTCAAACGTTAAAAAGCTTCCATTTCTTTCTCTTGGTTGTACTTCCAGTTGAGTTGTGTGCACAATTGTCAGACAATAAGTTGAAGAGGCCTTTTGGTCTGAAATGTACTGGAGAACTTTCTGTACAGCACTAGAAGACCTGAATGATCTCGTAATCTAGTCTTAGTCTAACATTTGGGAGTGACTGGGATTAAGGAAGATAACATTGAAGACAGTTTAATGTATTCTAATATTTGTCTTATTAGCCGGTTCTTGAGGAATTATTTACATGAGTTATTCTCTGGAGGTCTAGGCATAAATCCTCTCTGTGAGTCAGCTGCAATACCTCCCCGATTCCCTGAGGATGGCAGCCTCATCATGTATACTGAATTACCAGATATAGGATTTGTCTGAAAGTGGTTTTACAGGTGGGAATTAGTCTCTCCCTTCCTCCTGGCCACATCCTCACTTTTGTTTGTTTTCTTAGCATCTCTTGAGCTGTACCAATAACATTTTCCCCCTGAAGTATCTTGCTGTGTCTTTCAGAATAATTATATGTTAAATATCTTACTTACAGAAGACACAAATGCAAATCTGCCTTGAAATAAACCCTGATGAATAATTACTTAGGAGATCAGGTTGCTTATCTGTTTTCTTGTTTAATGCTGACAATCTAGTTCTATTTCCCAAACATATTTCAACAGGAGCAATTACTCAGTTTAAGAAGTCGTATAAAGCTCTGATAGGTTTGATACCAGAAGTTGTGACTTAACAAAGTGATTTGAAAGGCTGTAAAGGAAGTATTGCTTTATTAAGTTTTGTCTTTGCCACAAAGGTTTAAAATAAGGTAGAGATGGGGCAGTTTTTCATGAGCTCAAGTGTCTGCACTCCAGTGTCAGTGCAGCCAACTGACGCATAATCTCAGATGTGAATTTGCGGATACAACTGACAGCTGCCAGGGTCTAGAGGATCCTGGACCCTTGATCAAGGTGATTCCCTAGAGCTAACTGATACCACATAAATATGAGGTGTAAGTGAACATTTGTTTTTTCCTTCTGCTCCACGACTACAAGTCAGAATGAAATGCCTGCTCTGGAAAGGGCAATGGTGTCCTCTCTGGGAATGTTTCAAATTTCCTTGATCCTTGCAATAATAAAGCTTAGAAACAGCTGAAGCTCTGCCCCTCATTTGATTTCACTTGATGACATGAGGGTAGTGCTCAGTTTGTGTGGTAATATGTTGGGGAAAAGGCTATGTGAGTGCTGGTCTAAAAGGGGACTTGGGCTATTATAGAGCAATAAAACCCCTTCCTGTTTTAAGCCACGTCAAAAGAAGGGGAAAGGAACTTGCAGATTGCTAGGCAGGCACCACAGTGCCTTTACCCTTTCTTGTTCTCCCCAGTATTTTTCAGTGTTTTCCCCTTCATTCTCCTTTCTTTACCAGATGTCAAATTGTGTCATCTGTGGTTATAAGTTTGGCTGTAAATGGACCTGTTTCTCTGTTAAAGATTGGGCGCAACTGCAGTCTTTCTAATGGCTTTTTGACTGGTTAACCGTCTTGAACAATCTTAGTGAATTTTTTTAATGCTCATCCATTTCAAAGCCCATAGTGCAATAGCTTTCCAAAGCAAAAACTCCAAGAAAGTCTTTGAGAATACTTGTTGTTTACATGATATTTATTTGCAAAATTACTTGCACTATGTGTTTTCTGGATTCAGCTATACTACTGTTCCATTATGTCTGGCAATTAAAATAAATGGATCTAGGGGATTTTTGTTGTGTTAATGGACCATCAGGACTTCATGTTTTTCTCTTCTAATGAATGATGGTGAATTCATCATGTTCTGTTGTAGTATTGGCTGAGTTCCTGAAATTATTTGTGTACAAGTGCTTTGGGAGCTGTTGAAGATGATTTTGCTTTCTGGCTTCTAATAATGGAATGATTTTTCTTTAGTGCAGCTTTATTCATGGCAAATTAATAATTAATGAGGTAGAATATGGCATAGAATTTATGCCTTTTTGGTATAACAGTTACTTGTTACAGAAATTGACTGTCCTAATGTATTGAGTTGCAGGAGCATTACAGAAAATTTTGCTAGAAGTTACTCGGTTCTGTGTAGACAATCGTTCTTTTGCCTGTTCCTTCAGGATGGTGAAAATGTCTTTGCTTGCAGTATAATGAAAAAGCACATAGCTCTTCTCATATCCACAACAAATGATGTCTGCACAAATTTTTTGAGAAGGAAGGCACTGAACTGCCTTTACATGCAGTATGGGCAGATGTACACTGCAGAATGAAATGCAGAGCACTTGCCTGAAATTTATTGCAGCAGTGAGAAGGAATAGCAGGGGGTTGGTTTTCTATCCCTGGATGTTGCAGTGCACAGTGTAAAGCAGTGAAAGCACAAGCTACAATTCCAGTCTCTCTTTCTTCCACTGCCCTCCATCACCCAAAACTTCATCCCCCAAGAGGCTCCCCCTGCAAGCATTGCTGTCTGAGTAAGTAAAACAAAACAGCATCTGTGCTCCAGAGATGACCGAGATGGAATTAAATTATGACTAGAGAGTAAACAACGCTCTCTTATCTGGAGGGAAATAGCCCTCAGCAGAAATGTTTTGTTTCCTAATTTGACCAATTTACACAAATCAATTTAATGCTTCTTTTGCCCTTGCTTTGACACTTGCATTCTCAGACACAGAAGATCCCACCAGCAAGGGGAGAGAAGGCAGCCAGGCAAGGGGAGAGATGCTCAGTGCCAGCTTCAAGTACTGAGAAATGTGAGAACTGACATCTGTCTGAGACCCTTCTTCCCAAAGTATGACACACAGAGCCGTCCTCTGTGGGATTTAGCGGGGGAATCTGATGTGGTACAGGAACAGCTGTCTGCAAATATGGATAGCAGGCTTGAAAACACAAGCAAAAAGAAGCCTGTGCTAAGCTGGCTACTGTTTTCTTCCTAATAATTTTCTAATCAACTCTATGGGTGAAAGTAAGTTCTTTAGTTACTCCATTGATTCTTCTGGTATTTATTTGATTTATATAGGTTTTGCTCTTGGTTTATTGCAAGTATCTGACCCATCCCCCCCATTACTTCCCCTTCCAGCCAAAATATTTACCAACTTTGAAAATAAGTTTTTGCGTGGTTTTTTTATGTTTTAAGAAAGCGTATGTTTCTGTTTTGCTTTATGTTGTCATAGATTGAGTTAGTCAACCACAATCGAGACAGGTCTGTAACCGGTTAAAAGATAATATGTTTCTGAGCTGGGAAGGCATTAGAGATTAGTCTAAATATCTTGGTCATATGAATTTTCTCATTGGAGGTGGAAGGAGGCTTAACAGGGGCCCCATGGGCTAAGCCTTGGTCACAGTTTTACAGCATAGAACCAGAAATGGCTCTTTTAGAATATGTTTACCATCACTTTCCAGTTTAATTAAATTCTTCATATCATGTATAAAAGGTGGATGGGGGGAGGGAGAATGTGTATGCAGGCAGTGGAGGGGGCCCCAACCAAATTTTCACAATTTCTTGTTCCAGTCCAGTTTGGGTGGGTCTTAATGCAGATGTGGCTTCACCAGATGATTCTGCGGTGTTCTTTGGTGTTTTGGGAGAGTGTAGGATTGGACTAGTTAGCTGTGCAACATGGTCCTTTGAAGACTGTTTCATGAAAGGCCCTGGAGCTGCAGGTGGATGCAATCTGATGGCTCTTGCAAGTTGTACTGAGGGATTAAATGCTGCTGGGAGGGGTTTATGGCATTGGGCACAAGTACTGCAAATTAGGAGATACATTTCAGACCACTGGGGAGCTGTTCCACAGAACTGGTGCTTCCAAGCCTTGCACGAAGGTGGAGATCAAAAGTTGTGAAGCAACCAAGTCAATAAAAGAAATTAAAACAGAATAATTGCAGCAAGGCAGGGGAAAAAGAAAAAGGTGCATTTAGTGTGCCACAGTCCCAGGACAATGGGCTGGATGAAACATTGGGCTTTGAACCAAAAGTGTTGCAGTGGAACAGGCTTTGGATTCCCTGTTATATTTGTGTTAAAATGAAAACTGGACATACTGCTGGAAGATTACTTGCTTCAGGACACTTGCATGACTTTGGAATCTGCCTAACTCTAAAAGTCTCTAAAACAGAGGTTTAATTTTTTGTTTTCAATGAAACTCCTTTAGTCCAAAGAACAGAAATCTGGTTGAAATATTAAGAGATCCAAGTAAATTCGTATGTGTGAAAAATACCTGCATGAGAACTGTAGAACAAAGAGAAGATGTTTTATGAGTTGTAAACAATTCTTTTTAAAAATTAGAGAGGGTACTTCATTGGTGGAAACAGAGCTCATAAGTACTTGGGGGGCTTTTAGTTTTAATTGGTTGGTTTTTGGGATGTTGTTTTGTTGTGGTGTGAGTTTTTTTGTTTGTCTGGTGTTTTTTGGTTTGCAGTTTGGTTTTGGTAGGGGTTTTTTTGTGTTTTGTTTCAGGTTTTTTAGTTTACTTTTTTGGTTTGTGGTTTCTTGGGAAGTTGTTTTGTTGGTTGTTGTTGGGGGGGATTTTTTGTTTTTGGGGGTTTTTGTTTTGGTTTTTTGTGGGATGTTGGGGTTTTTTTGTTTGTTTGATTTTTTTTTTTAGTTTGGTTTGGTTTTTTTGTTAAGTAAGAACCATGAATTTAATCTTGCAAGGAACACGCATTACTTTACCAGAACTTGCTGCTTTCTAGTATAGAAAGTGTAGGTGTAAGACTGGAACCAGGGTATTTAAGGAATTGGAAACTTGTCCTTTTTAGATGCCCAGAACCCTTAATTTTTTTTCTTCTAAAAGAACTTACATGAGCCCAGGGAGATTTAAGTTGGATGGAATTCCTGCCCTTCTCCCAACTCCATCAGATCTGAAAGTTGCAGAGTTCTCCACACACTATTTTAAGATGTGTAGATCCATTGTCTGTAAGGTGTGAATGTTCACCTGGGGCTTGACTTGGGTCTGAAAAGCTTGTTGAGCTCTGGCTTTTATGCAAAGTAGTTTGAGGCTAATGGGAGAGAAAGCAGAACACCATTGGGCTCAAGAGGTGATGTGCAGGTTGGACCTCCACATTTCCAGTTCCATGGGATTTATAGCATAGGGGTAAGCACACACAGTAGTGTGCTTCTACAGCTAGATCGTCCCCAAACACCCACACCTCACTTCTACTGCAAAGTGAAGACAAAATATGTTTATAGGTGAGGTAGATCAGAAAGCAGTGCAAGAGGATTGGAGGCATGGCAGTGATTTAAGGAAAGAGCCATGAGCCTGTGCATGTGAGCACTGTTCTTTTCAGGTGTGTTCACAGATGTCACTTTGCTTATCAAAATGAAGTTGTGTTAAGGGAAAGCAGAACTTATTCAGGGGAGTTATCTCTATTTGTGAGACTTGGAGAGTTCATACAGACTGAGTTGAAGCCCCATTTCCCGGAGTACAGTCTGGTAATCTGTGTTGGTTGGTAATAGGTAACAGTTTAATAAGGTGTGTAATATTAAGGAGCTGGAAGATAAAAAGACTGAGGTGGTCATAGATACACTGATGAAAGTGTGTCAGCTGTGAGCTGCAATGAACAGTAGACACTTCAATCAGCTACAAGGAGGCCTGTGAACACATTGGGGTAATTTGCCTCAAGGCCAGTGTTTTACACACACAGAGTAAATAACAGAAGCAGGACTTGCCTGAGGAGCGTTAACTGCTGTTGTGTGTCAGACTGGAGACCATGCTAGAATGTTGAAGTATAGTTTTGTTTTATTGTGTTGCATCACTAGCTATTGCTCAAACCTCTGACTACTTTGGGCCATTTCAGTTGTTGTTTCTGGAACTTTATGTTAACAGGCAGTGATCAAATTCTTCTTAAATTGATGAGGGATAGTCATAATAGACAAAACCCATCTATCTCTATGTGTATGTGTGGGCTGATAAGGCAAATACATGGGGTTGAAAGGATGTTGTTGTTAAGTGTGCAGTGGTAACTTGTGACTGAGGAAAGTCTTTACAAGTACAGTGCCCTTAAGTCAGAGGAAATTACTTATGCTGGAATAAATGGGCACTAGCATTGTTTTATGGAGAGGACTGGCAGAGATGAAAAGTAGACAATAGGCACTACATTCTCTTAAAAATTCCTTAGGAATGGGATGCAAAGTAAACAACCATATGAACTCAGTGATGAAAACAAGTGTTAAAAAAATTCAATGCAAAGCTATTTGTGTTTAATTTTTCTTCTTTCTCACATACCAATGTGCTAAATTAAAGAAAAAAATCAAATGTAACAAATAGAGTGCTTCTTGCCTGGAAAAGATGTGTGTTGAGGTTTGGGGTTTTTTTGTAATTTCATTGAAAGCTCTCTTTGCACTCACTGTGATCCAAAAGTCTCAAACTATCTTTGCCACCAAGATCCCATTTTACTCCTTAGGAAAAAAACCCCCTCACAACTGTTTTATACTACTGCGTTAATCTGTTACTTAGCTGTTACTGAAGGAACACCAAAAAACCCAAAACCCCATCCTTTTCTGAAAGCTAAAACATTCTTGACATTTCAACTCTTGAAATGTGTGATTTATGTTATCCTAAATCAGTCTCCTTGATACTAATCAATACTTTCTCTCAGTTTTAAAACAGGAAATAGCTTCAGTCTGTGTTTAAATCTTGCAACGTCTCATGTCATGACCTTTTAGTAGTTTGTTCCTTTTCTCCGCCTATCCTGGTTTTCCCTTCTTTTCCTTCTCACAAAGGCCTCTCAGCTTGGATTTTTACTGGACAGTGGAAGCTGTAGATATTTCAATTCCTGCTTTTAGGTATATGTGTCTTAAGGCTTCCAGTGCCTACTTTCTCACCTTCTTTGGCCTTTCTCTTTGCTTTCCTTTTCTTTTTATATCATGCTGTACTCTTCTGAACTACTCATTTTGTCACATCCACTTCAGCCCTGGGGTACAGGCTTCTGGTAGTCTGAAAGCCTGCTGCTCCATCTGTGGGGGTAATGAACTCCTTGACACCAGCTGTATAAATCTCTGTTGTAGGCAGTCGTGTCAAGTAGGAGCATATGGGAGATTAGTTCTGTGTCCAGACAGGCAGTATGGGCATTCAGTGATGCTGTGCATTAGGAAGTGGAAAGCCTGTATTTCCTTGTGGCTTTCTGTTCAGTTATTCAGTGGTGTTAAATCCATTGCTGAAGGGACACTTGGTATCTTTCCATTAGTCTTTATTTGTTTCATTTGGAGACCTGACAGACTGAAAGTACTGGAGGACTATTAGTGTTAGCTCAGTAGACATGTATGGAGAGAATCCTGTACATACCTGAACAGGCCTTGGCATAATTAACAGGATCTTCTAGGATGGGGCCCAAGGGCTAAACTGGTCAGGATATCAGGCTTAGCTTTTTCAGACATTGAGAATGGAGGCTCCTGGCAGTGCAGCTGTATGGCAGGATGCTGTGCAGTGAGGAATGCTGGTGTTAGTTTATTCATTCATGTACCAGAATAAAAAGATGGCACTGCTGCCCTTCTGCATTTTTTTTCCATTTTGGTGCAGATATTTACTGTCTTTATGAACAGAAAATGTTAAAACAAAAAGGTGCAAGAAGAAATATCTGCTAACTTACTGTCTGCTTTATTCCTTCTTCTTTCCCTACAAGATATATTGTGGGGATTTTTTTTAAAGAGAGCCGAGTCTCATGAGTGCTGTCCTCAAGTTCAGTTTCCTGGTTGAAAATCTGCATACGGTAATGTAATATTCTTCTCCAGGAAAGATTTTTATGGCATATGTAAATGAAATAAGACCAGCCCTGGTGGTATTGACAGGATGCCGAGAAGGAAGCCGACTGTGTATTAACGTGCTTGCGGCTTAGGTCATTCTCACCGAACCCTGCAGCTCTGTGAGGTTCAGCTGCTTGGTGGAGATGACTTCTCATTCTTTCAGTGACCCTTTGTAAATGCTGTTTCATTGATGAGAAATATTTTTTTTACAGACATCTCTTCCCTAAACTGTAGATGATACTGAATTAGATGTGAAATAGTTCTGTTTATACAGGCATAATTAAAGAAATGTGAGCAGGAATCCAGCCAATATCTGGTGTAAACATTACAATGGAAATAATCACTTTCTTTTGTGATCATTCAATTCTCTGGATCAAACTGACTTCTCCATATTTTAATCCCTTTGGGACTGGTGTGGTTTCCTTTACTTAGACTTTCAGAGAAACTTTGATTTCTATCAATTTCTTTGTTTTAACAGTCAGGAGTTTTAGTAGGAATGGGATGAGATTTTGGGAAACAGCAAACATAACTGGAACATGGATGTGCCAAGGCAGTTTCCAGGCTTACTGTGGCATTAGATGTATTGCCCTTTTAAAAAGTTGTATTTTGTGCTAACAACTTGGTTTAAAGAAACTTTGTAGTTCTCTTTCCAGAACAGGAGAAATGATCCTCAATATTTTACATTGTACTTGATGAAATGTGGTGTTAGTTGGTAGATTTCTTCCAGAACTCGTCAAACTCCCTCATTTCACAGCTGGAAGCTTTCTTGGGATTTTGGTGCACTGAGAAGAGTATTTGTTTCTTATGTTCAGGAAGCAGTAAGCTTTCTGTCTGCTTTCCATAGTGCTGTGTTGAAAGCAAAGCTCACAGGTTCTTTTCCCTTTTAACAAGTATGCATAGCAGGAGGAAAAATATCCTTCAGTAGAGTAATTGGTTGTTTCCGCCAAGTATTCTTTTTAGAGTTGGTAATAAAGCTGAGGAACTTCTGTCAAGCAAAACAGTAGCAAAGGAGACATAGGAAATTTTATGTAGCAGGAAAATCTAGTTTTTCTGATGCAAATTTTGTTGTACCAGGTGTAGATTAAAGACCCCTTTAACATCATTCAGATGGAGTAATGACCATTCAAACCAATGTAGCTACACTGACCTCGAAATTTTTCAGCTCTATAGTGGTGCCCAGCATTTTGTTATAGAACATGTTGACTTCCAGAGCAGTTTATAATGAGACACTTGCAGGCCACATGTTCTGAGTATCCTCTGCTTTGTACCAAAACTCATTCTTCTCTCATGTGAGTGGTGACTCTTACCCTCATCTGATAGGTGAAACCATGTGTTTGAGTTACACAGTGTATTTGCTGTTAACATTCACTTAAAGTAAGAATTAAGATATTATCTTGGATAATCGGTAAAATACTGTTTTAATGTTTTTGCTGATTTTAAGATTGCTTTTTGTGTTAAAGGATAACTCAAGAATGGTTAAAGAGAAATATTTGTTGTCTTTCTTCATATACATCATGTCGGACTGAGTCCTTGCAGGGGAAAATCTTGGTGTAATTAGATCTTTGTTATCCTCTCCTATGAGAGCTTCTTGGTATTTTACGCTCTATCCCTTTGTGTTTCCTGTTTGCTTTGCCTTCTGGAAGTGTGTTAGCTCCAATAGGTATTTAAGACAACTGCCACCCAAGAAGCAAAGGAATACCTCGGAATACATGGAAGAAGAATTTAATTCTCCTTGTTAGCTGTCTGAAGTTTCAGGAGTAGTGATAGCTGTATTTTATTATTTTTCTCCTGTGCTTTTCATTTCTCAGGAGGGTTTCCTTAGTACTAATGGCTAAAGTCTGTTAAAGGTTGATTATTCTTTTTAAAATGTTCCATTGCTGTTGCATGTCCTTCTTGTCTTTCGCTGTTGTATTTAAGAAGCAGCTGTGGTATACATGCAGTGAAATGGAATTAGGTATTTTCATTTTCTTTGTAGCTGATTATTCAATTAGAATTTGTTATCTTGGGATATTCTTGTATATATTATGCTGTCATAAGATTGGATTCTTAAAAGTTGCTGCAGCCTTCCAGTGTCTCACAACTGAGGAGTTGCTTAAGCCTAGAACAGAACATTAACAAAAAGGACCCTGCAGCACAGAAGTTTCTTTAACTGACCTACTCTCTGCCAGATATGGAAGAGGCAAAATCTGAGGTAAGGGGATGATAGATCAAGCATATGAATCCAGAAGTTTTGTGAAAAGGCTGGCGTTTCTCTTTTGTGAACATCCCCCTTCTGAGAAAGACAACATGAGTACAAGAAGACACCGTGTTCAAAAATACTGCAACTTTTCAAAATTCCTCATAAGTTTAACATGTTCTGTATTTTTTGTCAAGCTGCTATATACTGTCAGTGGTAATTGATTTCTTTTTGCTTAGGAGAAAAATGTGTAGAAAAGTAAGCATATCACTGTCAGGATTTCAGTTCAAAGTGGTAAGGAGTCATGACAGTGCATTATGTTTCACTGCACAAACTACTATCCAGTCCATTGCAGTTCTGCAATTCAGTACACAAATTGCTATCCAGTTTATTGCAGCTCTAGAAGTAGAAGGAGAGCTTTTCTCTTCCAAGAGGTTTTTAGTAACCTATCTTCAAACTTTATGGATGACATTGCAGTACAGCTGTTATTTAACTAGTGGTAAATCTGTATAGAAACCAGAATTTGCTGTAGTTGTTAGCTAATGATCTTAAGCCTGCTTTCCTATGTGAATGTCAGTGCTGGACCAGACCCAATCTAATCCAGTTTTTGGTTTTAAGCAGTGACCAGTAGTGACTACCTTGGGAATGTGTGTATAATTAGTGAATGAATCCTCTGTTGCCAACAACTGTATCTGCATCTTGTTTTCACAATCCTTCATTGATCTTTTCTCTTTCATAAATTTGAAATCTTTTTCTTGGAATGTGTTTTAACTCTAATCTCAATTACAGATTAGTCTGTAATCTCACCCTGGATATAGAGTTATATACTGTATAGAGGAAGTATTTTCTTCCCTTTTAAATCTCCCTGGTAATTTCATTGGATGTCATCACGTTCTTGCATTTGAAGAAGTTAAGAATAATCATACTCTGACTGCTTTTCTTCCCCCTCTTCCCAATAAATATGCTTTCAGTATTTTGGCTTTTAGTTGATTTTTTCAGACACAGGGTCCTCACTTGAAAGGATTTCACATTTTTGTTCTTTCTTGTCTCCCTCTCTTTTTTTTTGTTTGTTGGTTTGGGGTTTTGGTTTTTACTGTTTTTAAATTTCTGGTTAATTTTATCTGATTGAGAGAAAAGGGCTGCCTCTAAAGAGTAGGACACTCTTATGCATTTACATAATGGAGAGTTTTTTCATTTATATTTTGAGCTTACAAAGTTGTTGCCTTTGTGGACCTAGGTGAGTGATCTCCTTACATGAAGCTGAGATTTCTAGATCCAGAAATATGATTCATTCCAAAGCCTGCATAGCAAGTGAAGTGCTGAAGGTCTGTAAACATATGGCTTCTAGCTGGTCACCTCCAAGATGAGTCCAGGACTGAGATTAATGAGTAGCTGTTATGCCTGAATTTGTTGGTGATGCGTGAAATAGGCCTCCATATGTGTAAATGCTTTTAAGGAGTGACTTTGGTGTGTGTACTGAAGGCACCACATGAAGTAGGCAGGCTTAAGCTAAGTGTCCTCTTCAGACTGGGAGTTTCAAACCACAGCATTTCCCTTCCTCCTGACTGCCTGAAATCAGGTTTAGGTAAGGTATGCTACTCATCTGTCATTGTGCCACTTGAAGAAGACACAACAGTGGACCTTGATTTCTAAAATCCTGTTCCTGTTGTTGTGTATACCAGTTATTCAGAAAGAAAATGTCTTTCTCTCCTCTAGCTTTATGCCTGTCACCTGAAGTGGATTTGGTATCTAAAGAAACAATTATAAGCCGCACCATTTTGACTAAAATTTTGGTTCCAACCTGGAAGCGCAGCTTATGCTCCGGAGTGGCTAATATATGGACAAAAGTCAGAAATCTGCCAACCTGGAAGTGTGAGCCCGCAGCAGCCCCAAGCCGAGCCGGAGCCCGCCCAGCCCTGGCGGTGGTGAGCCGGCCTCGAGTTGAGCCCGCATGGCCCCGAACCGAGTTAGTAAACCCCACGATCCTGCAATTCTGTTACTAATTGGCAACTTTGTGAAAAGTTTGCTGCGAACGAAAGTGCATCTTATAATCCGGTGAAATTACTGTAATTTATCCTTTTGTGTTTTGTTCCTCTGGGACATGGTCAGTTAAATACAACCAGAGATTTGTTTTCCTAGCAGTTAAATAACTTCCAATTAGAGAACATGCATCAGGGAAGAAAAAAAAAAGAAAGACTTTGTGCTGAACCCTGGAAGGGTAGAACATAACACATTTCAGCCAGATTTTGTACTACTTCTGGCACACATGAAAGAGTCATACACCATTGGTTCAGGTTTATTTTTGTGTGTGTTTGTCTTATTGTTCTTCTGTGAACACTTACAGCAGCTGAGTAGAGAAACAGAGTATTAGGACTAGTGGTGGAAAGTTGAAAATGTCTTCCCTAAAGTAACACCAGAGAAGTTTGTCACTGGAATCTCTCCAGTGAAAGGATGTTGAAAGAAAGGTGAGTCAGTGAAATGGAAGAAATAAGAAGGAATTTAAAGTAGCATAAAAAGGGAAGTGGGAAGTCATGTTTGTTTTCTCTAATTATGATTTCAGGAGAGTAACTGGCTGCAAAATTAGTTCATTATCTTGTGTTTATTGTAAACTCTTATACTTTTTCTGAAGACACCAGAAGCGCTTTTGCTCCATAAATCAAGTTAAATCAAAGAGCTTTCATTATATTACAGAACTCTATAAATTGATGTCACAACTTGAGAAAAACACTTTTATCTGCAAGCACTTAAGAACACTGCCACTTTCAGAACCATGCAAGACATTAGTAGCTGGCTTGTTCAACTCGTTTCAGCTTTTATGCTGACACATACCATATTGAAGACATGAGTTGTTTGTATAATACTTGGTTTGATCTTTTTTCGTGGTACTTTCAGTGCTGTTGAATCAATCAAAGGAAGTTATTGCTCTGTTGGGCATTAGCATACATTTAGATATTTCTGCATTAAGAGCTGTTCACAGAGGAAAAGGCTTTTATGTTAGAAGGAGAATAAACAGTATGACTGGCGCTGCTTTGAGCTGTGCTGTTACTTCTGACCCACATGTATTTGAAAGCAAGCCTGTTTGTTCTAGCAGTTATTCCAGTTTGGGCCACATCGTTGTGAAAGGGTCCCTCTTCTCCCTCCTCTCTTTTAATTTTCAATTCCTTTAGTCTTTAGCAACTGTGTGAATGCTACAGATGGGGAAAGGACTCTCAGTTGCTTTTGTGATGGCTTGCTTCATTCATTGATTAGCGTGCACAGCTGAGTTGGCTTCTTTATCTCCTGCTGCACAATCTTCTGGGAATAGTAATGCTAAGACAGTTGGTAATGCTGAATATTCATAATTTGTGCATGACACGTGGATGTAACTTCCCTTGGAAACTTTTTCACATGAACTTATTGGGAAAACCCAGTTCTACAGAGGACTGACTAATCGTCTGGACCTTTTTCAAGCCTCATTAAATTCCATGAAGGATTAGTTTTTTGACTGGGTTTGTAGTGATTACTGTCAGCTACTAAATTGAGTAAAGAGCCACTTAAAATGCATCTCTGCCTCTTCTAATGTCTTACTTAATGCTGTTTTATAAATGTCACAGATAAGTAGTGAAGCACAGGAAAGGATAGAAATGAATAAAAGTGTGTCTGAGATATAAAAGGCTGGGAAATCTTATTGTAGAAGTTAGCATTGACTTTGATAATTATGGCCCAATGTAGTTAAAAAAGATTTTGTTCTTCTCAAACCCTCTGTCTTTTGGTGAGCCTTACTTGTAAATATATGTGACATTGCATTTAGAAAGATTCCAGTTCAAATATATATGTTTAAGTTTTGTAGAAAAATCAGGCTAGCAGTCAGTTTTCAGTTCTTATACTTATTCATGCTCAGTTTTCTTAAATTGCAAGAATTAGATCTAGTTCTCGTTTTCCTTTATCTAGCAAAAGTAAGGGAAAGAAACTAGAAATATCTGTTACTACAAGGTCTTTCTTTGAGAAGTAGGTTATGTTCAGAAATTATGAAATAATGAGATGAATATGTTAATTTTTGCTCAATTTGGAAATATTAATGTGGAAAGTGCTCAAAAATGTAAGTGCTTGAGAGCTGACCATCTTGGAAACAATCTTTACCCTGTGGAACTTTTTGCTGGATCAGAGCAGTTTCTGTTGAGTCTACACTGGCTGTCTAGCTTACTCAAGAGATATGTTTATTTCTTCTGATGGATTGGCTTTTATGCCAGATGTTTTGGGGGTTTTTTTAAACTGAAAAGTCTATGGCATAAAAATAACCAATAAATTTTGGAGTGTCTACCCAAAGAGCTGTTAACTTAGAAACTGCCAAGTCAACTGTATCCACTGCTAAAATACAAAAATTTCAAGTTAAAGAAATAATGCACAAAGTTATTTATATTACATCAATACCAGTGGGTTATTCTGGCAAGAGAAAGGGAGGGATGTGATGGTGCTGATGGATGAGAAAAAGGCAAAGCTGGAAGGAGAAGACTGTTTACCTGGGTAAGATGCTCCAATAACATGGTTTGATGATTACATACAGAGGAAGGAGGTGTCAGTTCTCTAGTGCAGTGTCCAGTTATGCTGTGTCTCACTGGGGACCTTCAGCACCAGGCCAGTATGTGTGCTAAGTGAGCTTGTTGGAAACCCAGGCCTCAGTGTGTGACAGAATCACATGGGAATCCTCCTCAAGGACTCTGTCAATCTTTTAGTAAGGAAGAGCCTCTTTTGTCACTAAACTAAGATTTCAGGTGCAGGTCTGGGTGTTTTCAATCTGTGGCCATTGGCCCATGTTTCATTGTTTGATGTGACAGGAAACTCATCAGATACCTCCATGTTATTCAGTAGATGTTTTTAAATTGCTCTTTACCTGCAGAAACCCAGGTGCCAAAGCCTCCTCTTACTTGTTATGTATTTTAGACCTCAGACCATCTTAGTAATTCTGTTCGGGGCTCTTTGCAGTACTATAGATATTACCTCACCTTGCTGAGGAGAGGAGTGATAATAACTTGTGTCTCTGTCCTGGTCACACTTGTGTCCTGGTTCACTTCCTAGTGCATGGTGTGCCTTGGTCACACCAAAGGTGTTTTTCTGACTCACACAGAACCCAATGTCCACCATAACCAGATTATGGGCTGACCACTTCCAAGCCTGCATTAGTACATGTGGTTATTCTTTTCCAAGATGTCTGTCTGAATTCTGTGAGGCTTGTTAGCTCAATCTCTGATTTTCTGAGGGTTCCTTTCAGTAAAAGCCCTTTGATTCCTTGTGATCCAGTCCCCTTAGTTCAGCATCATCTGCAGACGTGCTGAGGGTATCCCTTTTGTCAGCATCTGGGTTACTGATCATGTAGAGCTGGATGGAACCTCGTGACCTCTGACTATTGCCACTTCGACACTGGATGTTTGTCATTCATGTGAACTTTATTCTATGTGAAATATGATGTATTAGTTATGTCTCTAATATGTTAAAACTGTTGAGTCCTTAGGCTAATTGCTCTGCCCTGGACCAACATGTTGGTTTGTGTTTGGGGTGTTATTTTTACTGAACAAGATGAACATTAATAAAATCTTTATTCCTAAAAATTAAATGGCAGGGAATCTACAGTATTGTTGTACCCAAGTGCATGTAGAGAATAAGCAGTTTTTCTGTTCTGTATGAATTATTTGGATTATTTTTACATTTAGAAAATTTAGGAATTTACTTTTTTTGGCATTCAATGTGTTTTTACAGGTTTTTAAAATCCAAATTGCTAACTTTGATTTTTAAGTCACAGTCAAATATGAGTTTAAAGGTAATTAGTAGTTTGTGATCTTTATGGTTTTCCATTATACTCATGGGAGAGTTGCTCATATAATCTCTCTCCATCTTCATGAAATGAATGTTTTGAACACTTTCATGTTAGATTAGAGTAGCTGTGACCTCCTGGACTTCTTTGGTTTTGATTATATCTTGAACATCCTTGCCAGCAAACTCCTGGCAAGGCTACTCTGACCCTGTTTGGAGAAATGGGATGTAGAGAATTGTATAGATGTGTACAGAGTGTAATGACTTTTAAAATCTTAGTTTAATAGAAGGTGTGTGCTGGTAGCTCAGCAAGACAGCCAAGCCTCTTTGGCTGTGCCATGCAAACTCTTACGGTGATTTCTCAGACTCAGCTGTCATTACCAAAACAATTGGCACATCTGATTTTAGGAGACTTGAGATCAGCCTCTTGTGTATTACCCCCATCCATCCCCTTCTACCCCCCAGGTTCTCAGGCACAGTTTGTTCAAAGGTACCATGTAAAAAGTACATACCTTGTATCCCACAGCGCAGACCAGCCTGTAGGAGGCATTCATTATATGTCTACTGAGTCTGTTGAATTTGAGCACTTTTCACATTACCACACCTGTGTTCCACTTCTTTATCTTGAGATCTTGCTTTCCAGTTGCCAGGTCATATTTGAACATGGAGCTCTTTTTTTACCTCAATACCTGTCTGGATATAGGATGTTTTGAAAATGTGTATTTGAAAATAGTGTATTTGATATAGTGTATAGTGTATTTGAAAATGAATTGCTGTTACCTGAATTTTGCTGGTATGTGAAACATGTGACCTTATCAACCTCTGATGTATCCTGAAGAGATTTTAGTGAACTTAGGCTTCCAAATCTTACCTTTAACTAGAAGATAAAACAAAATGTACTGTGTAAATTGAACCGTTGACTGCATGCTGTTACAAAAGCCATATTATTGAGTCAGGTGTGCATGCATAGGCTCAAAGCTGTTCTCTAGACAGAAGTTACTGTAAGCTGACCTGCTTTTCATGGCTGGATTTAAAAAAGAAAGCATCAGCTTAGCTGTACTGATATGCTCTGGTACACATGGAGACTATCCTATCTAACTCACAAAAGCTGCTTTTCTGTTTCCTTTCGAGCCCATGAGTTTTTCAGCATGGGCAACTCATCATTTTTCCTCCCAGGTTTTTTGCTTCTAATCTTGCTTAAGTCATGAAGAGTGTCAGCAAGAGCAGTTCAACTTCAAGCAATTCCTTTTTTGTCTCAATTTTTGTGGTATCTTTTAAAGGAGATGTTTCATGTGGTCTGTCTTATTTAGCTCTTCAAGTTGTAGCTGAGGCAATAGGTGACCTAGGAGTTACATTAGCAATAAATAATGTAACTCCGTCTGACACTTCAAATTCCATTGATGCTTGCATGCAACTTGGAAGTTGTTCAAGTTTAGTATTGCTGTGGTACTAATGGTGTGAAGAAGACCGGTGCTTAAAAATCATTGTAGCAGTGGGAGAACAACTTTCTTCTAAGGCTGATAAGGTAAAGAAGTGTATATGGAAGAAATGTCCTCTCCTCTGGCCCCAGTAATGTGCTGGCACTTCACACTGCCTATCAGTTACCCAACAGTTCACCTTAAAAAGCCACAAGTTAATAGGAAAGGGCTCATTATAATGCTGCTGAAATGTTTCAAAGCTCATTTTCTGTCCAGGGAAGAAGGTCCTTTAGGCAGTGTCCTTCTGCTAGCTTTCAAGAGAAAATTGACATAAATGCACCTATTTTCTCCATGCTGTTTCAAAGCTCCTTATGTATAATTATTTCTGTGTCTATCTTTATTCCCTTAAGTAAAAAGAGTGGTGCAAGGCATGATTCCTCTTGGCAACTTAGTACTAATTAAGCACCTCCTGTGATAGGTGGACATGTGTGTTACCAAACAGGAACTGCAGTGTTTTGTGTTCTTTCTGTAAAGATGAAAATGTTTGACATTCTGAAGACCTGGCTCCAAGTTCTGTGTTCTTAGGCTAACTCAGGAAGCAAAGTCCTTGTTATATTAAACAAAACATTTGTGCTTCACAGTGCAGAGTCCTGTGTTAAGCTCTGTACTGATATGTGGTTAGGAATGTGGATGAGAAACTAAAAGTCACCTGTGGAAAAGAAAAGCAGTTCCCAGAGTTGCAGAGTTGAGACTTTCAGGAAATCAAAGCTGCAATTACTTTGATGCATTTTTTGTCAAAACTCTTGAAGATCCCTTTCAGTAACAGCAAGGTAGCCAGCTTGGAGCTTTCAGGAGAAATAATTCTGAAGTCAACACGAGTTTGGAAAGAGAGAATTGAGTTTTGTGAGGCTTTTCCTTGTGTCTTAAGCATTTCAGGCTATGTCTATATACACTGTTAATAAGAGCTCTAAGGAGCAAGTGTTGATGCTGGACCATGTGTGTTCATCCTGGGCTGTTGAAGTACTCCCCGACAGCTCCAAAATTCCTGCACAAGCTTCTGGAGACAGTCTGCTCAGGGAGTGTGGCACAGGTGAGACTGGACTAGGTTGGCCTCCTGCCCAGCAGTTGCCCACACTATTGCAGCAAGTGGTGTGCTTGTGCCTTCTGTGACTGGCTGTGATGCATGGCTTCAGTTTCACGTGCTCTGCTCTGCAGCAGAGTCCTCGTCCTTGGAAGGTGCTTGGCAATCAAGGGTGCAGGGAACCAATATGTGCTGTGTTTACTCTTCCATCTGTTCTTCTGTTTTGCTCTTACAGAGACAGCTGGTACTTATCAGTGTTGTTTTCACAAACAACAGGACGCTTCTGTGTCTTAAACAAGATATGTGTATATATTGAACCATGTGTTTGAGGATTACAGATTGCCCTAGAATGTGGCTGTGTTAGTGGCTGGTCATGTGCAGAGATGTTATTACTGTATCTTTTTGATGTAAATTTGGTCATACCAACTTAGAGTATAGGTAGTGGGTGAAGACTACAGAATCATCCCCTTGTCCTTGATGCAGTATTTTAATGCTATGGTTTAACCATGGGCTTAGTGAATAATTGACCTTGCTAAGAAAGAGTGAGGAGAGGAAGGAGGAAAAATAAAGGAGTAATATTCTATGAGAGTGTTGCTTTTATTGAGTCTGAAGTTAGAGGTTAATGTCAAGTTCCTTTCTTTTAGCTTGTGTTTGGGAGTGAATGTTCTGCTGTAAGTTAATACCTAACCTGGCTTTGGACAGAGCATATATTTAATAGTTGACTAAGAGTGAGCCAATCCCAATCAGACTTTCAGTTGTCAGTGGCTTTCCTATATAAAAGTGGTCTTTTTTTTTTTTGTTTTGTAATCTCAGTGGGAACACCCTGGTGCTCAACTTCCCTAGCTGGGGAGAGATTGTGGAAAACAGAAGCTCAGTTATTTGTTAAAAAAAAAGGCATTTTGTTCAATAGAGATAAGGGAAGGGTGGGAAATAATTTGCGTTTTGGTGGTGTTGTAATGGAAGATCTGGGACTTCACCTCTTTTCCCTGGTACATGACAGCCCTGATTTTTCAGGTATACTGATAGTTTCAAAATGGAAAGGCTCACATTTTTATGGATGTGGCACTTTCACTTTGGATAGTGAGTCCTCTACATGATTGCAGCCCAGTGATGATAAATACTGTAAAATGCCCTACTCCAGACTATGTCTGTCTTGTCTGTTCCAGGAGCATGTAATTCAGAGATGCTAGGCTTTTGAACTATAACATGTAGTTGCAAGTTGATAATTTATATGCATTTTTATATTAAATTCCAAGAAACATTTCATAGAGAGGGAGAAAAATAAACTGTGCAGAGTTACTAGAATTCAGAAGGAAGGAAAAAGAAACCTGTCAGTGCTTGCAGTGCTGCTGAAATAGCAAACTCTCTCAAATGTACTAGCTACATATCCCTTCATCCTCCTATGTCAGTGTTTGTGGTTTGTTTCTTAGGTATATGGTCCTGAAAGCAGAAGTAGTTTACAACAGTGATGGTGTCCAGAGCTCTTTTATTGTATATTTCTGAGCTATAGTTGAGTGGAGGAGCAGAGCACCTGTCAGGCTCTTGGAAGGAGGTTACCGGGAGATACAGCTTGGTCTCTTCTCACAGGTGGCACGTGACAGGACAAGGGAAAGTGGTCTCAAGTTGCACAGGAGAGGTTTAGATTGGATATTAGGAAAAAAAAAATCACTGAAAGTGTGGTCAGGCATTGGAACAGGCTGCCCAAGGAAGTGGTTGAGTTACTATCCCTGGAGATATTTAGAAGATGTGGTACTTAGGGACGTGGTTTTGGGGTGGACTTGGCAATGCTGGGCTAATGGTTGGACTTAATGATCTTGGATGTCTTTTCCAACTTTAATTATGTTATGATTCCATGATGGCCATGTATATGGTGTGACCGATGCTCTCACAGTATTGCTGCTCTGTTTCTAGGGGCAGTTGTTCACCCTGGCTCTTCCAATTGATAATTGGTTTCACCACAGTGCAGAGGCTCGCTAAACGGGCTGGTGTGCTTATTAATTGACATAGTGTCAATTATCACTTAATTTCATCATGTGTTGCAAAATTTTGTAAACAACTCTGTTATGTGAAATACACGGCTGCTGGCTCTGTGTGCGTGTCCTCAGGGTTATAAAAGGACTAATCTGTATGTTTTGCAGACTGAAATTTTTGCTCTGTCATTAGAAAAAGACTGATTTCTGTATTTCATGAGACCTGCTCAGGCTGATTAACATGGAAATGAATGTGCTTAATCAACTTGGGGTGAGAGAAGCTAAAAATTAATTTGATATATTAGTTTCATTTTAAAAACATATAGCAGTTGCCACTAGTGACCATTATAGTTAAAAATACAAAAGTCTTTCATTCAACACTGTGTTTATGCCAACTCATCGCATTCCAAATAATTTGTTTTCCAAACTAGATTTTCTGTATTTAATCTTTGCCCCATAAAGCAGTTTGGGGGAAGGGCAATCAAGACAGAAACATGCAGGGAGGGATATCAAAGAGGAAGAAGATGCTGACTTGAAACTTAACCCTGTGTTCCCTGGAACATTGTGTTTATTTTACACTGCTTAATACCTTGAATCCAGCTTATAAAGAGATTATTTCCTAGCCCTTGTCCTCTAAAGATTATTTCAGTGAGAACTGTGAAAGACAAATGAGTTACTGAAATATGAAATGCAAGTGAGAAATTCTCTAGTGATACATGTTAAAAAAACCCCCATACAATTAGCAAAACCTTTTTTTTTGGTGGTAAAAAGATACTAAATTAGTTTGTGTTCTTCCTGTTCAGAAGACTGTATAATTCAGGACCTTTGTAACTACAAAGAGAGCTTTATATTGAGAAGGCATATCTAATCTATCTAAAGTGATGCAGAAGAAACTGCTTTGATAACCATTAAATGAAAAAACTGCCCCATGTCCTGTGAGCATGTATGTAGAAGTGTGCATGTGTTTTGATTTAGAGCACTGCTAGGCATCAAAAATACCCTGGTCTGGTTAACCTGAAATTTAGAGGTAATGTATGTTGCTCAGAAAGTCACAGACTGGTGAGTCTGGAAGACTGAAGGAAGATTTTTTTTCAAATTTATTATAAGATGAAATGAGACTTCTGATGATGGGTAAAATAGGATGTAAAACTCTTTAAAATTGAAAAAAAACAGAATTTAACCAGTCTGATAAATTTGGATGAGTGAAGCAGTTTGAAGGACTGTCTACTCAGGAAAAAAATTAATATGGAAAAGTGAGACTGCAAATGAAACGGCAAAGGATGATGAAGCTGAGGGTGTTCTTACAGAAACCCGTGGAGGTTTGGTGAGACTTCTGGTTGTCTGTTCAAAAAAGATGGGACTGTAGAAAAGTATTATCAGGAACTGGAAGCAGAGTCAAGAAGTGAAGACTTTAGAAGAAGGGAAGGTATGTCTGTCAGTTCAGCATCAGTTGGCCGTGTCAGGAGGAAGCAGGCATTCTACCTGACCAGAAAACAGGAGGGCAAAAGCTTGTGCACTTGATTAATTTAAAGGTATTTAGCACTGCAGTAGTGTAAAAGAAGGGCTTCATCCTGTGAAACTTTACAACTTTTTCATGTGAACCTCTTACCTTCCCTTGGTTGAGAGAAAGGGGCAGTTTTAAGAGGAAATGAGCTACAGTCTTAAAAGTACACGTCTAAAGGCAGATGAATTGCACTCTAGAAGTACCTGTTTCTCTCTGACTGTAAAAGGAGTGTGGCATGATTAGTGCAGGTAGAGATGTCTCCATTGAAGGCACTTATATGTAGTTGGATGAATTCCTTTGGTGCTTTTAAATTATCCCATCAGTTCACTCAGTGCTGACTCCAAAAATGTAAATAGTGCACCAGAGCCACTCCTATGAAAGTTGTCAGCAATGGGAAGAAGTTCAGAGAAATTACTAAATGTGTAAAGCTTTCAATGCAAGGCACATTTTGAGTCAACATGATGTTCACTTTTCTTCTGTGGGTTATTGTATCATTATAAGATTATCCAAGATATCTCAGGGCATCATGACTGTAATTCAGGCCTAACCCTTGTTTGGATGACACGTGTTTGAAATCTGCAGGCTGATGTGTATCAGGAGAAATCAACTGTGTAATTAAGAACTCCTAAATATAATGTCATGGTAATGTTCCTTCTTTTCTGAGCATTACTTTTAGTGGTGTGTTACTTTGTCTTGCTTTTTTTTTTTTCTGGGAACCAATGCATACACTTATGACAATGTTATTCATAACTCTCAGCTTTCTGGGCTGTCTCTCATCTGCCGTTTCTGCAGATGAGGTCACTGAGCTTTTTTGAAGTACTAGTGTATTTTATGATAGAACAGGGTAAAATCATGTTCACTGCAATAAAGGTAAACTCTTAAGGGCCTTTTGTGTTGCATTAACAAGGCATTTCAAGGAAGTAGGATATCAATTTCATGTTTCATGTTAAAGACATTAATGTCTTTGTGTTTATGCCTGTTATGGCATGGAAGCAGAAAAAGGTAATACTTGAAACAACTTCCTTCCTTGCTTTCCTCTTTTCACAAATGAACATTAAAAATTTAAAAGCATGGGTAAGAGCATCTTCAGAGTATTTTGGATCGAATTTGGCATGTAGAAAGTAGGCAATCTTCAGCAGAAATTCTCTAGTCTTCTTGTTTTTATGGAAGAGACCCAGGAAAAAAATCCCCAGAAAACCCAACACCTTTGGCAGATCACAGGAGATGGCTTACAACAGGTATCAAACTGTGCATTTCTTAGGTATGGAAGAGCTTGTGGGACTGCCTCTCTTCATGGCCTTGTAAGATGGTCTGGATAAAACTGATCTTTTAAAAATTACCTGATCTTTTTCTCTATATTTATCTTATGAATAAAAGGACTCCAGTAGGATTTACTTAATGTATTTTTATTGATCATCTGTCTTTTTATGAACAATTGATAGTCTCATTTGCTAGTTCTGTAGCAGAACCTTGTCTTTATTTGGTCCTTTAGACTCGAATGCAATAAATAAAACTATTTTTTTTCTGAAATACTGCATTTTTATTCCCCAGCTGGGCTTATGTCTGGCTTATACTTCGAAGCATCTGCAGTGATGCAGCTGTAGTTTAAGGGCCTTGTGTGAGAATTATTATTTACAGTTGCCATCAGTTGCTGTTCTACATCTGCAACTGCAAAAAAACAAGGCAGATATGCGCAGGGACAGAATTAAGAAAGCTGTTTATCACTTCCTACTGACAAGATCTTACGAAGTGTAGCTGACTGGTGTGACACAGGGATGCTTGTGCTGATTGTCCTTCCTATCGTATTTGTGACTGCATTCTTGATATATTAGGTGGACTATGGGAATAAGAGGAATAGCCTTGTAGATTGCACAAAGTGTGCAGTAAAGGAATTGATTGTTTTAAATTAGGTGAAGAACATTAAAAATTTAAGTTAAAGTTCTATTGCATCACTTTGCTTGGTTAAAATTGATGGTTTAATGTTTCTACTTTTGAGGTTTTAAAAATCTTTGACAACAAAATGAGTTTTCTAAATCAAATGTTTAATACCGCTGCTTCACTGTTGGTTTGGGTTTTTTTTTGTACAGTAGTTTCACGAATACAAGCCGCACGGAGTATAAGCCGCACCCCCGGTGCCTCGACAATGTTGCTGTCTTTGTCAATAGATAAGCCGCACCCCGAATATTAGCCGCACTATCGTTCGTAGCGAGAATCCGTGCGCAGCTTTCATAAATTGGCCAATTAGTAACAGGATCGCGGCATAGCGGGGTTTACTGGCTCGGGGCGGGGCCAGGCAGGCTTGGCCCGCTCATGGTTGCCGACGGGGCCGGGTGGCCCAGCTCAGCGCCACGGCTTGGCGGGGCCGGCCGGGTGGTGCTGCAGCCGCCGCCGGGCTCACTGTCCCCCCTCTCCCATCAGCACCGCCTCGCTGCCGCATTTGCTCGCCCTGCCAGCGGGGCAGCCGCCGCCGCCGCTGCCAGGCACACCGACCGCCCTGCTGCCACGTTTGCTCGCCTGGCTGGAGGGCTGCTGCCGCCGCTGGGCTCGCTGTCCCCCCTCTCCCATCAGCACCGCCTCGCTGCCGCGTTTGCTCGCCCTGCCGGCGGGGCAGCCGCCGCCGCCGCTGCCAGGCACGCCAGCCGCCCCACTGCCGCGTTTGCTCGCCAGGCCGGTGGGGCTGCTGCCACTGCCAGGCTCGCCGGCCGCCCCCTCCCGTCTGCACTGCCGCCGCGTTTCCTCGCCCTGGCCGGCACTGCAGGCCCCCGCACCGCCGGGCTCCCCCACGCTGCTGGCCCCGATTCTGCTGGGCTTCCCCCACTGCCAGGCAGCCCCACCCTCCGGGCTTCCTGCTTCTGCCATGCTCCCCTGCACTGCTAGCCCCAGTTCTCCCGGGCTCCCCCGCCCTGCTGGCCCGGGCTCTGCCGCCCCCCTGCCCCGCCCTGCTGGCCCGGGCTCAGCCGCCCGCCCCCCACACTGCTGGCCCCGCCTCTGCCAGGCTTTCCCACCTCTGCTGGGGCCGGCCGGGCTCCAGCTTGGCTTGGGGCTGCCGCGGGCTCTCACTTCCGTGTTGGCAGATTTTAGAATTTTGTTCATGTATTAGCCGTCCTCGAATATTAGCCGCACTTCCAGGTTCCCACCAAAATTTTGGTCAAATTTGTGCGGCTTGTATTCGTGAAATTACTGTAATTGTTTTTTGTTGATTGTTTTTGTTTTTTTGAAATGAAACTTTTCACTAAATTATGATAGAATTTTTTAATTGCTCTGGTTTTCCCATAAAGTATTCCCGATGAAAAAATTTGAACTGAAAGATCTTTCATCTTGCTTAAATTCTCTCAAGAAAATAAAGTAAGCCTGAACAAACCTCCCAGTGAAATGCTGAGTGGAATTGTAGAATATCTCAGCTTTGAAGGGACCTGTAAGTCCAGCTCCCTGCTCCTTGCACCTAAGACAAGATCATATACATAGAACTTTTCTGAACAGACAAAACATATCAGGTAAGAATTTTGCTCATAAAAATGTATTCAAGCTAAAGAAGCAAATGCAAATGAAATGTTCAAAGCCATTAGGACTTGATTGGCAGAAGTCAGTGGGAAGCCCCTGACATCCTTGTTGTAAACCATCTGTGTTATTGCTCTGTGCTGTGCCCTGTGCTATTTTTTCATGAGCCTCTTCAAAGTTCAAGAGGGACCTTAAGGTATTTACTGATACAACAACACAGCATGTTGTTACGTGAAAACTACTTGCCCCCTGCCTCCTTCCACTGTTTCCTTATGAATTTAAGTAACCTAAGGATAATTAGTCAGTATCTTTCAGAGAATCCCTGTCTCTGGGCTGCATTTCTCTCACAGCTTTTCCACAAGGTATGTTTCTTTGGGCCCTCTCTTGCTTCTACCCATCCCATTACAGAGGAAGCAATGTGATATGAAGGCATCAGTCATCTTCTTCAGCAAGAAGAGGCTTTTCTGTATTAATCTGTTAAAGGTGCTGATAAAGACTAAGTAGATTTGAGACTGACAAGAACCTTCTGGTTTTCATATTAGCTTTTGCTTTCTCAAGGGCAAGGAGGAAGTCCCAGAGGTGGGCAAGGAGCAGCTCTGCTGCATGACTGGCACCTAACCTCACGTATCCCTGCCATCATCCATGGACACTTTATATTGCACAGCCAGATGCTGAATGATAGGCACTTCATAAAGGTGAAGTCTTGACCTCAGGCTCTCTTGTAGACTCTGTAGGCTAAATTCAGATTGTCAGGGAAAGAGTTTGAGCAAGAATCTGAAGACTTGATCTTATCAGGTTGTAGCTATTGCTACAGTTGTGGCGGCAATGGAAACCACTTTTTTTTCCTCAAGTATGTGTAAAGGAGAGAATCTGTTGTCAAAGACATTTTTTGAGCAGAGGCAATGAAAAGTAACTTCTGTATAAATGTTTTAGTGAACTCTTGAGTGACACTCAAATAACTTTTATAAGAAGCACTGCTTGTCTTACCAGGGAGCGAATACAAGAGTAAGGAGAAAATTTTGATGCAACTGATGCTTTATTCATATCTTAATTCTTACTTGGGTGTATATCCAGGCAAGGCTTACATCCTGATTCTGTTGCAGTGAGGTCTGCAATGAAAGCCAGGGATCTTCCTTCGAATAATATGTACCAATTCTGTCACTGCAGAATGGTTTTTCACAGAAGTTAGTTCTTACCTTTTGGCTTTTACTTTGAACTTGTGCATTTCTCCATTATCTTTGTGAACTTGGCTATACCTGGGGGAGCTGCAGTTTAAGAGTATCCTGTGCTATAATCTTCACTTCTTCCTGTAGAGCTTATCAAATGTGCAGAATTGTACCACAGCTCTGATGATCTGGCTAAGGGGATTAACGTCACCTAATGCAGTATGTTGGTGCCAAACAGATTATAAGGAGCAAAAGAGGTTTGGAGGCTGAGTCAATGAGTGCAAAACCCCTCAGGAAATCAGTAATATCTCAATTTGCAGCTTTCATAGATAATGTACTGTGTGCAACAAAATGTGTTCTCCAGAGTTGTGGGCTCTACTTGCTGTTGAAGTGTCGAAGAGGATGCTTGTTGTAGAGCTGCTGTTCAGGAGAAACAGCTACAATCAAGTAACACTTTGTGCTGAAATCTTGTCTTAGATTTCATCTTCTTAAACTGAGTCCATAAATATTTGTGGTATTTGAAATGCACATGTAGCATTTCTGGTAGCTTATTTAACTTTAGTAAGCGTATAGGCATGCTAAACATTAACTGGGTGCTACATAACTGTGCATATAATTAACTTCATTTGGTCAAGACAGTAAAAGCATACTCTGTGTGCATTATGTAGCTGATAAATGCATTTTTATAGAGACATTCCCTTGACTTGCCAAATGATGGGTCGTTAATGGCAAAGTTGACTTAAAGTCTGAAACCACACCTACACTGTAGGCACAAAAATGAGCACAGGCTGCAGTAGTTTGCTTGACATGTCCCAGCTGAACTGCATTAGAACAAACTTGAGCATCTCTGCCACATTCTGGTTATGTCTGATGTGTCTGTAGACAAGCAGCAAGTTTAAACTACAGAGTCAGAGATGCTGTGCACATTTTGTCTTTTTTCCTTCCCCTGCTCTTTTAAGCATATTTGGAAACAAGGTACTTCTCAGATATTTCTATTAACTATGTAACTGAAGTAATTTCATGATTATAAGCTGCACCATTTTGACTAAAATTTTGGTCCGAACCCAAAGTGCGGCTTATAATCAGGTGCAGCTTATATATGGACAAAGAAGGAAAAGTTGCTGTTTTAGTTTGGGGGACAGGTGTCTGCTGAGAAAGGCAGAAACTTCTCTTTGAAATGGAGAATGTAAACCCCCTCCCTCCAAATTATTATAATTTTGAAATAATAATTTTGCTTTCAGGCCAAGATATGGGAATTAGGAATAACAGTTCTTTTCTAGAGAAATTAAAATAGAAATACAGTACTACAAAGAAACAAACTCCAAGCCCTGACAAAGTCAGAGTACAACCTGACACCCCGTCAGGCAGGGTGTTGGTAGCAGTCCCATTAAATGGTGGCTGCATCCTCCTGCAGTGACAGATGTGATTCAGCTGGAGCAGTGCTCCTGTACAAGGTGCAGTTTCCCTCCAGAGGTCCAGTGGTGATGTGGAGAAATCCGGTTTTGCTCTGGAGTCCAGTGGAGAAAGGGGCTCCCTTAGTGTCCCAAAACCTCTGTTTTTATCTTGGTAAGAAATGTTGGGCTCTTCCCCCTGGCTGGAGCAACTTCCAATGGGATGCAGTAATTTTATCAGTCCCACAGTGGGACTCAATGGGCCATTAGCAGAAAATGACTCCCTGGAGAAAGGATGAGTTTTGAAAAGATAAAGAACAATGCCTCACCTGGTTTCAATGGATGGCCCATTAGCAGAATATCTGCCGTTGAGATAAGGATCACTGCCCCCATGGTCAACAGATGGTGATAGAATAGATACCTTTTATCACACTCTGTATTATAACCCAAGACATTCGCCGACATCCGGACGTGCCGCTTATAATCAGATGCATCTTATAATCGTGAAATTACTGTAATTGAACATAAGTTGAAATTCCAAGAGAAGTGTATGTCTTAGAAGGCTGTTAGCAGATATGTGCAGTACTTTGTTGTGAAGAAATAATTGCATGAGGGGACCCCCAAAAGTATTTGGTCCTGTGTACTGGAGATGCCCCTGGGGCTGATAATGGGGGTTTGTGCACTTATCAATCCAAACCCTCCACAACTGGCCCCAAGTCCCTCTGGAGTTCCCATTTTATGGTGTGAAGTCCCTTTGACTTCTTGCTCCATGCTTTACCATTTTATTATGTGAGTACTGGGGGAAAGGGAGGATTGTATGTGTGTGCATGTATGAGAGAAAAGTTAAAATTTGGTGTAGATGATACTCAGAGCTCATTTATAATTTAAAACCAACACCTTTTGTGCTCCATAGGTTGGTGTGTTGGCGTTTTGTGTTGGTAATTTAACTGGGCCTCTACAGTGCCAAGTGGTGTTTTCACTGCCAGGTAGTGGAGTGCTTAATAAAAGTAAATTTTATGGTTTAGTCAACTTTTTCCTGTATTTGGCTTTTAGGAACAGGACAACTGCTAGACTTCTCAGGTGGTTTCATTCACATGTGTAGTTTGAGCTTTGCAAACTTCTTTTTCCCTAAATTACTCATCAAGTTAATTTAAAAGTGATTTACTAATAAAACACCTATTTAGGTATTTACTAAACAAAACCAAGGCCATAAAGCGTAATGCTGAACAAGATAACTCTACTTTTTTTTTGATCAGCAGTGATCCAGATGAGTGTATTAAATAGCTATTTTAGTTGGTCTCAGAGGATGTAAACTCTGAAAAATAAATGCCATGTAAAAAACCTCTGTCTCCCCTATTCCCCAAACTCCCTATTCCCCTCCTGTTTTAATAGTAAAGCTTTTAGATATCAGTTACATTTTTTTGAGTGGTATGTGGCTGACTTGAGATGTGGAAAAGTTTTGTCTAAGGCTTTATTTAAGGAAATACAAAATAATTTGGAACTTTAACTAAAACTGATGGTAAAAGGAATTAGGGTTGTTTTTACAGATGGGGTTAGAATGGAAATATTTAATCTACATGTAGGTATTTTCAAAATACCTCATATGATTTGGTAATCTGATCTACCTTTGCCATGACAAAAGGGCATTTTGGGTGTCTTATCCAATTTAGAAAACTAGTCCTGAGTATTTTTTCACTTTTAGGTTTAGATTAGTTCAACTCTGAATTCCATGAATTTTTATTGACTTGAAACTGATATGAGAGAAGAACCAGTTTAAAGTAACTGCCAGTAGATCTGATAAGGATATTCAGATATCATGGAGTCAGTCTTTTGAGTTGGAATTGAGTAACATCATCACTGAGGTCAGAGTTGCACCAGCACACAAGACGCATGTGAAATCAGGAAGCAGCCTTGTGCTTTCTGATCTGACCTACATGGTCTGAGATGGAAACGATGGCCTGGGAAATGGGGAGGTCAGCTGGAGGGGGGAGTAGAATCAAGGTTGGAAAAGTCCTTCAGGATAATTCTAACTGACAATTCCACCACTAAACGATGTGCTTCAGTGCTGCATCTACACAACTTTTAAATACCTCTGGGGGTTGTGGTTCCACCACTTCCCTGGGCAGCCTGCTTCAATACTGGTCAACCCTTTCCCTAATTTTTTCCCTCAAATACAATCTAAACCTCCCCTGGCACAACTTGAAGCCATTTCCTTGTGTTCTTATCATCTTTTACCTGCGGGAAGACACCCCCACGCCAGTACCATCTCCCTTGTGGTGGGTGATTAAGTATGTACCCCTGCCTCTTTCTTCAGGCTGAAAAATCAGAGTTACCCCAGCTGGTCCTTATAAGGATTGTGCTCCAGACCCTCACCCAGCTCTGTTGCCATTCTCTGGACACGCTCAAACTCCTCAATTGTTTTTTCTGAACTGAGAGACCCAAAACTGAGTTTAAGGTGTGGCCACACCAGTGGTGAGTAGAGGAGCACGGTTACTGCCGTGGTCCTGCTGGCCGCACCATTGCTGATCCAGGCCAGGATGCCATTGGCTTCCTTGGCCACCTGGGCACGCCCTGGATCATGTTCAGGTGCTGTTGACCAGCACCCCCAGGTCCTTTTCTGCCAGGCAGCTTCTCTGCCAGTAGTGCTGCCTGGGGTTGGTATGACCCCAGTGCAGGATCCAGCACTTGGCCTTGTTGAACCTCATACAACTGCCCTTGGTCCATCAATCCAGCCTGTCCAGATTCTTCTGCAGGGCCTTCCTGCACCCCAGCTGATCAATATTCTCAACCAACTTGGTGTTATCTACAAACTTAGGGTGTACTCAATCCCCTCATTGAGATCATTAATAAAGATGTTAAACAGATCTGGTTTAATAATAAAGTAAACCTGCAGTATCTTTTGCAAACCATTGAAAATATCTCTGCATGTATATATGGTCTTTCTCCTTCTTGACAGTGATGACAGGAGGCAGGGAAGCCTGCACTGTTAATCTGTAAGCTGTCATAGTTGAAGGGGAAACTCACTTAGATGTTCCCTATATAACATCACCAGTGTTACGCCAGTTAGGAGGGGCTGGGTAAGGAAAAGCTCTGAAACCTTTCACATAGATTTGGTCTTTTTTTAATCAACTATCAGCAAGTAGGTAAATGTGAAACTATTTTTAAAACTACTTTTTTCTTCTGAAATAGTTTGGCATGGGTTCTGAAGCTTAGTTATTGAATAAAGGAACTTCCCAGCAACTGCCTTTGATTACATCTAAATGTAGGCTACAGCTGTTCTTTTGGGAAAGGCACATAGCTCAGCATGTGAGAAACTGACACCTTTTTCTCTCCTTTTCAGAGTATCTCCTCTACAGAAGTCTGAAATAGTAGACATGGTCAAGAAACACGTCAATGCCATAACACTTGCCATTGGGGATGGTGCCAATGACGTAGGAATGATCCAGACAGCTCACGTTGGAGTGGGGATCAGTGGCAATGAGGGCATGCAGGCAACCAATTGCTCGGATTATGCCATTGCACAGGTCAGATGCAAGAATGAACAACTGCCATATCATCTTGTGAGACATGCACTGTGCAACCCTGTAGTGCTCGACTGGCTTCTCCTAACCTTCAAGCCAGAAGCATCTCTGATTGCTTCCTTTTCCAGGCAGCTGTCTAGAATGTGTTTGGGATGTATTTTGGGGATTTGTTATGATTTTGTATTCTTCAGGGCAAAGTTCCACCTCTCTTCAAAGTTTTAATTTCTTCCTGACAACTGTACAATATCTTGGTTCTTCAGTAATCAGGGGAAAGCACTTTCTGTGATGCTTGTGTTAGTATGCTTTTAAATAACTCATCTGTCTTGGTGCAAACTGTTCTCTTACTATGAGTGGGTACTATAACCAGGTGTGTGAGACTTTGACTGTCATCTTTTAATTTGAGGTGTCTCCTCTATTTCTATTTCCCCCCACTCCCTGTGTTGCATCCAAGAATTGATCACAGTTCTAGAGAGCTGGCCAACATTTTCCTTTTACACATGTTATTTTGAACATAATTTGGGTGAGTGCTTTTAAACTAGTTCATCAAATTCAGAACTGATTACTTCAGCTAAAAAGAGGACTTACAAGCCTTGTTTGTTTGTTTTGCTGAAGAAACCACAATTTAGAATCAAGACTTTGAAAGAAAAACCAGAAAGGAAAAAGATGCTTCAGTTGCTGAATATCCTCTGAGCACTACTTACACCTGAGATGCTCTATATGTTTGAGACTAATGCAGGGCAAAACCAGATTGAACTGACAGAAGCAAAGGCAATTCCTTGTCTCCTCAGTGACCAGAGCATCAGCTGATGTTCCCTTCTGGCAGGGTGTAGTCAGATTTGTTCTATGAAGTGCAATGAAATATTACTGTCTTTTGGTAGCTTCAGTAGCAGGTGAGATTTTGAAAAGGCAGGGAGAATGCTGCTGTATGCACAGATAAGTGTTTATTTTGTTAACCCTGCTGAGAAGCAAAGTGGCAGTCTTGTATTGCTGCTCTGTTCTGACCTCTGATGAAGAACACTTGGTTTCAGGTTTGAATGAGACCTTTCACAAAATCTATCTTGAGAATTTTATGCAGTTTTATGAAGTTTTTCTGTCATAAACAGTAGCATATCCCAAATATATACCAGTATAGGAACTACCATAGTCGTTGTCTCTGGTATCTTGTAATGACTTTTACATTTTAAATTTCAATGGATTATATATAGCTTCTGCTGTATAACTTAATGGAATGCTCTTTACTTGGACTTCCTCAGATCATTTATTACATCTGCTTTAGTAACTAAGCATAAGCAGCAAGAGTTTTGTCCATAGAAGGCCACGGCCCTACATATGTAATTTCTTTTGTGTCACAGTAGCATTAACTCTGGAGAAGTAATTCCATGTTGACATGTTGCTTTTGCATTATCAAAACCCCCTGTAGTTTAGTTTAGTGTTAGAATGTGGGAGTTGCTCTTGGTTTAAATTTCAGTCAGCAAGTTATTGACAATAACAACCAATCTTTCTAGTTCAATATGAAATAAAAGCTGGTGACACTGGCACAGGATTGCAGTGTTCAGAAATTAGTGAAACTCCGTATTGGTGGAACTATATTTTTTGTGATTGTGTAGAACTGATTAAATTATAAAACATACAAAAAAAATCCCTCCAGTAGAGGAGACTGTGTGGCAGTATGTACTTAAAAAAAAGTAAATTAGTGTTCAAAAGAAAAACTTGATCTTTGTGGAGTGTATTTCTTTCAGTGAAGACATATAACTCCCACTAAAACATTACTGTATGTGCATGCCTTGAAGGCAGAGTATGTTCTTATTGAGTAATTTAAGACGACCACTGTAATGTAGCATCTCATGTTCAAATGCTATTTCAAATGCAGTGCTGCCAGAAGTAGGCACTTAGAGAAGAGAGGGTCTCTATTTAGGCTCATTTGGGATTCCAGGGAGAATCAAAGCCTAAACCAAACAAAAATAAAAAGCCAACTTGTGTCTGACTCCACTTGAAATAGCTTCCACAGGTGCAAGGAGCATCTGTTTGAATCATCCTTTTCCCTTGAAATGATTGTGCACGAGTGACCTCTATTTAGAGAATTCCCAAATCAAATGACCTAACTAGTTAGAGAGACGGTAGTAGATTTCAATAACTTTTTTTCTCAGTAAATAGGTTTATCATCTTAATTCAGAGAACATCTGGTGTCTAGGGACTGTTTCCTTTTCTTAATTAAGGAAGCTTCTTTCTTCAACAAATGTTCTTGTTTCAATTTTCTTCTTTGGAAAAATTGGCCTGTTTTGTGGATGCCTTTTCACTGTCCTAAAGCCCCTGCAACATGCCATCACCTCATCCTTTAGCCAAGATAGATTCTAGAAGATAATCTCTGTATAAAATAAGTTATGCTAACATTGATATAGAGATGACTGTAAAAACTTAGTTTCACAGGTAGGCTGACGAGATGGTCGTAGTGTTCCCTGCTGATTCAAAATGCTGTAAATACAGGAACATCCAAACAAGGACAGTGTTTTGGTAGAGCCCCTGTCTGTACTGCTCTGTGCCAGCAGCTGTGCATTTGCACAATATCAGCATCAAAGCAAATCTAATTCTTTTCCATATCTTAATGGGACTCTTCACCGGCGAGCAGGCTCATTGTGTCCTTTAGGCTCTGAGTATCTTCCTTGCTGTGCTCTGTAGTGCACTCATTTTCATGAGAGCACAGACAAGAGCAATTAATGGTAGCATTTTTGTTGACTTGAGCTTTCAAGGTCACTTGTTAGATTCAGCAGAGAAATTCTCAGGTTGTGTCTTGACTATTCTCCACACGGGCTTTGGGATCACTTGTAAGGACATTGTGGCAAGTTTCCCATCACCTTGGTGGTGTTTTGGTAGGGATTTTGATAAGTTGTAGCTTTCCTGGATATTAACTTGAGGCATTAGGGGTCTAACAGGTCAACTACTCCCTTGGGAGTGTCCCAGTTACAGCTCTAGCTCAAGTTAAGCAGAGAACAGTGAAGCCTGGTTCACTTTTGTTTTTTCTCCTTCTCTGCTGGCATATCCCAACAAATCTGGGTTGCTGATGCATGGGAGAGAGGCTGTGCTTACAGGATTTGTGGTTCAGTGATTTAATTGCTGGAAAGCATGGGAGCAGAGCTGCCTCATGGCAGTCCTAACTCATTACTGTTGCTTTCAATTTCAAATAAGTTTTGGTTAAAATAAATGATCTAGAATCTAAATTTAGGAAGTTGGGATTTTCCTGTCAAGTCACTTACTTAGTGGAAAAGGAAGCAAAGCAAATAATTACCTTAGTGCCCAAGATCCCTTCAGGTACACACATGCTAAACAGTAAACACTGTCATCACTTTGAGCTGTGGGTTACTGGGCAGAAGAGGAATGCTGCAGGTCATAAAAAGGTTCACTAACAAAGCCAAGGCTAGAAAATTATGCATTTCCTAGTCTGGATTACAACACTGGCTCCATAAAAGTCCATTTTCAAAAGTTCTGAATTTGAACTCCATCTGGGGTTCAAACTAGCATTAAAAGGTACACAATTATACAAGATTCATTTACTTGCCCTTTTTGGCAAGTGCACTTTGCTTTATACAATATTTTATATAACACATAATCACATACATTTTGTGTGTAGAAAATGTTAATGTAGTTACCTAGTCACTATAAATGCATCTATTTTTCCACTTTTGTTCCCCTCTTGTGTATTTTATTTCAGCTCAAGACAGTTTTGATTATTAGATTGTTCATTTTACACAGGGAAAGGAGATTCTGAACCTTGTAAGCCATGAAACATTGATTTTGCTATCAGGACGGTGATAACAATTGAAACCTTTTTGCTGTTTAAAACCACTTTTTAGAACCTTCAGAAGTTTTGCTACAAAAAAGAATTTAGCATTAAGTATTTTAAGAGTTGTTTTTCAAATGTATCTTCTGTTAAGCTGTTTCAATGTTGCAGTTGAATAGCTTTCAGAGCTGATTTGAGGATTTTTTCTCTCCTTGAGGACAGGTATTTACTTCCAATCATTTTTTTTTAGCAATTCTTTGTGTATGTAAACACTTCTTTCCTGTCTTTCAGTTTTCCTACTTGGAGAAGCTATTGTTGGTCCATGGTGCTTGGAGTTACAATCGAGTTACCAAGTGCATACTGTACTGCTTCTACAAAAATGTGGTTTTATATATTATTGAGGTAAGAGTAATTAAATGGATGGGTCTTACTGGTGCTTATTCCTTAAATCATCTCTTGTAACTAGAAAAGCTAGAAGAAGAACTGCCATTTTTTTCCCATGTTTAACAATTTCAAATTCAGTTTCCCTCCTCAAATCAGTTCACTTGAATCTTTTAATGTTTATAAAGACCAGAGGTTTTCAGTACTGTAGAGCTTTGGATATGAGAGGTCAGAGACAAAGTTCATTCCTCCTGTACAAACACTCTTATTGAAAGTACAGTAAATTCACGAATACAAGCTGCACTGAGTATAAGCCGCATTGCTGGGTGTTGGCAAACATTTTGGTTTTTGTCCATACACAAGCCGCACCAGAGTATAAGCCGCTCTGTGTTTGCAGCGAGGACCCGCGTGCAACAAAGTTGCCAATTAGTAACAGAACCGTGGCAGGGCGGGGTTTACTGGCTCGGCTCGGGCCATGAGGGCTCGGGGCTACCGACAGGGCTGGGTGGCCCAGCTCGGCGCTGCCGCTCGGCGGAGCCGCTCGGGGCCGGCCCGCGCCACCACTGGGCTTGGTCACCCCAGCCCAGCGCTGCCACTCGGCGGCAGGGGGGGCACAGAGCCTGCCGGCACCTGCGGCGGCCATGGGAGCCGGGGATGTAGCCTGCCTGCTCCTGCGGCGGCGGCACGCGGGGACGGGAGCACCCCGAGCCGCAGGGCCAAGCGGAGAGAGCTGCCCCTGCTTCCCCCGAGCCGCGGGGCCAGGCAGGAGAGAGCCCCTGCCTCCTCTGAGCCGCGGGGCCAAGCAGGAGAGAGCTGCCCACCTTCCCCCGAACCACAGGGCCAGCAGGAGAGAACTGCCCCGCCTTCCCCCGAGCCATGGGGCCAAGCAGGAGAGAGCCCCTGCTTCCTCTGAGCCGTGGGGCCAAGCAGAGAGAGCTGCCCCTGCTTCCCCCGAGCCGCGGGGCCAGCCGGAGGGAGCTGCCCCGCCTTCCCCACCCCCCCTGCTGCCTGCACGGAGCAGCTCCACCCGCCGTGCAACAGAGTATCAATTTGTAACAACCACGTAAATGCAGGGTTTTACTGGCAGGAGCTCGACTTTGCAGTTTGCACTGACTTGGTTTGCACTCCCAGGGTTGAAAATGTCAGAAAATTATTCACATATTGGCCACACCTGAATATTAGCTACATTCCCGGTATGGGAGCAAAATTTTGGTCAAAACAGTGCGGCTTGTATTCATGAAATTACTGTATCTTTATATTCATGGAAACATTTCAGTTAGTGCTTATATTTATAAAAACTTGAATTTGGGGGCTAAAATTAAAGCTAAAGTTTATTTAATAGCATTTAATAGGTAAATAATAAACTTCGCAAAACTATAGGTGTTGCTTCCAAGTTATAAAGACTATAAATTAGCTGGAACTGAAATTAGTTTGCTTTGTTTTTTAGAAAGGGATGACATAATTTTGTAAATATCATTCATTTGCAAAATTAATTGGGCTATTTGATTTAATTATTAAAACATAACTGTGTTTTTATTCCTTGGAATCCCAGAAAATAATTTGCTGGAAGATGTCAAGTACTGAAACTGATTTTTAAAGAGGGCTGAATACTGTTACTGCCATTCCATTTCAGCATGCTTAAGAGGAGTGTATCCTACAGAATATAGTCTTGAATTTAGGATATACCAAGAAGGATTTTATAATGTGCTTTTACCTAGTTATAAATACTCAAGGAACTTGAAGTCAGTGGTTTGATCAGTTGAGTATCAAGTGATCACTTGGTACAGCAATTTCCACAATGTTCATCAGTTTTATTAATATGTGCGTATATTTATTAGCTTTTCTATTGCTCTGTACAGTTGAGCAACCATGAATGAGGTTAAGAGAAAATTGCAACATTTATAATTAGGCAAGTAGTTATATCAATTAGAGGAGATAGTGACTGAGTAATATTTTGCTATTCAGTAAGTCATATCATGATCACAGTGGTCAGTATTCCTGACTCCATCAGGGTTTGATCATCTTCTGTGTATGATGTTAGAGGAAAAAATATTGTCCACTAACTTGTTCCACTTTTCCTGTGCTATTTCTGAATTAGCTGTTATCCTGTACATCATGGTTTTAGTAAAGGTTTTTACATGCTGTTGGAGACAATAACAATATTTATTATTGTGCAAAGAAAATATAAAGAGCTTTAAAAAGAACTCTTCTAAGTGTATTTCTTACCAAGCATGGCTGACTGTTGTTGGGGTTTTGCCTGAACTTTTCAGAATATGCTTAATAGCTTCTTGATTTCCTGCTAGGATTCATTTCTCTGTTTGAAAATTAGTTTTAGAAGTCCTGCTTCTGGCTTATTATAGCACCATGTGTCTTTGTTTCTTTTACTATAGTCTGACAGGTTAATTAAGTTTTGCATCAAATGTTGAATGGCAAAACTATGCCTTCCCATATAAGCAGCTGTGCAAGGGGTTGAATACAAGTGAAGTTCTCTGGGGCCTCCATCCTGAGGTAGCTCAATTATTTTACCCTAGGGTGGAATTTTATTAGCCAGGTATCTCTATGTGATACATAACGTCCAAGTCTTCTCTGAGAATATGAGGTCAGAGGTTCTCTCCACTGTCTTAGGCTGTGTTCAGTTCTTTCTGCACACTGTCCTGAGCCAAATGAGCTTTTGTGTCTCCTCACGTCCATGACTGAGGACAAATCCGTTCCATCTGACACCTGAGGACTGAAAAATGTCTTACAAGATGCAGCGCTGCACCTCAGTTACCTCTCTGTGCTTGTGCTGCTTAGAAGCTTGGATCAGGTTTAAGGCTTTAAGGGAGATGAAGCGACAGAAATAATTTTGTCGTCCTGCAGCAGCAGGAAGAACTCAATTTGGTTTTCCCTGGTGAGTTTCCTTTACTAGCAGCCTTAAGGAATTTCCCCTCAAAAACGTTGTAAAACTAACCAAATTGCCTGGAAACCCAAGGGACACCAGTTTTGGTATCCTAGGGATACAGGGTAGAGAGAAGAGATCTTTAATTCCCTCCTTAGCTTTCCACAAAGAAAGAAAGGTTGTTTTGTGTATGTGCTGTGAGGTTTGGCAGTGCTGATCAGTTTGTGGTATGGAATGATGCTCATGAAAGAGATGCTCCATGAGGGAATAACTCCTTCAACTTGAGAGAATGGTAGTTAAATGCCTGGCACTTCTGCACTGTTGCTTGTGCATATTATGTGTTCCTGATTGTTTCCCAGTGCTCTGGATGAGTTTAATATTTACCCATACTTTGTGCTTGGATATGTGATGTGTGGGGAATATCCTTTTAGCATTGTAATGAAACAGGGATTTGAACTTGAGCTACTTTCTAAGTATCTTCAGAAGAATTGTAGTAAGTAAATATTTATACAGTTGAATGAAAAAACACATCATGAATATGACTGCCAGTTATACCTTTGTTACTTGTATCTGTTTTATTTCAGTGGAGTTTTAACACCTGAGGAATAGATATAGTAAGGCTCACATGAATGACTTTTGCAGCAGAGAGGCTCTGGTGCTATCATAACTTTCGTTCCCTGATACTTGCAGATACTAGAGAGAAGGAGGAGGTGGTGGTACAATTTGGCACTCAGAACATCTAGACAGAGCTTACAGAGGCATGCAAGTTCAGGCACTGAGATTTAACTTACAGTAATTTCACGATTATAAGCCGCACCATTTGGACTAAAATTTTGGTCCGAACCCAAAGTGCGGCTTATAATCAGGTGCAGCTTATATACGGACAAAGAACAAAAAGTCACTGTTTTAGTTTGGAGGACAGGTGTCTGCTGAGAAAGGCAAGAACTTCTCCTTGAAATGGAGAATGCAAACCCCTTCCCTCCAAATTATTGTAATTTTGAAATCAAGGGGCTCTCAGGCAAAAATATGGGAATTAGGAATAACAGTTCTTTTCTAGGGAAATTAAAATAGAAATACAGTACTACAAAGAAACAAACTCCAAACCCTGACAAAGTCAGAGTACAACCTGACACCCTGTCAGGCGGGGTGTTGGTAGCAGTCCCATTAAATGGTGGCTGCATCCTCCTGCAGTGACAGATGTGATTCAGTTGGAGCAGTGCTCCTGTAGAAGGTGCAGTTTCCCTCTGGTGGTCCAGTGGTGATGTGGAGAAATCCGGTTTTGCTCTGGAGTCCAGTGGAGAAAGGGGCTCCCTTAGTGTCCCAAAACCTCTGTTTTTATCTTGGTAAGAAATGTTGGGCTCTTCCCCCTCTGGCTGGAGCAACTTCCAATGGGATGCAATAATTTTATCAGTCCCACAGTGGGACTCAATGGGCCATTAGCAGAAAATGATTCACTGGAGGAAGGATGGGTTGTTGAAAGATAAAGAACAATGCCTCACCTGGTTTCAATGGATGGCCCGTTAGCAGATAATATCTCCCATGGAGATAAGGATTACTGCCCCCACCCTCAACAGATGGTGATACCTTTTATCACACTCTGTATTGTAACGCGCGGCTTATAATCAGGTGCGGCTAATAGATGGACAAAGAATGAAAAGTTGCTGGCACCTAGAAGTGCGGCTTATACTCAGTGCAGCTTATAATCGTGAAATTACTGTACTTAAACCATGATAAAGGCTTGAGAAGAGCATATTGTCGTCTCTTTTCCTAGCATCCCAATGTTGGTATACTAAAACCCCTCATACATTAGAAGTTCATCTTGATACCAGTTATGTACACTTAAACCTGGAGGATCCAAAGTGTTGTACCTCTGAAACACTGGATTTTCCAGCTTTTTTAGAGTTCTGGGTTAAAATGCAGAATTTGGAGTTTTGTGAAAAATATACTCGGGTAATTGTTGTCATGGACTTTACTCCTAGGAGGTGCTGTGGGGTTAAGGCTGGTGCTTACCTTTCTGCAATGTTTGATTATTTGTGGAGAGTTGGGGTCCCAGGAACTGTTTTCAGCTGCTGTGATGACTAAAATGTGTGCCTGTATGGACGTAGTTCCATGCAGCTAGACAGATGGTGTAGCAGACAGCTGGTCTTGTGGTTTAGTGATTGCAGGGGCAATGGAGATGAGAGTGTATTTTCGCTCTCTCTTGAGTAGGCTGTCCTAGTATTTTTCAAGAGGTGAATTTTAAGTCATCAAAGTAATAAAGTTTAGTGAAATCTGCGAAGATTTTGTCTTAGCTTAACTACTGGAAATTCTGTTCCTCTCCTTTATGTAGCCTGGTCTCTCCTTTACCATTTCTTCATCCCTGTCCTCCTGCTGTTCTCTTGATTTCTCCCCTTGATTTTTGAAAATACAGAGCTAAGTGAAGTATAAATAAAAAGCATAAAGAGAAGCAGATCCTGGAAATTCAAGTCCTTTTGGTGTGGTTCTTAGCCCAATTCCTGAACCCTTGTATATCACTGTTGCCCAGGTGTTTCAACATATAAAATTGAGGTTCCCTTACTTATGGAGTCACCTATTAAAAGGGGCGCAGAATATAGCGTTTCTATCCACAGAGCTGTTTGGATTAACTGCTGCTTCTTCCCCAGTCTTGACTATCCATGCTGGGTCTGTCCCAAGAATGGCAGGGGAATCTACATGGAAAGCTACCAAGATGGCTGCAGGGATGAAATGCAAATATAAAACCCTCTCTTTGGTGTCCATTCATGTATTTTCCATGTCTGCATGCACCAGCAGTGTGCACTAAATCTGTTTCTGAGGAAAACCAACCATTCGGCATCATCCTGAGGCAGAAGATTAGTGACAGGGTTTCGGCTTCTAAACATTTGACAGACAAGTCAAATGGACATACTCACAAATACCACTTTGTTCAATTACTTATGTAGCTGGCTTCAAACTGAGTAGTGAAACAAAAGTTCTGTTTCACATCTGTTGAGCAGATATATTTAACTGGAGATGATATAAAATTGTCCTGTTGACATCAGAGCTTTGAAATATAGCTGATTTCAAATGTAAAAGAATACAGGAATGTTGCTTTCATGTCATGCTCGGAGAAGTAGAAACACAGCAAGATCAAAGGTGCTATCAGAAATACCAGGTAAGAGTTCAAGACCTTTGGGAATGGTTCTGTGGAAACGGTAGCATGGAAGATAGCTTTCAGGCCAACTCAGTGTGCAGGAAAAATGTGCTCAGTACTTCACTGGAACACGTTGGTTTTTTGAAACGTACTTAATATGAAGCACTTTTCTATTGTGTATTGCTGAATGAGTCGAGGGTGGGAATAGATGGCCCTTGTGTCAAGGTCTGACAGTGTAGGGACATGAGAGAGAAATCAATGGCAAGTGGGAAGGGGAGAGTATTATGTACGTATCTTGATTGCTGCATAATTTTAATTTCTACTTTAAGAATCCAGAGATAAATTGTAAACCTAGATTAGAAAGCTGTTTCTTTGCAGGTGCTGAAAAGGAAGTCTAATCTGTGAGCAATGTTAAACAAGCAAGATAAACATACTAAACATTAATACAATCTTTTTTTTTCTAGAGCTAAATTTCTAAGTTTCAGAAGCTCTGAGTAAACACAATACCTAGAGAAACATGCTTTTAAATAAGATGTGATTTTGTGAGTGGGCAAGGTTTGGCAGTGAGAGAGAGGTGTTAAGTGCTCCATGGACTCTTAGTGGTTACCACTTCAGACAAGCTGATAGCACAGGCTGCAGAACTACACATGAAATGTTGCCGCATGAGACCTTGCATTTGTTTTTTCCTGTTTTCTTGCTTTTCCATCAAACACAGCAAGTATTTTAAAAATATGGAAAGCAGGCATGGGAATTTCAACTCTCTTCTCCAAATGGCAAGCAGGAATGAGTATATCTGTTATGGTAATAAAAACTATACAGCTCTAATGCTTCTGTGTGCTTATCCCTGATTTATATGATCTGGCTTTTATCTACATCTCTGTGCTTTCTGTTTCCAACTGACTTTGCCACTCTTAGGTTACAGCTGGGTAATAGAAAACCTTAAGCATAGGGTTTTTTTCAGTAAATTGAGGACTGAAGTGCTGTAACTGTTGTCATATAAGGCAACTTTCTTAAAAAATAAGAGCAGTCTTTCCCCCCAGTGTTAAATTAAGGATAAGAACATCTGGTTGCAAAACTTTCTAACAAGGATAACAAGAATAAAGGCAGCTAGCTGTTTATTCAAATTACTCAGTTTCCTGTTCAAATACTTGAAATGCAAGCAGGCATTCAGTAATTGTTACTTCTGTGCATGTACTCAGTTGGTGTGGTAAGCTTAGCATAATGCTCCTGTCATGGTGAAGCAAAGGAGGAATGTGTGTGTGACTTCCCTGTTATATCATTTGGCAATCTAGATTTGGATTTCCACAATGAATCCAATATCCAAATCCTGAATAAGTAACTTACTCTCTGTAGACAGGTGCTTTCAGGTAGACAAAAGGTGAGATTCAGTGTCCTTAAGATTGGTATCAAGTTTAAATTAGATGTCTGAGAGAAATGCATATAGTGTCCATGTGGATAACTTTTGTGGAGGCTCTGGACTCACGGAGAACATGATGGGACTGGCAGATACATCACAGGACCTGTGACATCACCTGTCTAAAGCAGCAGTACTGAGAGGTCTGTCTTTAGGTAACTGAATCCTATCCAGAAAGAGAATGTTTTGTGGTCTGTTTTTATTGTTTTTGAAACATGTAAAAGAAAAGAATTCCAAACTTCTCAGCTCAGGTAATGTTAATCAGTTCGAAAAGTGCAGAATATTTATGGAGGGTATAGTACAGGACTTGGAAGACATGGAAAACACAGGAATGAGCACAGTGTGAGGAACAAAGCTTGTGAAACTCAGCATTGTATTTTGATAATTTATGGAAAAACAGGTCTTACATATGTGCTTATTTTTCTCTTGTACTCTTCATCAGCCTTGTACACAGATTTAACATTGAGAAGACTCAGGGCAGCACAAAACACTGTCCCCTTCCTGCCCACCAAAAAAGCTGATTGCAGGCTCCAATTCAAGAGAACATTCTTTAGTAGCAGTAGTTACAGGAAACAGGAGTCTGCCAAAGTTCTTGGAGTATTGTGAAATACAATTTTCCAATCTAATCCAAAATTGTCCAGATAGTGCTTTGCAATTTATTCCTAAAATATATATCTGAACTCTTCACAGTACCTGGTTTATATGCTGATACTGACAATTTATTCTCTGTTTCAACCCCCTTCTTGTCTGAAGAAATTCAGCATTGTGTATAGGCTGATCTCATCAACCTTAATCCATTATTGACTTCTTGTTTTTTGGCTTCCTAATTGAGCATGTTAATCCCAAGGGTTTGCAAGGAATCAGTCATGAAGATAAATCCGCACTAATTTTCCTTTGCTTTTGTAGTGCTATGCACTGCACAGTGAATCGTGAGAGTGCACTCCATCTTCCCAGAAAACCAAATTGGCACAGCTATGTAGTGCCTGGGTTTGATTTCTTTCCAGGCATGATGGAACTATCAGCATTGCTCTCAATTTATGAGCACTGCCTTGATTACACCCTGCAATCAACATAACCTGTAATTTTTTAACATTCTAGATATTATAAATTATAAATCCGGTTCCTTTGCATGGTCGCAAAATCTCTTGATGAAACGCCGATCAGGTTCATGACACACTTCAAGAAGAGATCTATTCTTTATTTTATTGGACACAGAGTATGTCAAGCGCCTGTATCCATTTGTTGTGTACATTTGCATAAGACGAATATGAATGGCACAGTGATTTCCCCCTGCCTTGGTAAAATGTATGCTTAATTTGGTGTGAAAAATCTTAGATTCTTAATTTGGTGGGCTTATATCAAAGCAATGATATTGTAATTGTCTGCATTAGAGGACATTCAATGTGAAATATTTAGTCATCTCCAGAACAGTGTGTTCTTCAAAACCAAAATCCTGTAATCAGTAAATGTTTTTTCACTTTAACTATGTCACCAACAAAAACGCAAGTTCATGTTTAGAAGAGAGAGAGAACCTAATGTGAAGAAGTTTTTACTAGGGAAGATAAACCTATGTTATGAAAGTTAGGAAGATCCAAATCTAGTTTTTTTTCCATCACAAAACCAGATTTGAAATTCAAGAGTTCATTGTTGATAATTTCAGCCCTACTTTCTTTCCAAAAGCCAAAAGTTATCACATAAAATACGACTCCTCTTATGGACTTGAGCATTGACTTGTCTGCTCTGACTCAGTATTGGATAACCCCATGTTTTAATAAAAAATATTTTTAAAATAAATGATGCTTTCATCTTGGCTAATTTAGTGCACATGACATTACTTGTTGGAACAGAGAATGCTAAATTTCAAATTTTTATTGGTGTTGAAATTGTAAATAAACCATATAATGGAGTTACTTGTGCTTAGCACTTGAATGCTGAGTTTAGCAATGCTGTTCTGCACTGAAGGGGTGATTTTGAGAGAATTTTTTAAAAATCCAACACTGCAGATACATTGATGGTAATACATCTATTCACAAATATATCCTTTGGGTGCTGATTTTCCTTCTGGCCTGTATCCCTATAAATGGACTTCCTTTAGTCCATTTCATTCCTCATCTTCATGGGAATAACTGAGAGCAAAGTAGGGTTCTATGCATATTGCATATGTGGAGCAGGGTTTTTTGTTTGTTTTGCTTTTTGCTAGATAAGCCATGGGGCTGTCATGCTGAAGATGTGAGGTTTCTCCATTTCTACCTGTACCTCATTACTCCAAATACCAATCTTCAAAATTCATTTCTACAGCAATTTACTTGCCTTTCATAGAATCATAGAATCAGCTGAGTTGGAAGTAACCTGCAAAGACCATCAAAGTCCAGCTTCTGGCCCTTTACAGGGTATCCCCCAGAGACTCACACCATGTGCCTGAGAGAGCTGTCCAAACACTTTGAGCTCTGTCAGGGTGGTGCTGTGACCACTTCCCTGGGCAGCCTGTTCCAGTGCCCAAACACCGTCTGGGTGAAGAATCTTTTCCTAATATGCAACCTAAACCTCCCCTGACACAGCTTCAGGCCATTCCCTCAGGTCCTGTTGTGGTGTTTTTGAGAATGGTAATACACAATGCTTAGAAAGGAGGCTGAGGAGGACTTGCCCTGGTGCCAGTGACTGCTGACAATTTGGAACAGTGAATCTAATTCTCCTGTTAATCTTGGAGGCACTGGCATTAAAATGGCCATTTGAATGTGTGGGTTCTGTTACTTAAATACAGACTGGGAGACTTCAGTTTTCCAGGGGAGAGAGAAGCAGAATTATTTCTACTCAATTAGCTGTATCTGCTGCAGTTACTCAGATGTTATCATTGTATTTAAAAACACTGCTTAGCCTAGGTGTGAAAAGGAATTTGCTGCAGTTCTTTTTGCACAGCTCTTTGTGAAACACTTTTCAGTGTTGTAGTGGGTTTGGAAAGGCTGCAAACAAGGTATAATGCTGATTCACAGTAAGTCATGCTTTTGTGCGATTTCACTGTGTGGAATTCAGCTTGGAGCCCACTTTAGGAAATGCATGGTGGCTTGCCTGTGAGCAGTCTTGCTGAAGTGACTGAATAGTAATTACATGTTCTACTTTCTGGGCGGTTGTTTGGAAATAAAGTAAGTTTATTTGTTCCAAGCCACATGCTAGGATATTGTTTTTTGAGCACAAGTGCTGGTCTGTGTGGGCTGCATTTCCCTTGCTGAACTGAAGTCTGCCTGGCTGCCAGCTGCTTGCCAGCAGTAAGGTCAGGATACAGTTTGGTATTTTTTGGGTAAAGGAGACTTGATCATAACACTGAAACATTCTGTTTTGTGTTCCGTTCTATTATCGTAAAGCATTTTGCTCATACTTTGCCTCTTTGTTCTTGGCAAGTTTAGCAAAAAAGTCTGATTTTACCTGAACTCCAATGCCAGTCTCGTTGACAACTTTTCCTTTCTAATTGTTGATGAGGGCATTTTTCTGGCATCTTTAGAGGCAATGCTGGAGTATGTTTCTAAAGATCAGATTTTTCTAGGCAGTCCTTTTAGTACAGATGCGTGCAATCAATGAATTAATAATTCCTGGTGTCTTAATACCACTTCATAGAAAACTCGAAAATCTTTCTGCATGCTAGCTCAGGAATGTAGGGTCACCAAATTTTTGCAATATAGAATTTCTTTCCAGTATATGTATCATGAACTGAGCTGGTCCTGATTATTTTGAGGTTTCTTGGGTTTATATGCTCATGACCCGAAGAAGCTAGGACAGAGAACAAATTTAACTGAATACAGATTCCATTTTTAAATGCTGCTAGAAAATAATTTTGCCATTTTACTTGGATGAGCTCTAATGATAAAAATACCTCTATCCAGTTTCACTAATTAATCACTAGAGATTATTTCATCTTGGGACACATAAAAGGCATCTGTAACCTAGTTTAAACACATGTGAAGGATTTAAAATAAAATGTATCTTAGTTTGTCAAAGAAAAAAAATCTAGAGTATAGCTTTGGAGTGTTTGTTTGCCCAAGTTCACGATCTTGAACCAGATTTTTTTACTATAGCAGGGTCAGAGGAAAAACTATACTATGTCTTCCATGATCAGTATGCAGAGTAAATCTGGAGCAGCATAGGTGGTGCTTTCCAATGTGCTTTTACAGCCTCCTCTGCTGTAAAACCAGTTCAGTGGTTTGGCTGTATTTGATCCAAGGGATATCTACCCTATCAGGAGATAGAGCTCTGTGGCTAGGGAGATTAAAAAAAGATGTTGTCACTCAGTGCCCTTGGGAGTCTCCTTTCCGATGTGGGAATCCTGTGTCACTTAACTGAATAGGCATTATGAGGCACTGGGCTGTGTGACAGCCCACAGCAGGGGTGAAAGCTTGGGTAACCTGTCCAAAACAGGTTATCTTTTCCCTCTGTACTGAGACGTTGAGTCCTTGCAGATAGATATGGCTGTTGATGTGCTTCTGGTTACTTCTGTGCTCAGTAGAGTGTGTAATTGCCTTTTGTAACTCCTTACATCTCCTCTATGTCCTTTCAGCGAAATCATTTAGGACATGTTAAAATGCACTAGAAATAGCAAATTACACTATTTACTGATAGTATTACTTTTGAGTTATCTGCTTTTCTTTACTGAAATGTCAAAAATGAGTCAGTTGTAGCTCCCACCCCTGGTACTCCACTGACAATTCATAATGTTGTCTTGTTACTTCTCCTCTTCCTCACTATTTTGAACCCGATTCCTTTCATGAGCCATTGCAATTTGAGTATAACTGCTGTGAAATAAAGATATCCTGGAGCAGTGGGGTTTCTTGATTTTTTGAGCCAGGATTCACAGCCCAATGTAATGAGGTCTGTGTCAGACAAGGGAGAGGAGATTCAGGACTAATACTTAAAGACTGAGGCAACCATCTTCTTAACACATGTTTGTGGTATACTCAAATGTGGAATAGAAATGTTGGTAATCACGGGCTTAAGCTAAAACCCCAAAACTATACCCCAAAAGGCAGAGGGGCCCATTCTGTGGCAAAACAAGAGCTAAGTGTTCTTGATGCATGTTTGGGTATATGTTACAATCTGTTTCTGTTCCATCAAGACGAAGACATGAAGTACCACTGGTGGTTTCCTGCTTTTAGAAGAGTGAAGAAGGTCAGAACTTGATCTTCCAGCTTCTAAATGTGACGGAATTATTTTGCTTACTTTCTTCTTTCTGAATTTCCTTCCTTAATTGCTTTTGCATGAATGCATTTGGAAAGGGAAGAGATGGAATATATTAGCCTTAGCTGTATCTAGCTTTTGCAGGGATTCAGAAAAAGTATATATTATGAACTGCATTAATATGATATATGTTAGAAAAGAAATCCAACACTTTGTTTTCTCATCCAACCCCAAATAATGCTATCTTTGTTAGTAAATGACAATGCAAATTAATTTCATTAATGGTAACTGGCTAAAATACATACATAGCTCAATAGCAGCACAGCCTTAAACCTTCAGTAGTCAGTAACACCTGAACCTCTCAGCATTATTTGTGATGATGGTTCCTGTCAAGTTCAATTTAGGTAGAAAAGTGAGTCTCCCTTTTCATTTTGCTAACAGTGTCTTGACCTTTTCTCCCTTTTGCTGCCAAGGAGTGACAAGTGTCTGGAGCAGCAAAGCAATGTGACACTCAGCCTGTGCTTTGTGTCAGCACGTATTCATTAGCTTTAAAAATGAGATGTGGCTTTGTACTACTCAGAAATGTGTTTATGCCCATTAATATGTCCTGATTAATGGACAGTATAGGGGTAGACTGACACTTTCCCCCTTTTTCTTTTGTTTACTGTTGTTGAATATGTAAGTGCATGATATCTAGGAAATTTCAACTGTGATTTCTACAGTGGCATTATTAGTCCTTGTTTGTTTGCTACAGTTTGTGTTGGTGGTACCACACCATGTTCTTGCAGCGGGTCCAGCAGCTTTTTCCACTTGAAGCTTTGTGCAGTGCTCACCTGCAAGGTGCCACTTCCCTCAGAAAGTCCCAGTCCTTCCTGCTGTGTCGTGGATGTTGCTGTACCTGGCTGTGCTTTCACCATCACTGGAATCCACAACTGGGCTGTGCTTTAATCCAATGTGAACGTGCACTGCCATTAGAAGGGCAGTCTGATCTTCATGTCTCCCCAAGGATGTGTTCTTTCCTCTCTTCCTTGCCAAGGCATTAGTGTTTGCACAGCTGCAGGATGGGCTCTTTAAGGTTAGAATTCAGCCAGATGACCTTCCCGATGTACACAGGAGCCCTTGGACAGGAAAGACCCAACTCTTCTGGCAGAGGTATTGACTTTTGTCAGACTTTGCATGTTATTTTGATAAGCTAAGATAGGAGCCTTTGCTTATGTATATCTGCAGAAAAGACAAAAAATTTGGAGAGGTGGAGCAAATGAAGGGCGTTAATTGGTTTTCATTATATCCCTAATAATCTCTATAGCATAACTGCTTGGGAACTTAAAATGAACCAATTTTTCCCTTTTTGGTCTGTCAGGGTATCTTTTACTCAAAGACATTGTAAACACAGATCTGGGGAAGAAGAGGGAAGGAAGTTAAAAAGTGGTAGTTGATCCCAAAGACATACTGAACAAAAAAAGCTTTCCCTATGTCAGTCACATATTGTTCATGTGCATAAAGAAGCTGTGGTCCCTCAAAAACTGAGAATGCATCAGAGACTGTCATGTTAGTAAGATGTATGCACAATTACTGGATTTTATGGTGTGTGATTTGTGGGGTGTATGTATGTGGAAATCTTTGAGAATGTGTGTTAGGCCATCTGGGCAACAAGGAGGAGCTGGTTTGTGCTAAAATACAAGCTATTTCTGCAATGGAGTGATAAAATGATAGCAGAGAAAGTTCTGGCAGACTTTATTTCTCTGGAAACAGTTACTACTACTTTTTAAGCAGCCCCTGATTTATGCTGAATTGAAATAAGAAGGTAGGAGCAGTAAATCTAGGGGAAGAAGAAGGAATGTTACCTAAAACCAGGATAGTGCTTCCAGGGATGCCAGATGTGAGAGTTACCATTCTCTTCAAACTGACTGATACTGCTGAGAAAGTGTTGTGGGGAAGACATGAGAATGAAAGTGGAACATTTTGAAATATGGATTAGGATTGGAAATCCTTATGTATTGGGCTTTTGGGAATGTAAAAAGTTACAAGTAAGCCTGGCAAACCTTCCTTTCTTGGACTTGGTGAAGGAAGGGGAATGTGTGTTGGTGGTCTGTGAAGGGTCTCTGTGGGGTTTGTAAAGCCCAGTTTGGTTGGGGGGAAGGGGAGGTGGCATTTGGATAGGCACAAAGCTCTCCCTTTTAACTTACTTCCCTTCCTGAGGAGAAAGCTGTTGTCTTTTCAGCATTGAAGTCTTTACCTTGTTTGCATTTTAAAAAGGATAACACAGAATAATGCAACTTTTAGCACGCTAATTTTGGCACCCAAATACACTACTGGTACGTACATTGTTTCTAATGACTGAGACTTATTCCTGCTCACTATTGGGACAACCATGCTCACTGAGAGCTACTCATGATCATGAAAGTCTTTCTGCCCAAAAGCTTGATTTTAATTTTTAATTTTTTTTTTTTTAGTATGACTTTGTTCCCTGTAGAGCAGCTTGCCAGATCAGTAAATTATGATCTCCTGAGAGCTCTCTTCTGGAGAAACTCATCACAATTCTGCTGGTCACTGCCTGTCACTCTTCATGTAGCTGACTGCATCATAATCTGTGTGTTGGTGACTGACTCTGGTTTCTTGGGTGGGTGTTTCGGTTGTGTTGACTGATTCTATCTTCCTGCTTGTTTTACTGGTATGTCAATGAGGAATCATGTCATGAGAAGTTTCTCCCTTTACTCACATTGGTATCCGCTTGAGATTCGTTACTAAATTTGTTATTGCTTTCTTAGGAAAATACAAATCTGCACATCTTTATTGCAGCTCCAAAGCAGCAATAAATGATACAAGTGCTGGCTACAATAAACTCCACTTGCGGTTGTGAACCCATGGTTAAGTTTCTCATTTGTAAGGAAAGTTGCTGCTGCACACATTTCTGTAATATGAAGTCTAGCAGTACTCCTACCTCTGCTGTCACGTTAAAAATAATGAAGATAGATAAAACTTTAATTATCATGTTTCTCCATTTGGAGGTATAGCTGGAAGTCACTCTGGTGGGCAGCAAATGTCTGCTCTCTTCTGTTTGAACAGAGGCAATTACTATTTAATGCTAATAAATGGGGACAAACAGATTTTCACCTGCCAGACATCACTTATTTCCCCCTCCCCCACTGGCATTAGTCACATAAACTCCTGTAGTGAGTATGTATCTCATTTCAAAAAGCAGTTTTGGCAGATGGCTGCCTGCTTAGCAGTGTATGAAGAATGATATACTAAAAAATGGCTGTTGTATTGCATTTAAATAGTTCCTGCTTCCGTTGCAAATATGAAGTTGTCCTGGCCTTGTCTTTTGGAGTTTGTTACTGAGAGCAGTCTTGTGAGATAACGCTGTAAAAAATAAAATTTAAAAAGTCTTACTGTCTCCTGTCAACACTTGCAGAGCTGGTGTAAATTTTGAGGGTTGTACACTTTCCCCACTGTGTGCCTGGCTCATGCAGTAGTGTCACCAAAATGAGGTACCTGTTTTTGCCAGGCTGTTCTAGGAATTCCTAAAAAATAATCTGGGGTAATACCAGCATTTTTCAGGTGCTCACTGCTATATCCTCTGAGACTGATTGCAACTAAATCAGAGAATTGGAGGTTTAAGGCATTGTCTTAGAAATGTACGTGTTGTTCTGTCACACTTGTAGGTTTTTTCCTTCCAAACCATAAAAGGCTTCCTTCTGAATTGAATATGCATGTTTGTGTGTGCACCACCTGAAGGTGTCTTGCTTTACCAACCATAAAAATGTTTAATGTATGCTATAAAGCAGAATGGTACCTTTATAAAAGTTGTCAGTCACAGCTGTTTCACTATGTTGGGGAAGAGAAGCGGTGTGAAAAATAACCCAACAAGTTGTAGTAGTAGTAGCGTGAAAATTTAAACAGACTTATAGGTCTCTTTTTACTGCTTCAAACAGCTGGAAGTCCAGCACAGTTCCATCTGAGAATTAATAGCTTAGCATATTCTATCAATGATTAGTGAATTTCAGATATTTCCTGAAAAGCATTTTGAACTGAATCCCTTGGATGCCCATGTCTCTTTGTATCCTTGATGTATTTCTCAAAGAGGAGCTATTTCTATGTTTGCATTACTCTTGCTTAAACCTGCTCCCAAACTATTTGGAAATCCCCATTGTATGTACAACAGGAGACTACAGTTGCAGTGTGTCAGACTTGGTAATTCCCAGTATTCCTCATCTTTAAAAGAAATCAGTTTCTAATGAAAATTTAAAAGGAATAGAGTAGAACAAGTGTACTGCAGTTAATATTTTCAGTATTTCAAGAGTTATTTACTGAATTTTATGGTATTAATAAAATCTTCTAAATTGTATCTGTAGCCTTAGGGAAATTAATTTGATGCAGCCAAATCAATTGCCTTTCTGATATAATTATCAATTTTCCTACTTGATGTTGCTGAAAAGAAAGTTAAAAAATTCAGCCATCTCACTGTTTCCTTTTTTTCCTAGAATGACAACTTATTGCAGCAACAAGTCATTTGTGGTCACTTCTCTGGTGTACTGACACCTGCTTTACATAGTAATATAAAGTTTAAGGTAAACTACTGACATAAATATCAAGAAGACTTTGAAGATACTGCATTTTGGTTTTTTCTAAGAAATATGCATGTTCTTGAGATTATACTGATTTAATGTTGGAAGGCAGTTTTGTCAAAAGGCCATCTTTTTGGTAGACACCAGAAAACTGACCTTCAGTGCTATTTGATTTCTGTAGTAACTGAAATTAGGAGGGAAATAGCATACTTACTGCTTGCAGAAGAATTGGGGCAGTTTCATATTTTTTTTCAAATTTCTATGCACTGGTGACACATCATCTCTCAAGGCTGTTTGCCTGTTTTTCTAACTTGTTTTTGGACAGTGCTTAAACCCATTCTCTTTCATTAAGTATACAAAACCCTAATGCACCTGAATATAAAAAGATCTTATTCCGTAGTGTTTCAGTGCACTAAATAATTTATTCAATAATATCCAAAACTGATAACTAGGGAATTCCTGAAGGATGACAGATTATCATTAGGGTGATGCAAGTTGTAATGTGTGTGCATTTTCAGTAAAAATGAGTCTCTCTAGAGTCCAGGGTGGGGGATCTTAGGAAATGCAGGAAACTTGAAGAAGATGCCATTCCAGCTAAACCCTACAAGGTAATAGGCCCTACAGGCTCATTGTCATGCCTGTGATAGTCTCTATCATGTTACCACTGGTCAGAATCAAGAGGATCTGCAAACTTCTGGAGAGTGTTTTCTAGGGGGTCATGGCTTTTGTGATTATTGTATAGATTATGAATAAAATTCAGAAGTATCGCTTATGCATCATTAGTGTTGGTGTACATATCAGTCTTTCCCATATGAAGGAAAGGCAGCCTTGTGCTGCAGTTGCTTGTTCTCTGAAGCTATTCCTGCTGGCTTACCACAGGTGATCTTTTTTCTTCACAGTATTTATGTGTTTTTCCATCTAGGCTTCCCTGAAATGATTCCACTTGTGTTGCTTGCTCTTTCTCTCAGAACTTAAGTATTTACATGGTGTCTTGTATAGTTTCTTTCTATGAAATATGAGCAGTGAAGATGTAAAAGTGAGTCTTCATGTTCTGCTTTACTCTTCTGTTGCAATGTCACTGCAGAATTGAGAGGTTAGAGGGAAGTCCTGATCCTTTATCAAATTTAATCTGTTTGGACCTGAAGGCAGATTCGCAAACTGCCAGCTGACTGGGGCAGGCCCTTGCTTTAACAGGCAATTCATAAACTCATAAAGGGGTAGATTAACACTCATGTTTAAAGATAATGAAAGAAAATCAGAAAATCTGTATTTTCAGCTATTTGAAAGGATGAGAATGCAGTAAAATTATTCTTATAGCTTATCAACAGAAATATAGCAAAGCTATTTTATTAAATAGCTTGTAAATTATACATATGTATGGTTCTCTTTTCCCTTAATGTATGATTTATGGCATGGCTTTCCAATATAGATGGGCGGTGTGTAATACAATATATACTGAAGTTTTGATTTGAACCTGAATAACCTATATAAAGCTTGATCATCTGTGAGTATTAAAATGGTTTACAGTAAGTAGTAATCAATCATAACAAGTGACAATGCTCAGAGCCCACAGCATTATTCTGATTTGAAGTAACCCATTGCAGTTAAATTGAGTACATACACAATGGGCTAAATTTAATTGCCTGACAGTTAGTTTACTGTTTGTTTTCTTGGTACCACACAAGGCCAGAGTAGTGGAGACTTCAAAAAAAATGAGGTGTCCAAAATGTCAGCTCTTTATCTGTCAGGCATGGTGAGGTGAAGTGTAGAAGACCTTTATAGAAAAGACTGAGAGGAAAAAACACCTTTAAATCACTCCAGGGAGAGCTTCAGAAAAGCAGAACCCAAACCAGTGCTTCCCTACTTTCAAAGCAGCATATGCAGGCATAGCTGCATGACTCTCATTAAGTTCGTCTGAATCGTGCAGCTAAAGCCCCATGCAATGTTTTGAAAATGTAGGAAATAAAAATGGTCTTAAACCAGACATCTGGGCTTCTATCCAGTTTTCCAGTGATAGCATCTGAAGCATGCCATTAATAAAGCATCATCCATGGGCTAAATTATTAAACTATAGAACTCTTTGCAGAAGGCTTATAAGTCAGCTTTACTTAAAAAACAAAGAAAAAAAAACCCAAAAGCTTCTGTTCACTCTTCACTCTCAGCAGCAACCACTGCTAAGCACAAGGTCCTTTTCCTTTTTAAGTATTTTAACTTTTCTTTCCCATTGTACTTTTCAAATTTTTTTTTTTACTTTTTCTCAAAAATTCTCACAGGGTACCCATCTGAATGTTTGGATCCTAATTTTTGTAGAAGAGAGGAAGTACGTACTTTCTCTTTGCTGTTACTTTTATCTCAGATGAATTTCTGTACAGTCAGGTGCCAGTATTGGGAAAAAACATGCCTTTTCAGTGGTATAAACCCTGCTGTTTCCCTGTCTTTTGTATTTTTATGCTGACAGGAAGGTAGTGATCTTAGTAACACTTTTTAGAACCTTCAAACCTTAATATTAAAAAAAAAAATAGTAGTGAGGAAGTTTATCTGATTAACTGCTTCTATAAATGACGATCTTCATGTGCAAGGTTTGGGTTTGCCTTCAAATGCCAACAACTAAGCTGTGTGTAGCTTAGAGGTTATTTTAAGATTTCCGTAAATGTAAGTAACTTGATCATATTACTATACTGTAGCATCAACTATGGTATCATTTGGTAAGTGTTACCAGTTTGACAAAGTTTTTGCTTTGTCTTAATCTGGTATAAGGTGTGGGAGGCAGGAATTACTAAAAATGCAAGTCTGAAAAGGTGAGCTACTCACTCTGATGTGATACAACTGTTTTTGGTGGCTTTTTGGAACATTGGAATCTATAATTTACTTGGAATCTTTCTTTGTCATGTTGATGGTAAAGTATGCAGAGCAGGCTAAGGGAAATAAGTCTGTAATGGCTATGGCAAGTAGGAGACCTTTCTCTGATGAGAAATAGCTTGCAATGTGCTTTTGTGATGTACTTTCGTGCATTTTTTTTTTTAATTAGCCAAGGTATAAATTGCTTTGAGGCAATGGATTTCCTTAATGGTATATAGTTCTGCTTTATAAAACATTGAAATTGTTGGTTGTAATTTTAAATCTAGTGCTGTGTTGAGAAGAATAATTGTGCTGTATCAGAAATAACCTTGAAAGGTTTTAAAATTTCCATACAAATGAAAAACAACTTTTCTGTGGGTTGTTGCACTTCGTGTGACTTTAACACTGAGTGCAATTAAAACCTGTAACTACCAATATTCTATTTCCTATTTTGTTGTTCTTTGGGGGAAATCTCACAGAGAGTTTAGAGTACAGTATCTTGCTTTAAATACAATTTAACCTGCAGATTTTTCCATGAGAATGAATGTGAGTTGATGTTACATGTGACATACTGTGAACTTGCCATATCAAATGAATGCTCTCTATTTGTTGAACAGGTGCTTTGTTCTTCCTTTTTATAATCATGAGAGACTCAGATTTGCCAGTAGTCAAAAGGAGTCATATAAACTGATTTCTTCAGAGAAGCATCCTGTTCTATGAAAAATTACCCAGAAGTAGTCCCGGCAACTCCTCACTTCTGGTTGCATCCTCTCTTACATCTTTGGCTGCATCTCTAACAGTGGATGGAAGGAAAAGCTTGTATGAGCTTCTATAGAATCTAAGTACATGTTTTCTTGCTGGTGGTCTGTTTCTTGGTATCTGAAGTCATAAACATGTAAAACGATTGCATTGTACTTCTGGGGGCAGCCCAGAACTTTTGACTGTGTGTTTTAGATGGATTCAAAAACACTGGGCTCAAGTGCAAGCCTTTCCATGAAGCAGGAGATAGTGCAGCAGTTGACAGTGCAGTGGTTTATTCCTACCTGGCTATGGAGGGAAGGGAACATTTTAAACAGGACAGTGAGTCAAAGTAGTGGGATTGCCTCTCCAAAAATTTCAGCATGTCAAAAATCTGGTTAATTGGCAATATCAAACATTCTCGTGTAACGACAGATTTTTGTCAACTCTCCCTGGAAAATAGGGCTGGTAACCAGTATATATGAAACAGAGTTTTGGGGCCAGGATCAGGGGAAAAAAAATTTTTTTCTAAACAGTGGTGCTAAGAGGTAAGAGAAGCAGTCTTAGAATCTAAACATAAGAAAGATTATCCAGTGGCAAAAGCATTTAAGCTATGAAATGCTTTCACTGCATATGGCCCTCAGCTACTCTGAGAGCTGTCACCCTCAACATGTGTAGTCCTTTAAATCGTAGTGGTAGGCTTAGTACCCTCAAATATCCTCTTATCTTGCGCTAGATCCACAACACGAGACCTCACTAATGCTATGAACACAAACTCCATTCTTTCCAGCCCTTTCAAGTTGTGTAAAAAAACTCCACGCAGTTGGCCTACTCAGACCAAACGCAAAGGGTCACAGGACAGTCAACCTGCTATTCCTCCGGGTTCTGATGCTGGGCAGTGTAGACAAAAGCCAGCCAGTGTCTGTGAGACTGGTAGTCAGCTCTCTGGAAGAACTGAAAAACACAGCATAACTATTGCTTCCTCAAAAGACACCAGAGACCCATCTAGAATTCAACAAAGCAAGCCAGCCTTGTATTGCATTGGGCTCTCCCAACCTCCAGTGTCTCAGGAACATTTTCTCAGAAAGAGTCATTTCAAGTCTAAATAGAGTATCACAACAGACTTGATGTTTCATTTAAGATTTTCTTCCACACTGCAGCACAACAATCAACTCAATTTTAAATGCAGGTTTTAAATGTGTGGAACAAACTATCTGGGCTATCATTTCAGTTTAAATCGGGCTTAGAGCATTCACAGAACATTTGGAACCAATTTGAGTGGATTTACAATCACATTGCAGTTAAACCACTGTAACTTCCTTGTGTAGACAAGCTCATATGGCAGGCAAGGGAACATTTGTTTATAGTTTGGATGACTATATGAGGGGAAAGAGGATGTCAGAAACAGCCTTCACTTCACTGTTTGGGGATTTTAGCTCTGAAAGTTGAAAGGTAGAGGGAAAAACTTGTTATCGTGCTTGCACTACTCAAATATTAGAAGAAACTTTAAACCACTTTACATTGAGTTCTGTCTCAGTCACTCAATTTTAACAATAGAGAATGTACCATTACATGCAGCCACAGCCAACCAGTTGTGGAGAAATGAATCCAGAATATACATGTCAGACTCTCTACCCTTAGTAAACCAAATGTTTTTCAGGTAAATTATAAATATAATTAATGTTTTTAACCCAAAAATTTTCTTTTCATCTTGCTTAATCCCCAAAAATAGCAGCTAATCCATTTTCACTGCTGTAATGTTAGCTCTTCAGATTGTTTTAAGATGGCAGGTGGATAGTTACTTGCATTCAGAAACTGCCATTCAAAGTTGAGGTTTTATTCCTCTGAAAATAAATCACTGAGGAAAAGCCCAACCTCAGAGCCACGGTGTGTATGACACTGCTAATTCCTGGTTTATACAAGGCTGGAAGACCTTTGCAAGGTGCTGACATACAAATGTTTGGTCTTTGTTGCTTTCCATCATTCCTGGGAAGTTATCCTCTGTCTTGTCTTACTTGTGTCAGATTCTAGCATGAACACATGTTCCTTTTGTTAGATACTACGATGTCCTGAATTGAATACTACTGAGTATTTTCCTCTTGAGGGAAAGAGGATTTGACAGTTTAGGAAATATTTCCTAATGTAAAGGCTACAGAAGCTTGGGTTTAATCATCTCTATTACCTCACAATCAACATGCCCTCTTTAGGGTCAAAATATTTTTAATGCTTCTGAAACAGCGCAAAAGTTATTTCGACTTCTGACTGAAATCACCACCCTGCCCCCAGAAGTACAGTGCAGTCGTTCTACATGTTTCCAGACTTCAAGTTCAGATATCGAGAAACAGACCACCGGCAAGAAAACATGTACTTAGGTTCTGTAAAATCTTATACAATCTTTTCCTTTCCTTCCATTGCATCTCGTTGAAGATGCAACCAGAGATGTAAGGGAAAATGCAACCAGAAGTGAGGAGTTGCCAGGTCTACTTTTGGGTAATTTTTCATAGAACAGGATGCTTCTCTGAAGAAATCAGTTTATATGACTCCTTTTGACTACTGGCAAATCTGAGTCTCTCATGATTATAAAAAGGAAGAACAAAGCACCTGTTCAACAAATAGAGAGCATTCATTTGATATGGCAAGTTCACAGTATGTCACATGTAACATCAACTCACATTCATTCTCTTGGATAAACTTGCAGGTTAAATTGTATTTAAAACAAGATACTGTTGCAGGGCATTTACAGGGGCTTAGGAGGAAAGAAGAAAATTGCAAAGGAATAGAACTTTGAAGCTTACTGCATAGGCAAGGCCCAGGAGACTTGGAAAATCCACAGAGCTGGATATTTGCAGATACTGACTGTGTACCTGGAGGCTGTATGGTTCATACTTTTTCCTGGACTTGGAATGCATGCATGTGCTTTTGAAAATCGGCACCTGGATGGGGTCAGCCATTTGTTTGAATGGCTATGAATGTCTTGATCCTCTTATGCCAAGTTAGCATTTGCAGTTCTTGGTGGAACTGAGATACTCTTTCAGTGAGCTGAGCCTTTTCCCCAGTAACCAAGATCTTAGGAACACTGAGACATGCTTCCAAGGAGGAAAGATTCTATATGGCATATGACATGAACAAAAGTTTCCCCATACAGCTGATTGTTCCTATTTTCTGGTTGCCTTCAATTTACATAAAGTACTGTCAGGGTGTTTTTGTTGTTGGGGTCTTTTGGGCTTTTTTTAAAGGTCTTACTGTGTCTCCACTCAGGTGTTGAATGGTTACATTTTGTATCTGGGACAACTACGTTTCTAAAGATGTATTCTATCCCTACCTAGAATGAAGGGAGAAGGCAAGAAGGGGGAAACCATAACTATCACTTAGCTGGACAAGGTTTTGCAGAATACATGGTTTCCATACAGAAGAATGTCTTTCGGAGCCTCTGCTGTGTTGTGAAGAGTTCACTGTCCCAAGAATTCATTAAGAGGGAATAAATATACATCTCACCCACATTTAATTAATCTGGCTTGGAAATTGAACACATCTATTTATTCCTTCTTGTACTCTTCAGGTGTTTTTATGCACCTGAATCTAGTTCTGAAGTGCAGCTGCTGTTGGAGTGGTAGAAGGGATGTTTACTGCAGCTAGATCACAGGAATCATGGTACGGGTGCTTTCTGTACCCATGTCCCTGCCTCCCATTTTCTGCAGTATTAGAAGCCAGCAGCCCTTGTTTTCTTTATGCTAACTAATTTGTGGAAATTCTGCTTGGGTTAGAAATTCATTTTGTGTCCAAAATAGCTTTAGGGTCTTGTACAAATAGTGTTTCACAGTTTATATGTATTTGCTAATTTTTAAGTAAGCTTGTAGCTAGTGTTTCATCATAATTATTTTTCTGTGTTGTGTAAAAGATGGCAAATGCATCTTCATTCTCAGAGTTGCTCCTTAGAGCATTGCCAAAGCTCAAACCTCATTTGTAGGCTTAATTCCTGTGAGTGTCATCTCAGATTTTCATTGTGTATAATCTTACTGTGGTTTTGAGGAACTTGTTAAAAAGAGAAAGCAGAGGTGTATCCCTGGCCCATGCCTGGGGGCAATTTGGTGGTCATTTGTCTTGAAGAGTTCACCCAGCAAGAAGGTGATGCTGCAAATTAACTCTCTCAGGTTAAAAATCTGCAAAATGCTGTGAAACGAAGAACTGGTTTGTAGCAAACATCATCAGTCTGCCATTGTCTCTCTCGTATCGCCCAGCCTTTGTAGGAGAGACATTCATAAAAAGAAGTAGTCTTTTCTGTGTGCTTGATGTCATGAGTGAGTTGCAATACCTTCCTAAAGCCACGTAATGAAATCTTAGACTGAATTTAGGAATCACATGAATGCTTTGCTCCTAGGTGTGAGCTTACAGGTTTTTCTTCTCTAAGGTATTTTTCCTAGCTAGCAAAGAGAAACTTTGGCTTTCTTTGTACGCAACTCTATCAGAAAATACAGAAAATGCTTTAAAGACACCCCAAGAATTTCTTTGTACGTATTACAGGGAAAGCAAGCTAGTAGTTTTCCTAAATAAGTTCAAACATTATTTCTGCAGTGAGAAATACATCAATAGGTAATTTACCAGTAAAGTGATTGCACATGTTTACAATATGCTGTGTATTTTGGCAAGAGATGTTTAGGAACAAATTCTTTCAGCTTTTGCCAGCATGTAAAGCAATAAATGTAGCCTTAAGTTAACAATATTTTATGTATTTTCTACATGAGAGGTGAGGCAAGGAGAGCAGGGGATAGATTTTTTGTTGTACTAGTTTTGAAGCTTAAGGGAAAGGGCAGCATGTTTAAAAGCAGCTGTGTACAAAAGAAAATGCTAGGTCATATTTATTATTAGATTGTCCCACTGACCAAGTAAAATAAAAATGGAGCAAATGCAATGAAAGTACAGGGAAGCTTTTCAGATTGCATTGTGTGTCCTGGTAGTTTTGGCCTAGAATATTGTCTCTGTGCTGAAATGCTAATAGGGTTGTGGGTAATGAGAAACATGGGCTGCTCCTGGGATTAGCCCTGTAAAGGTTTACTCTTGTCAGTATGACAGAAGATGAGCTACAGTTTCTGTAGTGGTCTGGCTTTTCTGTTGCTAATTTTGCTATTTTCTCTGGGTTCCAAGCTGTCAGGAAACTTCATATAAACTTCCTGGATAAAAGTAGCTTAATTCAAGGTCTTACAGAGACTGAATTTTATTTCATAGGGAAGAAGAGGGGAAAAAGAGACTTGCAAGGGAAACCTGGCCCTTCACATAGCCATAACAGGGAATCCTATGGGGACTGCAGTTTCAGACCTAAAATGACCTTGCTACAGAACTGCTCCTATTACACTTAATTCAGCAGCTCTGCAGTAGGATTCCTTTAAGTGGTGACAAGAAAAGCAGTCTGTGAACCTGCATTTATAACTGTAACATAAGGGACTTCTGCAAATAAAAGTAAGGGAAAGAATTGAAGTGAAATGTCCTATAAAATAGGAGCTGAATAGTAACAGTCACGGTTTTGGTCACTCTCAGTCAGTACTGGGATTGCATCTTGTCCTTGGAAATTTTTAAATATTTTTGATTACCTAACGCATTGCATAGGTTCATATCCAGGAAATAAGAATGCACAACTGTATATTAACTACAATAAATGAATATTAATTTCTTAATTGCTTTTTCTCCTATTGCTCATTGTATCATATGCAGGTGTAAATGAATTTGAGTGTGGATTGATAACTCTATTAAGCTACATAAAGGTTAAATGGAAACTGCCAGCTACACAATGCTATGAAATGAAAGATACTAAGAGCAAAAGTAGTACCATTTTCTTAATGAATTATGCCTTTCTATACATTTCTTTCTCTAATTCAATATCCTACTCCTTCCTAATACCCTTTACCGCTAAAGGACTAATGCTTCTACATTCATAAAAATCTTCACTATGTTTCCACTCTCCCCTTCCCAAATATACAGGATAGTGGGTGTGTATGTTGCATTTTCTGTGCTTATTTCTAGGGCTAGATGTGTGTCATAGCTCCTGGCCTCTGTCTGTTTTTGCTCTGGTATAAGAGGTACAGAAATATTTTGTTGTTACATGCTGTGGTGATGTGTTTTATTCAGGTTGCAGTGAGCCGTAGTGCACATCCCAAGTGTGAAGAACCTTGGTGTGTTTAGCCTCACTTTTGACTCATTATCAGGCTTCACTCACAGAGTGCTGTATGTTTTGTTGGCTTTCCTTCTGTTCTGCATCTGGTACTAGACTGGTCGATGGTTTTTGTAGCCGTTTCTGTGCTTTCTTTCCCTTCCCCTTACTTGGGTTGTAGTCATAGCATCTTTTCTTACACAATTCCCTAATCTTCTATTTCAAATACTGCTTTTCTTGTTGTTGGACATATATTTTCTTAGCGGACTCCAAGTGCTCAGCAGAATTTCAGATGGATATGTTACCTGAAACTGCTGACATTTTCTCACCTGTCAGTGTAAATACAGTAATTTCATGATTACAAGCTGCACTGACTATAAGCCACATTGCCAGGTGTTGGCAAACATTTCGTTCTTTGTCCATACACAAGCCGCACCCAATTATAAGCCGCTCTGTTGTTTGCAGTGAGGACCCGCGTGCAACAAAGTTGCCAAATAGTAACAGAATCGTGAGATGGCGGGGTTTACTGGCTTGGCTCGGGCCGTGAGGGCTCAGGGCTGCCAACGGGGCCAGGTGGCCCAGCTTGACGCTGTCACTCGGCGAGGCCGCTAGGGGCTGGCCGCCACCGCCGCTGGGCTCGCTCGCCCCGGCCCGGCGCTGCCCCACAGTGGCAGGGGGGCACGGAGCCCGCTGGCACCCGTGGCAGTGGTGGGAGGCGGGGATGGAGCCCGCTGGCACCCACGGCGGCGGCAGTTGGGGACGGGAGGCCCCTGCCTCCCCCTGAGCCACGGGGCCAGCAGGAGGGAGCTTCCCCGCCTCACCCCCCACCCCATGCTGCCTACATTGAGCCCAGCTCCGCCCACCGTGCAACAGATTAACCAATTTGTAACAATCGTGTAAATGCCAGGTTTTACTGGCAGGTGCTTGACTTGGCACCTCGGTTTGCACTTCCGGGGTTGGAAATGTCAGAAAATTATTCACATATTAGCCGCCCCTGAGTGTAAGCTGCATTTCCAGTGTGGGAGCAAAATTTTGGTCAAAATGGTGCAGCTAGTAATCGTGAAATTACTGTAGTTAAACTTCTATTATTCACTTGTTTATTTCAACACTAGAGAACAAATTAGGAATAACAAATCCAAAGCACTTCTATTACGTTATCGGTGGTTAAAGATACCACATAGCTTTAGAAAAGCCAGCAGATCATTTAAAACCACATAGTAGCATGTCCTTATTTTGTGAGTGTGATATGGGTCAATTACATAGTTGTGAAACTTGTATCAAGACCAGTCTGTCATGATTATATGCTGTGGAGGTACTATAAGCTATTAATGGTCATATTATACTTCTCAGTTCCACAGTGATGTGCTAGTACTCAAGGGCAGTTAAAGAAGTTGATTAGGTAAATCCAAGAGGCAAAAAACCCACCAAACAACCCCCCCAAAGACATGCTAACATACCTGAATTGACTCCAACCCTGTGGTCACTGCTGTTGTGTGCATGAGGATAAAGTCCATGTCAGTGGAAACCTTTCTTTACAGTTGTTTGCTTTGTAAAAGAAGGCTGATGGCACTGGGAGTCCATGATGGCACGCGTTTCCATTGCTGGGCAGCAGACAGTGTGGCTTGGCAGGATGTTCCCAGCTTACCAACCAAGAAGCTGAGCCCTCCTCACTCTCCAAGCTGGGGATGGGAGGAGGATGTGGACAGCAAGGTCCTGCCTTGTTTCCTCTCAGCCTGACTCCCAGCCAGAGCAGGACACTCTGGTTGCTTTGAAGGATAATGATTGGTAATTCCCAGCATTACCAGTCCTGGTGGCTTTGCTCTAGCTGTGGGTTTAGGCCCCTTTGGCCATGCAGATATGCTGAAACTCTGAACTATGTTGGGCTTTAGCTTGTTTTTTGACAAGTCACCATGTGAGTCCTGTGACTTCAAGGGTGTCCCATATATATGTACGAAAATCCTAGTGTAGCAGAGTCAGCTTTCTTCAGAAAACTTAAGTAAGGACGAAGAATAAAGTTGGAATAGAGCCATCTATATTTGTAAAAGGGAAATATTCTGAAGAACTGCTAAGTTTAACCACTTCTTTTGACAAGTACATCTGCACTTTGGCAGGGCAGGCCATTTCTAATCACATTATCATAGGCTTGCTTCTGCAGCAGTTAGTGTGCTAGATAAATATTAAGTCCCTGGAATCCTTCACACCAAAAGAGATGGAGAAATAGCCTACTTTTTCTCTATGTGATTTCATAAGATTAAAAAAAAAGATTATATTGCTGCTCTGAAAAATGTGCTTTAGTGGGCTATGTCTTCATTTTACCAGTGACAGAAACATGAATATGATAATTTAGCACACTGATTAGATGTTCATGTAATTCCAGGAACAAAAAATAAAAGTAAACCACTACCCAACAAAGGCATTGGCATGGCCTGCTATGTTTTGTCATGTTTTTAATTACATTTATTAGTGTATTTGGGGCAAATATTGCTGGAAGAGGCAATCTTTTTAGGTCTTAGTGGTAAGGTCTTTTGTTGTATGCTGCATTGTCATCTGCAGGTGTGGTATCTTTCCACAGTACTCAAAACTACTGGGATAAGCAGCATAATTGTTCTCTAGTGGGAACCACTGAGGAAAAAACTCCAGATATTTACTAATTCTTACTTTATTTTCAAGTCTTCAGAATTATTCTGACTACTGAAATGGAAAGAATGGTGTCCCGGTTTAAAGGGACAGTATTACCAGGAAAAGGAAATTCAGGAACTCGCAGGCACAAAAAAAGGTATAGGTTGGGAATAACAGTTCTTTACTGAAATATTTATAAGACAAACAAAAACAGCATCAGCTATACGAAAGAAAAAAAAACAGTGACAGAACAGAATGGAATTCAGTCCCAGTCCCTTTTTTCAGTCACCGATGGCTCTCCGATGGACCAGGGCGGGCGGCTTCTTAGTCGCAGCTGCTGCAGGGGCAGGGGAGGGGTCCAGGTGGCCTCACCACCCCAGGTGGAAGAAAAGGGTGAGGAAGGAAATTCTGCTCACCGTGGGCGTCCCAGTTCCCAGTTGTTCAGAGGAAGCAGGAAGCTTTAGCAGTCCAAATCCAAGAAGCCTGATCCCAACAGGAGAAAAAGAACCTCTCTCCTCGAGTTCGGCCGGCGAGCTGTAGAGTTCTCCTACCCCCAGTGTCCTCTTACTTGCCGAACACAAAAGCAGGACTCCACCTTTCCCTAATGGGCCATCATTGCTTCAGCTAGTCCTTTATCTCCAGCTCTTAACGGCTAATAGGAGAGCCATCCCGGCTAGCTTAACATAATAATGGGAAAAATTTCTAAACCTCGCCAACCCACAACATTATCCACCCCAAATTTTTTCCATGCTAACATACTACATTAAATTAGAACCTTTAAATTACATACATACATGCAGTTACAGACACAGTATCATAGGTAGTTCACCCCAGAACAAGGTCTCCTTGGGGTATGCATCGGGTTTCTCCATCCTTTTGCATCACCCACCAGGTACAACCTGGTCCTTGAGCAAAAACCACCCCACGGACAGGATTGTCTTTGCTGGAGGCAGAGTTCACCCAAACAGTTTTCCCTAGCATACCTCTCATGTGTACCACTGGAACCTTATCCCCATCTGGTGTTCCCAAGAGCTCAGATTGGGCAGGGCCTGCTCGGTTAGTGGAACCTCGGGTATTCACTAACCATGTGGCCTTTGGTAGATTACTTTCCCAGTTCTTGAAAGTCCCCCCACCCAGTGCCTTCAAGGTGGTTTTAAGCAGGCCATTGCACCGTTCGACCTTCCCAGCTGCAGGTGCATGGTAGGGAATATGGTACACCCACTCAATGCCGTGTTCCCTAGCCCAGCTGTTTATGAGGCTGTTCTTGAAATGAGTCCCGTTGTCTGACTCAATTCTCTCAGGGGTACCATGCCTCCAAAGGACCTGTTTCTCAAGGCCCAGGATGGTGTTCCGAGCAGTGGCATGAGGCACAGGGTAGGTCTCCAACCATCCGGTGGTGGCTTCCACCATGGTCAGCACGTAGCGCTTGCCTTGGCGGGTCTGAGGCAGTGTGATGTAGTCAATCTGCCAGGCCTCCCCGTACTTATATTTGGACCAACGCCCGCCATACCAGAGGGGCTTCACTCGCTTGGCCTGTTTGATGGCAGCGCACGTATCACAGTCATGGATGACTTGAGAGATACTGTCCATGGTTAGATCCACCCCTCGGTCTCGTGCCCACTTATACGTGGCATCTCTGCCCTGATGACCTGAGGCGTCATGGGCCCATCGAGCCAGGAACAATTCTCCCTTGTGTTGCCAATCCAGGTCTATTTGTGACACCTCTATCTTTGAGGCCTGATCAACCTGCTCGTTGTGTTGGTGTTCCTCATTAGCCCGACTCTTGGGGACATGGGCATCCACAGTGACGAACTTTCACAGGTAGCTTCTCTACCCGGGTGGCAATGTCTTTCCACTCGTCGGCAGCCCAGATTGGTTTTCCCCTACGTTGCCAGTTTGCCTTTTTCCACCTTTCCAGCCAACCCCACAGAGCATTGGCTACCATCCACGAGTCAGTATAAAGGTAGAGCTTTGGCCACTTCTCTCTTTCAGCAATGTCCAGGGCCAGCTGAACAGCTTTGAGTTCAGCAAATTGACTTGATCCACCTTCTCCTTCAGTAGCTTGTGCAACCTGTCGTGTGGGGCTCCATACGGCTGCTTTCCACTTCCGGTTCATCCCCACGACGCGGCAGGAGCCATCGGTGAAAAGAGCGTAGCATGTTTCATCTGCTGGCAGTTGGTTATACGGTGGGGCTTCCTCAGCGCGGCTCACTTGTTCTTGCTCCTCATCATCGGCGAGACCAAAATTTTCACCTTCTGGCCAGTTCGTAATTATCTCCAAAATCCCAGGGCGATTTGGGTTTCCGATGCGGGCGCGTTGCGTGATGAGGGCAATCCACTTGCTCCATGTGGCGTCGGTGGCGTGGTGGGTAGAGGGAACCTTTCCTTTGAACATCCACCCCAGCACTGGTAGTCGGGGTGCCAGGAGGAGTTGTGCTTCCGTCCCAATCACCTCTGAGGCAGCTTGGACTCCTTCATAGGCAGCCAAGATCTCCTTCTCTGTGGGAGTGTAGTTGGCTTCAGACCCTCTGTAGCTCCGGCTCCAGAATCCCAGAGGTCGCCCTCGAGTCTCCCCAGGCACCTTCTGCCAAAGGCTCCAGGACAAGCCATGGTTCCCGGCTGCAGAATAAAGCACATTCTTTACCTCTGGTCCCGTCCTGACTGGGCCAAGGGCCACTGCATGAGCGATCTCCTGCTTGATCTGGGCAAAGGCTTGCTGTTGCTCAGCACCCCAGTGGAAATCGTTCTTCTTACGGGTGACCAGGTAGAGAGGGCTCACAATCTGGCTGTACTCAGGAATGTGCATTCTCCAAAAGCCTATGGCACCTAGGAAAGCTTGTGTTTCCTTCTTGCTGGTTGGTGGAGACATTGCGGTGATCTTATTGATGACCTCAGTGGGGATCTGGCGCCGTCCATCTTGCCACTTTACTCCCAGGAACTGGATCTCTCGGGCAGGTCCTTTGACTTTGCTCTTTTTAATGGCAAAGCCGGCTCTCAGCAGAATCTGTATGATCTTTTCTCCTTTCTCAAATACCTCCACTGCCGTGTTCCCCCACACAATGATGTCATCGATGTATTGCAAGTGTTCTGGAGCCTCACCCTTTTCCAGTGCAGCCTGGATCAGTCCATGACAGATGGTGGGGCTGTGTTTCCACCCCTGGGGCAGACGATTCCAGGTGTACTGCACGCCCCTCCATGTAAAGGCAAACTGAGGCCTGCACTCTGCTGCCAGAGGAATGGAGAAAAATGCGTTGGCAATGTCAATGGTGGCATACCACCTTGCTGCCTTGGACTCCAGCTCGTACTGGAGCTCCAGCATGTCCGGCACGGCAGCGCTCAGCGGTGGAGTCACTTCGTTCAACGCACGATAGTCCACAGTCAATCTCCATTCTCCATCAGACTTGCGCACGGGCCAGATGGGGCTGTTGAAGGGTGAGTGGGTTTTGCTGACCACCCCTTGGCTCTCCAGCTCACGGATCATCTTGTGGATGGGGATCACAGCATCTCGATTCGTCCGGTACTGCCGGCGGTGCACTGTTGAGGTGGCAATTGGCACTTGTTGCTCTTCCACCTTCAGGAGTCCCACTGCAGATGGGTTTTCTGACAGTCCAGGCAAGGTGTTCAACTGCTTAATGCCCTCTGCCACTACAGCAGCTATTCCAAAAGCCCATCTGTATCCCTTTGGGTCTTTGTAGTAGCCACTCCTGAGAAAATCTATGCCTAGAATGGGCGGTGCCTCTGGGCCAGTTACAATCGGATGTTTCTGCCACCCCTCCCCTGTCAGGCTCACCTCAGCTTCCAGCAAAGACAATTCCTGTGATCCCCCCGTCACCCCAACAATGGAAACACGCTCTTCCCCCACATGTTCTGATGGTATTAGAGTGCATTGTGAACCAGTATCAACTAATACCCTGTATTCTTGTGGTTCTGATGTGCCAGGCCATCGGACCCACACCATCCAATAGACTCTGTTATCCCGTGCCTCTCCCTGGCTAGAGGCAGGGCCCCTCTAGCCCTGGCTATTATTCCTTTCCTGAACATACATAGTGGAGGTTCCTTCAAGTGGGTCTGACAGATCATCCTCCCTTCTGTAATGCCCAGCACCTTGGTCATGGGAGGTTGAGGCTACCTTCACTTTAGTGTAGCTCCCTCGGTTAGCATTTCCCTCCCTGAGTTGACGCACCCGTGCTGCCAAGACAGAAGTGGGTTTCCCATCCCATTTTCCCATGTCTTCCCCATGGTCACGCAGGAAAAACCATAGGTCAGCTCGTGGGGTGTACCCTCTTCCACTAGCTGGGGGGCGTGGGGCTGTAACCTTGGGGTATGAGGCTCGCACTGGTGCTGCCTTGTTCTTCCTGATCTCCTCCCTCATCTCACTTATGTCACCTCTCATCCCCCTCACCTCCCTGATCTCCTCCCTCATCCCCCTCATCTCCTGGACCACGGAAGAAACCTGGGCCTGCACTACGCCATTCATCATACTGTGAAAATCCCTAAGCTTGTTAGCAACAGAGCTCACTGTTTCTCGGTGCTCATCAGCATTAATCATTGCAATGAAGGTGGTGTATTGAGATGGCCCTCGGTTTGCCAGGTTCCACAGCATGTGACCTGTGCACCTGACCTTGTCAGGGTCATTGTCATGCTGTCCATCCCTCCCAAAGAGTACCTCCAGTACCGCCACCTCTCTCAGCTGTTGAATCCCTTCCTCAACGGTTTTCCAATGCGTTCTATTATGGTACTCCTGCATTCTTTCTTTGTTGACAAACCTCTCTCTTACACTCATTAAAAGCCGCTCCCAGAGGGGAAGTGGGCCTGGCTCCCTTACGAATATTTGGTCCACACCTGAGTCCTGGGACAAGGATCCCAAATTCCTTGCCTCTGTACCATCCAAGTGCACACCTGTACCCATAAGGTCCCAGACCCGAAGTAACCAAGTTGTCAAAGCCTCCCGGCCCCGTCGTGCAATATCTTTCCGCAGATTGCGGAGATTTTCATAAGACAGGGACTCAGTGATGATTTCAACCTCTGGCTCCCCTGCTGGTTGTGAGGGCCCTCCTCTCTGGTCCTCTTTGTCTAGGTGCCTTGCTTTCATTTTAGACTTCCTAGTTTCTACAGGGGCGACTGCTGCTGGCTGTGAGTGCCCTTGCAATTCACCTGGACCCTGGGCAGATGTAACACCTATGGGTTCCACTACAGCATCACTGGATTCTCCCCCTTTATGGCAGGGCTTCTCACCAGCTGGGGAGAGGTACTCCTTCATCATCTGGCCCATCTCACTCATCTGCTTCACTAGAAGCCCCACCCACTCCGGGTGGTTTCTTTCTGAGGTGGGCTGTGGGGCAGGGTCAGGCTCTGGGGCAGCATCCCTAGTCTTTGGGGCAGGGTCAGGTTCTGTGGCAGCATCCCTAGTCTTTGGGGCAGGGTCAGGTTCTGTGGCAGCATCCCTAGTCTCTGGGGCAGGGTCAGGCTCTGTGGCAGCATCCCTAGTCTCTGGGGCAGGGTCAGTCTCTGTGGCCGCATCCCTAGTCTCTGGGGCAGGGTCAGGCTCTGTGGCAGCACCCCTATTTCCTGGAGTAGGTATCAGAGTTGTTATCCAGCTCAATCCCCCGTTATCTCTTAATGTTAAATAGGACAAGCCTATCAGTAACACCAGCCACTGTACGATATCATTAGCATTCAGAGGAAATCTGAACCCTTCAAAAACTGGTGGGGTAGACCCAAAAATTTGGGTGAGGGGTTGGGAGAAAATTTCCCCTGGTGTTATTCCCTCACAGTAGGTGCCATTATTAAAGTAATCCCAAAAACATGCATTTAGTGTGTGGTATCCCTGAATCCATGTACCCGCCGTCCAAAGGAAGTTAAAAATCCATGAATTCCTCACCTTATCAATCCATAAAGCAAGTTCGATAACAGTCACAGTAGCCTTAGTTACAGGGCCCATGCTTATGTAAGGGTTTGCAAATGGGAGATATACATGTATGAACACGTGCAGCCCAAACCAGATTAAACTGGACCACATGTTGCTAGCACACACAAAAAAAAAACAATCTCAGGCAACTGAAGAACTGTTATTCCTTAACCTCGTGCCCCACGTTGGGCGCCAAGATCTGTCCCGGTTTAAAGGGACAGTATTACCAGGAAAAGGAAATTCAGGAACTCGCAGGCACAAAAAAGGTATAGGTTGGGAATAACAGTTCTTTACTGAAATATTTATAAGACAAACAAAAACAGCATCAGCTATACGAAAGAAAAAAAAAACCAGTGACAGAACAGAATGGAATTCAGTCCCAGTCCCTTTTTCAGTCACCGATGGCTCTCCGATGGACCAGGGCGGGCGGCTTCTTAGTCGCAGCTGCTGCAGGGGCAGGGGAGGGGTCCAGGTGGCCTCACCACCCCAGGTGGAAGAAAAGGGTGAGGAAGGAAATTCTGCTCACCGTGGGCGTCCCAGTTCCCAGTTGTTCAGAGGAAGCAGGAAGCTTTAGCAGTCCAAATCCAAGAAGCCTGATCCCAACAGGAGAAAAAAGAACCTCTCTCCTCGAGTTCGGCCGGCGAGCTGTAGAGTTCTCCTACCCCCAGTGTCCTCTTACTTGCCGAACACAAAAGCAGGACTCCACCTTTCCCTAATGGGCCATCATTGCTTCAGCTAGTCCTTTATCTCCAGCTCTTAACGGCTAATAGGAGAGCCATCCCGGCTAGCTTAACATAATAATGGGAAAAATTTCTAAACCTCGCCAACCCACAACAAATGGTGAGTCCAAGTGTGGGGTGAGGCTCCTCTTGCCCTCTCCCCCTTCCATTCTGCTCTGTGCCTGACTCTCCTGTTGAATGTTATCTGTACTTTAGAGGAAGTTAGCTGCTGAACAGTTAGAGAAGAAGAGCACAAAAACAATTTTTATAAAGGAGTAAAATTTTTTGCATATGCCTCTTTGTAACCAGTGAAAGACAAAGCTGACAAAATCTGTGCTCTTTAGTATGTTGAAATATAAACTATATGAAGTCAGTAATAGAAGAAATAGAACAGGAGCTATAATAGCTGCTCAGGCTTATTTAATAAATTAGTGTTTAAAGCCAGGAAACCTCTATTATAGTGGTTGCTCTAGTATCTATTTGACAAAGTGTTGCAGTCAATGCATAGGGTTTTTTTAATGAGACACAAGCAGCATGAAACTTTGAAAATAATTGTTAATACTGGCAGAGAAGACTGGAGAGGATTTTTAACCTTGAATAGGCACTTGTTTGGAGTGCACAGGCCTAGAGCAAATTCTTTTCAGTTGTAAAATATCGATCTGTTTTCAGCAAAGAATTATTAAACACTGAGGGGAATAAAAGGAGCAAGGGAAATATTCCTCAGCAAATGAAGTGAGTCTCAGACAGCCATGCCTACCCTGTCAAATCTTATTACTAACACACTTTGCCTACATTATAAAATTGGTGCTGTACATTCTCTAATGAAGGGATTATTTTAAGGCTGTGAGCATTTGGGTAGGAATAAGAGACTGGTGTTGAGAGAGACATCTGTAATGAGAGATCTTAAATCAGGATACATTATTAATGAACTGCACGGGAGACACACAAACCTGCTTTATTGGGCAAACTGCAAATGAGCCTGTTTTGTAAGAACATGCAAAATGTGTGTGTGCTGAGAGAGGGTATTTCGAGAATTTAACTAATTTCTGAATAGTAAAGGCATCCAGTCTGGCTATAATTGGTGCCTGTGGCAATTGTTGATACCCTGACTACATTAGCTTTCTGTGCCCTTTAGCAAAATTGGGAAAACATTTCTAGTACTCGTTAAGCTGTCTATTATCAAGCCTTCATAAATATACACATTTAGAATAAAGATGATTTGCTATCCCAGTGCCTTAGAGCACTTAAATAAATTAGTTCCTACTATTTCAGGCATTAATTTTGCAGTAATTATGCATGAAGCAATAATGCAATTAAAATCGCCTTCCAACTTGCTTGAGTGGGAATATTTTTTGAAAATAATACTTGATCTTTTCTCAAAATACACTCTAGAGCAGGTGGATGTGCTGTGTAGCTCAAAACGGCAGTGAGGGACTACCTTGAGATCCTCAGTTTGCCTGCAGCTGAAGTCAATATTAACCAAGTATTACCATCTGTTGGCTTTTGCTGACCTCTGATTTATTCCCCTCTCCCCTTTCTCTAGTGGCAAAGTGCCCACATCACAGCTGGCATTGAGTGCTTCAGCAGTGGGGTTTCTTATTTTGAGAATGCAACCACACTTCAAGGCAGGAAACATGGGCTAGCTTTCAGTTTGTAATGTTCCAGTTTCTTTTTGCACAGTACCTACTGGTTTCACATCTTTGCAATATCTGCTATAATAAAACACAACAATGTATCTGCCCAGATTTCAGCCTTAGGTCTGAATCTCTTTACATTTAAATTGGACCTCTTGTTTCTTGGAAAAAAATATATATATTGTAGCTGAGTTACAAATAAGCTTTTCCAGCTTTTTTGGCAGCTAGGTAATAGTTGAAGTGAAAAGATTTCTTTTTTCCAGCCAGAAAAGAGGTTTAATAACTGTGGGTCCATTTTTTCATAGCAATACTGGAGCTGAGCCCTGCAAACCCCTGGAGCTTGGCAAGCCAGGCAGACTTGGCAAGTTTTCCTACCAGCTTACTGAGTCTGAGTCAAGCATGGCTTGTTGCAACTTCAAATATATTTAGTACATTTTGTTAACATGAACATTAAGGTGGATGGTTTGGGGTTTTTTTACCTTTGCTGACCTTAAGGTATACCATGCTCTCTCTACAAAGAGCTGGTCGTTAAACCATGCATGGCAGTTTATGACTTGTGTTAAATTCAAAATAAATGTGTATTTTATGCAGAGCATCTGATTTACTCTTGACATGAAGATACTGAGGAAGTATGAGACAGTATCCCACAATCTTTCTGTCAGTTGGCCTTTGGTAGTGTGAATCTGTGGAAAAAACAAGCATAGCTGTTGCTTTTCATTGCATCATAATGGTGATAGCTTTTGCACTCTGTTTGGAGCCTGTGGTGCATGAAGACTTGTGTTTAGAAATGCCCTCACTCCTATTTTTTACCTGTGTGGATACTGCTGAAAGAAAAAGAGTTTAAATTGGACTTTTCAATTGGCCACACACTGAACTTTTTAAGCATTAGTTCTTGTCTATCCAAATTATATCAGCCTTTGAAATAGGGAGCAAGCTTTTCTACAGAGGAAAATTCTTTCGATGTTGAAAGATGCTGCAGAAGACTCAAGACAGTGACAGCTGAATACCCATTTACTCCAGTCAGACACAACCATTTCAGTATTCTCCTATATTGATTCACTCATCCCTGTGTGATGTTAGCAGGGTCTTTAGTGAATTCTGCACCATGCAGTTGTGGCAGGGCAGTACATCTTGAGTAGAAAGAATTGGTCTGTTGAGTGGTTGTTTTTCACTTGGACTTTGAGAGTCTGTCTGCTGCTCTGTAAGGCATCCTAACAGCTCTGCTCTGCCCAACTTTTATGTGATTCTGTCATCATTATTGCTAATATTTTTGTTGGGAAATGTGAATTGAAGAATCCAAGATGTTAGATTTGCCTGGTTTGGGGGTTGTCTTCTAGCCATGGGCTAGCTACAGAAAGTCTGGCTGCTTTGTTTTACCCTCTTGATGGATAATCAGCTATGTCTGTTGCTGGAGGACTGGCTGTGGGAAGCTATGGTTTCAGAAAGCAGTTGTTTCCTAAGCAGCACGAGCCAAAGTTATAAAAGGCCTCATCATTTGCTACCAAACCTTTGAAGTTTGCTTTGCCCAGTGGGATCTAGAAAACCGAGCAGAGCACAGTCAGGTTGCCAACTAAGCCAGATAGGCTTCTGATTTGTGAGCTATTTATTGTTTCTAGAATTGCTGCCCTCATTCATCATTGAAGTTAATTGCAACAAGCCTGGAGATGATAAATGCCTAGATCATTATTGCTAAATATCTGGGAGCATGCTTTTTTAAAGCTCAGATTCTTCCTAGAAGAAACGCTCGAGTTATTAACTTGAACACCCCCAAAAAACTGTGGTTTCTTTTTGGGACCTCAGGCTTTGTACCAAAGAGGTTTCATATATTTCTTTTGAAGGGCGGATGTGCAAAACTGTCTGTTACACTGCAAGGGTGAGAGTGACTGGCCAGTGTGCTGCTTTGGGCCACTAATTAGGTCCTTAGAGTGAGATTTAGAGACTGTTCCTTCAAAGTATCAATACAATAGAACTGGTGATAAAAAGCTGGGATGTGGAGTGTGTCTTCTGTCATTTTCTGGACAGAGCTGGTGAGGTGAATGCTTAAAGGCTCTTTTAATTGAATGCATGTTTGGCAATGGGAAAGAAAAAAACCCTTTTTTTTTAGGAAACCTGAGAAATATTTTGCAGTTTATACTAGGCAGGTGTATTTCAGCTAAGTGGTAAAGGAATGATGAAACTGTTGGCCCTTAAGAAAGCTTACAAGGGCACTTATAAACTACAAGCTGCAAGAAGGGCAGCAGGTATTGAAAAGTGCAAACTTCAGAGTGATATAGTGAGAAATAAATAAAAACTTGCTACTTGAAAGAGCAGCTGATGGTTTAAAAAATTACAGGAAGTAATTTTAAATAGATGAACAACTGTTTCTTACTTGAACAATGAGAGTTCATTAGAACTGATGGTTAATTTCAAACAAGAATGGTGATTTAATAACTGTAAGAAGTAACGAAATAAGAGTTCAACTAACCTGGTCTCTGGTTTGTGAACAGTGGTAGTTTTCTGGCAGACTCATATGGTCTCCAGCTTTCCTTCTGAATTTTTTTCAAATTGCCTTTTGCATCCACAGCATCATCTGGGAGACATTTCCATAGGCCAACCGTGTATCATGTGAAAAGGTTTCACTTTTTCCTTTTGTGTAGCAAGTGAATTTCAGGTCTTGCAGCAGTGCCTATCTGAATAGTTTTTTGAACCTATTTGTTATTCTTTCCAATCTTGTAAATACTTTAATATTCCATGAAGTTGTCTCTGTACGTGTCCCAGTCTTGTTTGGATGTTGTGATAGGTCTTGATGCAGTCTTATTTTCTTCTTGTTTTGTTGGAGTTTTTTTTGTTTTGTTTTTCCATGATTATTCTATATCCATTTTGGGAGCAGGGAAGGAGATCAGATGATGTACAGCTAACTGCTTGTTATCTGAGGTGTTCTGCTAGGCCACTAATACTGCACAAGCAAGCCAGAGAATAAATGATGCTGGTAGGAGACTGCTGCCCAATCAATGACAGAATAGTGTCAGAAAATATACCATGTGCCATGGGCTCTCAGAGAGTGGGAAGGGAATGGGCATGGTTATCACTTGACTGGTCTGCAATACATATTGCATCCAGTGCAATACGGACTTGTTGAAATCGTGGTTAGAGGGAGTGTTCTCACACGCAATATTGAATTAATTTTGAGCAAAGTAACATGGTGTGCATGGTGGATTTTGAAAGGGACTGCAGCCAGAAATTCTCAGAAATCTTCTGTTATCTAATAAGTGTCATGGTTTCACATGCAAACTGTTTCAGGACACCCTTAAACTACTATTGTTCTTCCAGTTTCCAATTTACTTGGTAAAAGGTAATTATTTTCCTTCTTTGTTATATTGTTTCCTAAGCTTCTTTCAGTGTCTACTAAGAAACTTTGTTCCAACCCAATACAGCAGTTTGTGCTTCAGAAAGTTGCTTAAGCAAGATTAATAGGCTCAAAGAAGCTGCATCTATGGAAATGTTGAATAGAGTTCACCTATGCACTGAAGCTTCAAGCTGTTGCCTGGGATTGTGTCCTTACAGAATCCCCTCGGTTGGAAGGCAACTTGAAATCCATCTAGTCCAATCTTCTGTTTAAAGTACGGTGAATATTAAATGTAAACTAGGTTGCTCAGGGCTTGCCCAGTTGTATTTGTAAACTTGTTAAAGTTGTTAACTCTGCAGCCTGTTTTGCAACCTCTTCCAATTTTGATTGTTAAATAGGTCGTTTATTAAATACTAGTGCTTGCATCATTTAGACAATAAAATTATAATCATGATCATGTAACTGACAAGTAGATATCATTGTAATTCTGGGACTGTAAACATGCAACACAACTTAAGCAGAACATCCATCAAAACACAGTTGTCTTGAAAATTCTGGTCTTTACCAAACATAATGAAATGAGGTTGGCTTCTGGCTTCAAGCATGTTAATTTGGCAGCAATCAGGACTTTGTAGTAATTTGATGCTATGTATTTTTTTTGAGTGATGATGTAAATACGGCAGATTTCTCCACAGCCTGAGTATTTTATTTTAAACAGGGAGTACTTGGCCAGTATTTAAAATGTAGAACTTGAAAATAACTGCCTGGCACTGCTGATAATTATTTTTAGGGCATGACAAACATCTGTCTCCAGATTGTGGTCTGTATTCCACATCCTTCTTCTCTGCTGTAGATGGAATCATGTACTGCAGGAGTAATCTAAAACTTTTTGTAACTTGTCTCTTTTTCAGCTTTGGTTTGCTTTCGTTAATGGATTTTCTGGGCAGATCTTATTTGAGCGATGGTGCATTGGTCTGTATAATGTGGTAAGTGCTGCATGTTTTGACTTGATAGTGCTTGGGACTACCATATTACTTTGTTGTGTCCCATTTTTCACAGGTAACCGTCCTAGATGTATGTCAGGAAAGGTAAGTTCATTTGTAAAAGCCATTTTGAATCTAGTCTGAGGTAGGGAAAAAAAATTAAATTGCACTTTTATTGCAAAATGAAAATTTTGGAGAACACCTTGAAAATAGATGTTTAGCCTAATATAACCTGCATAAAACTCAGCAGGTATTAGATAAAATTTTATTTCCTCTTTGAAAGCATTTTCAGTGTCTTGTACTGAATATTTTGGTGACAGTTCATGCTCAAAATACTCCTAATGTCTGAGGTTTGATGAATTTTTTTCTCTCAGACCCTGTAGAGCTAGATGCTGAGAGAAGTGTTATGCAGGTGCTTTGGGTTGACTCCTGCTCCATTAGGTACAGAAAGAGAAGCCGCATCACTGTGTCATCAGCACTTTGCACTTGAAACAAGAGCAGGATGTGTCTGTCTGGGAGAGCTTTCTGATTTTTGACGTAAACTGCAGGGTGCCACACGGTGTCATATGATTTTATTGCTTTAATCAGTAATATTATTTAATCTATCACATAGATGAAAGTCTGAAGGATCTCTGAAACCAAGTTCCATAGCATACCATAGACCTGTGTTGGTGTTTTTGACAGTGTTACCTTTGCAATGTAACCCGTGGCCCAGTGCCTGCATTTATAAGCTGTTAGGATGCTGTTAGTTTTGAAGAGTCTCTTTGCAGGGAGGGAATTTAATTTTTTTTTCTTTAAAAAAAACTCATTCCAAATATATGCTAATACAGAAAAAACCAGCAAATTATCACTGAGTAGTATTAATGGAACCACTTAACTTCTGTCACATTAATTTTAAAAATGATGGCACAAGCCCCCATATTCCATAAGATTTCATACTCTTACTTGAAGATACTTATTCAAGGATTTATCATTCCCTTGATTCCCTTCACCCTAATTTCCTGACTGTTACAGTCTTTGTCATTCATGTTTAGATATTTGCATCTATTATCTTTAAACCTCACTTGATGAATCTATCTACCCTACCTAAAGCTTCTGGATAAAACTCATCTTCTTAATCAGAAACTAAACCTTGTTTTTCAAGGTCAGTATTTTCTAAAATTATCAGTGGCTGTGTGGACTAATGGAGAATCAAATGCTAGTAGGATATTAGGGACTTTCACAATTTGTAGGGCTTAGATTTTGAAGTGCTTTTAGCTAAGTCATTCTCTTCTGTGCAGATTAACCCTTTCTTTCATTAGTAGTCTTATTAAAATATGAAGTGTATGAAATCATAGTGGCGTTGTAATTCCTGATTTTGCACTGGTTTCATACTGGAGGTTTGCCTTTGTGATCAAAACCACTAGAAGATTTGCTTGAAATGAGAATGTAAATGCCCCAATAAACACAAGAAACCTGGGGTAGTACATTAAAGCTGTATGAGAACATGGTATTTGGAATATATTGGACCAGTGCTCTAAGTTTCAGTTCTCTACCCTCAGCCTGCTGCCATTTTAGCCATCTGGTTTATCACTTCATGAACAAGACATGCAATTCCCACTGGACTCAGGGTTGTAATTACTGATTCTCACTCATCTCTGTTCCTCCCCATTGTTCTTTGTCTGCTCCCCAGCTGCCAGCGTGCTGCTGGTGGGAATCACAGCCAGCCTTCTTCAAATGTGTACACACCCTAGAAACAGTTCACAACTCCAACCTGACTCTTAACTTCAAGAACACTTCTCAAACTGTTAAAAATAGATGCACGTATAGGACTAAAAGCGATGTTTCTGATATAAACTATTGATGTAAAAGGAAGTGAATGAAGTTTAGTGTTCAGACTTGTACCCTGGTGTTACTTTGACTCTGTGCCTGCACTGTGGACCACAAGAAACATGGATACCCAAACTAGCTTTAAATGAGCTGCCTCGGATCCTGGAAACACTTTAAGAGCAGCAATGTTAAAGTCAGTGGAGGCTAATTTACTCTGCTTCTGGCACAGTGTCCTGCTGCCTGTCTTGGAAGGCTTCCGAGGCTTGGCCATCCAAGCGTCTGCCTTTAGCACAGACACACACTGCAGTTAATTTGTTCCTATCAGTTCATGGCTGCCAGGGGAATCCCCAAAGTACCATAATGCAGAATGGCCTTTGTTACTCAGTAGATTTTTTTTTTAATGTGATTTCCACATTTACTCTGTCTGTAAACTTAGCAGTGGTTAAGCACATTGCATATCTAATTATGGCTACAACTGCAGCTATATTGGAAGCTACTCCCACAAGGCTATTTTGTAAAAATACATTGTCTTTGCAGTCTGATATGTCTGACCCTCACTGGATTAGCTGGTACATCAGAAACTAATGATGCTTAACTTCTTGGGTTTAAGCTTATTGGTTAATAATATGAATTTTCTTTCATGTTTCTTTTGTTTGTAAGTCAAGATTTGAGAGTTACAAATTGGTGAAATTAATGTTTGGACTTGTTTGGACCGTTGAAAATTATGTCAATATGCTAGGTAGTAGTAAGGCTTCACTGAAATCTGTGGAAGTTTTGCTTTTGTCTAGATAAGGAAACATTATATGAGATACACTTGAAACTAAGAACTGCTTTCAATTAGTATTTGCTTTCCTTGCAGATTTTCACAGCACTGCCACCCTTTACTCTGGGAATTTTTGAACGATCATGTACTCAAGATAGCATGCTTAGATTTCCACAGCTATACAAAATCACTCAAAATGCAGATGGTTTCAACACAAGGGTAAGGGAAACTCTGTTAATCTAAGAAAAAACATAAGCATTTTTATATTCCAGATTTTCCTTGTCAGAAAATAACTTATTTCCTGATATTGCTACTGCTTTGTGCTAACCACTGATAGTGATTGTTCAGCCTTCCAGTTCTTTCCAGGAGATTTTTTTAATTTAAATATAAAACATTCTTGTTTATAAATAAGGATTTTCTGTTGTGACTTCACCTGAAACTGGTCCTGAAAGATCTGTAAACTCTGATTCAAAGTTAGATTCATATCAAAGTATGATTTTTCAATTCACAGCTACTGATAAGTCATGATGACATCATCTGGATTTATTTAACATATGTGTTGTCATAACACTCTCTGATAGGGTGCTTTTTCATAGTTAGTATAGCTGTGTTCAGTAGTTCTTTGAGAAAATAGAATTTGAATTGTCTTATTTGGATTTCTGGGTTTTGAAGAGCACATTTTACTCCATTTTGCTATTTAAATGCTGGAGAATGCCAGCCTTTGGTATTCTGTCTTTTCCATAATAAGCACATCTAAATGTACTTCTGAATCAGGGAAGCTGTATGATTTCTTTGTTTGGAGGAGAAATTGTAGAGTACTTAAAGTTTTACTTTGTGCAAAATTGCATTATTTGCCAGTTAAAGACTGTGGGGCACAAAGTATTTGTCCGTTAAAAGAAAATAGAACATTTCATAATGCTGAATCACTCTTTTAAAATTGTTTTTTAAGGTAATTAAACAAAGTGGACTTAATCTGTCTGCCTTATTTCAATAAAGATCCTTAACTGTAGCATACTTTTCTATTATGTTTCAAGTTGGTAGAATAAAATGATTGAACTGGACCAGTGGTTTTTTGTGAAAGAGCAGAAATTGTAGGAGAAAATGGATCCTGCAGAAGTGTAGGTATTTCACTTCAGGATAAACATTTTCTGTCTCTAAACTACACAATGAAGTGTTTGTTAGGAGTTAGAGAGAGGTCAAGAGTTTTGGACTTTACTGATGGCTTGGTTTGTTTTCCCTCAGGTTTTCTGGGGTCACTGCATCAATGCCCTTATCCATTCCATCATTCTTTTCTGGTTTCCACTGAAAGTGCTGGAGCATGGTAAGGGCTTCATTATTTCTTACGTCAGTAACTGATGTTCAATCTTACAGAACCAGTGTGTTTGCAGAAAGGGGGGGGTCGTGACAAGTCCCAAGAAATAATTCTGCCAGACAGTTCAATAGTCTCTAGCTGCTGAGCTTGGCGGGTTGTCTAGTGGCTTTCAGAAATTATTCTAATTTAACATAATTATTGTTCATGTCGTGACTTTAATAGGTGAAAAAATGAAACTACTGCTTTGCTAAGAAGTCTTACCCAAATACTGAGTGATGTTTCACAAAATGCCTTTTTTTATGGTAGTATTTTGAGATCTCAGCATTTGATTGAATAATGTTCTTACAGCAGCCACCTTAGAACTGTTTGCTGTATATCTTGCTGGAACTCTCCCATTCCATAACACACAAAAGAATTGGCTGGAATGGAAGTAAACCAGATCAAGAGTCAGATATACTGGGGAAATGAGACTTTTTGGTGTACAAATTAGGCTTATTAAGTCTTACTTTTTAGGATAACGCAACTACATGGTATTTCAGGGACCAGTAAATCCCATATGGTTCCTACCTAGCTTTCCAGTATAGTTGTGTGGGTGGGATAAACCATAGGAAATCTGTTCATTGGTTGTGGTAAGAAATAGGGTTAGATCAGGTGAAGAATTTAGGGCTGGTAAAGAGAATATTTAACTAAAATAATAAATTTTTCACATATGAAACTCTTTCCTGGAAAACACTGATTTTAAGAAAACCTTCTTGGCTCCAGAATGGATTAGTTGGGGAGGAAGTGAAATAAATAAAAAGGGAGGGAAGATGAATGTTCATGTCAGAGGCAGGATAGTAAAGATACTTGTGGGGGTTAGGTTCATGTTTCTCTACTCGGCTGATTAAAATGTCAGTATCATATCCTCAGTGGGAACTTCACATGCTGTCTGATGGACCACATAAGAAAGGGACTTCCCTTTCCTCTGCACGAGGACTAAAAGAAGGTTCTGTTTTGTGGGAGAGGGGCTTTCATGATTGATTGGTTTTTGTTTTGATTTGAGGAGTTCTGTTGTTCTGTTACACTATTTTTATGACAAATATTCATCTTGAATAGCTCTTTGAAATTCAACTGCAGAAATTTTAGGTTGACATCTGCAGTGTTTATGGTTAAAATTACATAGTCTTCCATAGGTGTTTTTCTAGTTCCTAAATAAGATAATGTGCTTTTCATTTCAACAATTAGAATTAAAAGACTGAAATACCAGCTCAAAGAGTAACTTTCTGAGTTCCTTTGAATAGATTGCTTAGTTTGTTTTCCAGAGGGGAATGAATATTGAATTTTCAAGTTTCTTTGCATTTCCAAGTGCAAGAAGGATTTCAGTGCCAGAGACAAAAATGTGCCATTCACACTGGGATGGTTCTTAACCTCTTGAGTTCCTTAGAATGTGAAGTACCTGTAGTCCATGAATGGGCACTTGTATAACTTCAGAAATGAATGTTCACTGAGCATCCTGCTGTTCTCATTAGCACAAATATCATTCCTTTCAGGACTGTGTAGCCTCCCAAAGTGAAAGGTCATGGAAAACACTGAAAAATAAAGACATTAATCTGCTGCATTAAAATATATAACTTTGAAACAGTTGAGACTTACAGGAAAATTTATTCAATTATTTAAATGTTCACTGTGATGTTATACTAGAGCATGGCCATGTCATGTCACCTTATTCTAGCAAAACTGATACGTGTTTAGGCATGCCTTTTTCTTAATAAACTAAGTCTTTTGGCACCAACAGGGTTCATTTGGCATGGGGGAGACTAAGTTCCCTAGTGCTCTTTACGTTTTTCATTGACACCAGGGGAAAGAGCAGGGTGACTGTAAAATCTTGGTTGTGTCCCTGAATGATGTGGTAAATGCCTGAAGCCACTGGGGAGGAGCTGGGCTGTGGAAGATTCCAGTGGCTAGAAACCAAGCCAATTCCTAATGCAGCTGTCTCAGGCTTTAGCTCCAGTTGCATTGTTAGTCACCAGTCTATCTGTTGCTGTTTCTTAGTAGTTAATGTTGAGAAGAAAACGGATACAGAACTAGCAACTTCTGGAAAATATCCAGAGCTTGTCAGTTCTTTGGAGACAGCCACATGCAGCATGGTAGAAGGAAAACAAAACAAGTACGTAGCTTGGGTTAGTTGTACTGACTAAATATATAGGGGAAGGGTTTGCTGTAAGCTAGACAGGGTCTTTATCATGGAGGTCAGGGTGTCAGGAACTCTTCTTTATAGGCTTAAAAATTTACTGAAGTACACAACCTTTGTTTAAGAATGTCAGATCTAGTTTGTCAAATGAATCTAACAAAATGTTACTGTCATTTGTGCCTTCAGAGGCTACCTAGAACAGAGTTTAGACAGTGTTGAAGGAATTAAGTAGGTATTTAGTAAAAAGCCTTCAAAGGACACACCTTGGGCAGTACAAGAGCCCAGCTGAGGCTACACCCAAGATGGACAATGGATCTCACATTTTCACACTTCTATAAATTTTGGTCAATTTACATATTGAGGTTAATTGTCCAATTACTGCTTCAGGTTATGAAGTCCCTTCCTCCCAGATTACTCTCCTCAATTCACTGTTGTTTATACTTTTTGGGCCTAAATTTGCAACAGTGTCCTTGGTTCTCAGGCTGGAAAAGAATTCTTTTGTCTAACTAAACTGTGAAGAGAACTTGCTAACACTTCATATGAAGTTCAGAGTTATATACTAATGCAGTACAGAATCTGGAGAATATGAAAGCTAAATCTTAAGGAATCATCATGGTAGAAGCTCACTGTGCTAGGCAGTATGTGTTTAGGAATGAGTCCAAGGTTTTATCTTAAACCTTTTTGTCTTTGCTATTCATGTATTTCCCTAGCAGTTGTCTTAAAACATGTGAAAACAGCAATACTTACCATGCTTGAGTAATGCTTGAAAACTCCTGTGAGTACAAGTTCAGTTGGCATTCATGTGGTGGTTCCATGTGTTTTCATGGTGTTCCAGTTTGATTCAGCAGGGCAGAGAGACTAAATGACATTTGAAGTATTGCCAAGCTTGGCACTTTCAAATGATAGATTAACATGTATGTAATGTGAACCCTTGTGCATGCTTGATAGAGAATGGGAGGGCAGAGACTGAATAATGCTCAGTTATTGAACTAACCTCCAGTGAGATATTGTACATGTTTATATGTGTCCTTTACCGATGAAACTGTCACTGCTCTTCTTAATTCAGCTCTTTCATCACAAGTCAGCTGCTGTTTTACGGCTTTTTCATCACAGGCGTGCAAATAATAAGTATTGTTAGAAGTGACAATTAGTACAGGACAATTAGCAACAGAAAAAGTGACAGTGACATACCTCAGCTCTTACAGGCAAATTAAATGTTAGGGTCTGGTGAACACTGCCCCTTTTGCTAGATCAGTTTCTGGCAACCAGGACTATGGATGTGTGCTCTATCCGAGCACTGTGTCTGAGCCGTGACTGAGCACAACTTCTGCATTGCCATTACCTCACAACTTCTAAGAGTGATTTTTGATGTTCAAAAAGGAAAGTTTGGGACCAGTTATTTTTTCCTGAAAATCTCCTTGTTCTTTTGTCCATTCTGTTGATAAACTGATAACAAATGTGATCTTCTTTATTTTCTTTCAGATGCAGTATTCACAAATGGACAGGGAGTTGACTATTTATTTGTTGGAAACATAGTTTACACTGTAAGTTTGTGTATCCTAGCAATTTTTGAATGGTAGAATTTCTTTCCAGCCTTTTTTTTTACCACGAGAAAATGGTGTAAACCTGAAGAAAGTGTGTGAGTGAAATAAAATCAATCTGATGCTGTGTGTGTGATTTTTGCTCTTCCTTTTAAAATTTTTCCCAGATATGTACCAACAATAGCTTCTGCTCTGTCCTTCCCTGATCCCCTGCCAAGTTCCTTCTTAGCTTCTTAGGTGTAAAGGGGAGATAGGACCATGAACACCTTGGAATTTGAGAGTGTTGGTAATGCAGTTGTTTTTTGTTTTCTTTTCCTTGCAGTATGTTGTCGTCACTGTTTGTCTGAAAGCCGGCTTGGAAACAACTGCATGGACTAGAGTAAGTTCTTTCCAGTGTATTTCATTTTATTAGCACACCTTCCTCCCTAATGAGTATTAATACAGATAAGAAGTCCTAAAAATCATTTGGAACTTCAGAGTTTTAATTGGGTCTTTAATATAAGGATGGACTGCTAAACTCCCTAAATATGGAATGTGAGACGAATGAACTCATAGATCACATGATATCTGTGACGAAAAAGCACAGCCTGACAGAAGTGGGAAGAGTACACTAAAAGTGTATTGTCAACATCTCTACTTAAAAATGAGGAAAATTTTGCATTAAATCAGCATACTACTGCAATTGCTTAAGAAAATACATGAAGAAAATTATCCTTTGTGCTCTGTAGCTCCTTCAAAATTAATGCAATAGAGAATGAAAGGTGTCTGCCCGCAGATAAATGACTGGGCTTTGAAAACATCTTTGAACAGAGTAAAAAGAACTACTGATGACTTCACATTGGTTGAGTTGTTTTGTTGATTTGGGGTTTTTTTTGACACTTAGTGTAGTAAGGATGATAGTTAAATAGTTTGTTGCTTCCTTAAGTTTTTTACTTGAAATGGGCAAGTAAAAGTGTTCTGTTACTGGTAGGTGACAGAATCCAGCAGGGCAGTGAGCTCCAAAGAGTGTGAGGGACAGGGAGTGGTGAGCTCCTGTGTTGATGAACCTTCAACACCTTTCTCCTCTCCTTTCCTTGAGCCCCTCTGAAACACTAATTTTTAAAAATTTTGATGGAATCCCTTTTTCTCCATACCAGTAAGATACTTTATGGGAATCCAGTTTTCATGACACACAAAGAAACTCTGCCCTCAAGACTTAAGATGTTTTGAGGACACATATTCTTATTCTACCAGTTTCTCGGAGGGTTTGGCTTAGATCTTGTTAACCTCATTGCTTCTGTTAGTTGTAAAATGCTTTATTTCATTCCTCCCAGAGGAATTGTGAAGATCAATGACCTGACATTTGTTCTGAATTTTAAAGATGAAATGCTATCTGTACGGGTTATTTAATTATTAGGGAGATGTTAATATTTTCGGCCCCATTCTCTCATCTGCAAATAAAATCTGTGTGTTTTTTACTCTTGCTTATGCATCAGTTCTGTGTTGTGTATCAACATTTTAAAATGCAAAAATCCTTAAATTAATCCCTTGTGCATCAGAAAAGCATATAACGAAGTCAGCGTTGAAGGCATGTGAGCTTGTTCAGATCCTGTTTTGTTGTGAATTGTTTGATGGTTTCTCTTCTCTCCTCTTCCCTGGACAGGTTATGGGTGTCTTTTCAGACACTTGGGGATAGTCATGATCCCGTGATTTCTAAACTTCTTTTTAAAAGATACCATAACTTTTAGTAGATTTTGGAGTTATATAACACTGGCATTTTACAGAGAAATTTTTGTTATTCACACAACAGTTGTGTTTAGAATCAACTTTTTTCTATATATACTTCTAAATCCTGTCCCATTGCTTGAAACGGTGACTCTCATCATCTTGAAATCCGATGTTGGTTATAGTTTCAGCTGTGAGTGAATCAACACACAGAGACTCTTTAAGTTGCTTGAAGAGTATTAAATTTACAACACTGAGTTAAGCCTCTTCTCCATCATCAAGAGGATTGGTTGCAGGCAATTTGTTCTAGAGAGTGAGAGGGACACTGCCACTTGGGAAAACATGCTGGTTTCAGCAGAAATCTTTAAATAAATAACACAGTCAAAGTGTTTGAGAGCTTGGTATATCCAGGAGGTAGTGTGGAAAGAAAGGCTGTGATAAAAGTGGCAACATAATGCACAATAAAATCCATACATTGAAGTTGGGTGGAGCATCTTCATGTTATGTGTGGCCTGTCTGGAACACTGCAGTGGACTTTTTCCCAAACACACTCATCTTTTCTCGTCGCTGCTTTACCACACTATAGGAACTGTTTCAGATAAGCAGGGCACATGGGAGAGCCGCACACTCTGTCTAGTTTCTAAGCAAGGGCATTGATTTCTTGTCTTCTGTCATTCATTTAACACATCTGATGGCCTCGCTTCTGGTTTTGCACATGAAGTCTCCAGGGGTAAATGCAGATGTCAGTGGAGAGTCAACAGGGCAAAGGTTGGTGGGGTGAGAGTGTAAGGAACATTTTCAAACAGGGCAAGGAGGGCTCTTCCAGAACACAGAAACTCTTAAAGGCAGAGAAGCAGTTTGGGCAGATATAAGCCTGAAATAATGAGATGACTGGGACAAGAGAAGAAGGTAAAAACAACATAAAATGATCAAAGTCTGCTCAGCTGGAAAGGGTGAAGATCAGCAACACTCGAAAACTGTCCTAGAAGCAGAATGGAAAGAAAAACCTGAGTGAGACCAAAACAAACTGATGCCATTTCACTAGCATGAATACACTTCCTACGAAATAAGGCCACGTCTGAGATTGGGTTCTCTGCTTGCTTTTTTTTTATTGGTTTCAGACATAAAGTCCAGCAGCTAGGGAAGCACTAGCCCAGGGTATCCTGAGCTTTCTGTCCACTTGTCTGAGAGGAAGGATGTGGGTCAAAAGAAGGTATCACATCCTTTTCAGAAAGAGGTGATGGTGCTGTTCTGCCATTGCATGGGGCTGACTTCTCTTAAAGATGAGTTGTTGCAGCAGCCTTGCAATACTTGATCTTTGGGGAGCTGAGCACTACAGTTGCTCACTAGGGCAGGGCTTCTAGACAGAATCTTGATGTGAATTCTGCCCAGTTTTCAGAAAACTAAGTAGACTGAAAGGGTAAAATCCCTCTTGTCCTCCCAAGTTTAAAAAAATCCTTCAGTTTCTTAATTTTCTTCACATTAAAACTGCATTGAGCATGTATGTGGGTATTTTGGAGGTTTTTGTTTGTTATGTGGGGGGTTTGGGGCTGGTTTTTTTTTAATTAGTTTGTTTCTTGTTTGTTTGTTTTAAATGAAGAGTTGCTTAATTACTGAGGTCAGATCTCCTGGGTGAAAGAGAATAAATAACGAAGTGGGAAAACAAATCTTCCTACTCACTGTGTCTCTCCAGGAAGGGGCCTATCCCATGTCTTGCTTATTATTAGCCCAGCAGCTTTCAGGGTTGAACAGAATTCCAGCTTTCTGAGAGTGCCTAGAAGAATGTTGTTTCTACTGCCTCTGACATTTTGTCATATGAATGCTTCTACTGTAAGGTAGCCTCTAGTTGATCCCAGCTATCTGCCAGTCTGCACTGGTGCTGCAGGCTCCTTGTTTGTTTTCACTGCCTGTGCTGGAGAAAGCTGTCATTGCTGAGCTGTCCTTTCTGAGGATGTCCAGCGGTTGCAGATTAGGAGCAATCTTCTTCTCCTTTCAGAAATTTGTGTTTATCTCACAGCAAGCAGAACACAATACTCAGACACTTCTTTGGTTCTCAGACATAGTGTTCAAAAAGTCAACAGACACAGTCATCCAGTAGGAAGTATAAAGCCAAGAGTTGAACAAACACACTGTGTCCACCAGCACCAAGTATATGAATTCATTCCCATGTTCCTGAACTCATATGTAATTAGTAATTAAGATTTATGCAGGTACTTCTCTGAATTGGAGCCAAAGTCATCAGCCACAGGAGTTGTTGGCATCCAGAAAAGCTGGAGCCAATAATGAGCTCAGTTGCTTGTTACAACTGAAATTACTGGTTCCATCCACTGCAGTGTAAAAGTAAAACAACTTAAATCATCCTGAACAGAAAAACAGTTTGGGTATGTAGGAAAAATTACTTTAATGCAACTGAGAAGAAGTTTGTGCTGGATGTGTACTTGGTCCTTTCATATTGATCTTGTTTTCTTGTAGTGAGTCTACAGACTAGTAAAGAAACAGTAAAGATGTAAACTGCATTGCATATCTGTAAATCAATTAGAACACCTTTAAAACAAAATAAAGCAAAGTTGATCAGTAGGTAGTGTATTACACAACACTGAATCTTCCTCTAGGGGAGGTGAGTGATGTATATGGCTTGTATGTATACACCGCCATAAGGGATTTGTCCATGTGAACTTTAACCTGTGCCTTTGAAAATTTCTACCTTGATTTATATGTTGAATCTGGCATGTGCATGACAGGATACAGGAACTAGATGAGAGAAATCATGGTTCCAAGGAAAATCTGATGAGTTTTCAGAGTTCCAAATAAGATAGATTGGCTGAGAAGAGTATCTGTCTGTCCTGCTATGAGGCAAAGATTAAAGAGAAGTGGTTGATGCTGTTTGAACAACCTGTGCTACTGGCCCAAAACCAAGAGCAGTAGACAGGCCTGAGTGAGACCGACAGAAACCTGAACAGGGAAACACTTCTGGGCTGGGTGAATGGAGGAAGTGCCGTGTGTTGACTCTGCTTGTCTCCCTGTTCCTTGGCAGTTCAGTCACCTGGCCGTCTGGGGAAGCATGCTGCTGTGGCTCGTGTTCTTCGGCGTGTACTCAGCCATCTGGCCCACGTTCCCCATCGCGCCCGACATGCTGGGGCAGGTCAGTACCACCCAACGCCTGGCTCTGGGGACAGCGCCCAGCACAGCGCCCTGCTGCTGCCATGGCTGCTGCCTCCCGCTTCCCCGGCATTCACACAGTGCTAGTGGGAATGCTTGGACTGCATTTTAACCTTTTCTTAATCCCCATATTCATTTAGCTTGATCTCCTCATGAGATGAGCTCTCTTTCTCCCCCAAACTGACATCATCCATGATTACATGCACTGTGGATAGTATATGACAATTCCCAATTCGCTGTGATGGCAGTGGGACTGGCTCTTTTAGTAGTGTCTAGTCCTGGCAAGATTCTGTGTTTGACAAAATGTCATATTTGGTTTGGGATTTCATTTTGTCAGGGGTTTGTTCCATATGTTTTGTTTCATATTGTTGCTTTTTACCTCCGTTCATTTTAAATAAACAGAATTTCCTTGAGAATAGAATGACATGGTCAGAAGCAGAAGGAGAGCTGATACATTACTGATTATAGTCCTGGAGGAATTCTGGATTTGTTCCTTCCATGTCAGCTGAGCTCCAGGTGGTAAAATCTTTCCTTCGGTGTCATTGTTTCAACCCTTGGTGAGATCAAATTGCAAGCCTGTCAAAATCACTCAAGAGCCTTGTGCATATTTAAAATAGGGGGATTGCAATTGACAATTGTAACAATTAAGGGTTTAATAATTGTATGATAAAAAGTTATTTTGTACAGGTGGAACTGCTTTCAAATTTACCAGAAAAAGGTACTTGGTTGTAAGTTTAGACTTTTGTGCAAAGATGGGAAAGAAGAAAAACTATCCAATAATTTCAATAAATTATATGCTTAGATTGCTACATTCGTGTACTAGAAAATGATAATAACAAAGTCAAGTGATGGCAGTTAAATTTTTGAGATTACTCCCATGTTTGTATTCAACAATACATGATTTTGTTGCTGTTCTGGCTTAATACATATTTTATTATTATGTTATAAAATGCTGAGGATAATGGAGGCTATGATACATTTTCATGGACAGCTTTTTACGGCTGAGACTGACAGCTGACAGTCTGGGATGAGCAAGTTGAGTGACTGACAGACAACGCCTCAGTCCTCTGGTAGTATTTCATGGTGATCTTGCACATACAGCATCAGTAGCTCTAATTCACATTTTCATGTATTGGGCAGGAATTTGACCTCAGTGTCATACAGAGTCGAGAACGGCTTGTCCTCCACAGCAGACTTCAGTGCTGCCATTAACATGTCAGCCTTCTAAAATGTAGACAATACAGTGAAATGTTGCTTCACATATAAGGGGCTAAACTATGGTCTTTAGCTTGCTGTTGCCTTTCTTTTTTTCCCAAAATGGACTCTTATTTTTATTGCAACTTAAGCAAAATTCATGTTGTGTTGGTCATCAACATTTGCTGCAGCATATAAAACCACAGGCCTTGGAAGAAAACCTTCATATTAATGAGGCTTTGGTTTTTCTTGAGCGTGTTTTTAGAAAGTGTTTGTATTTGACCTTTGGTTTTATGCTCTGATTTTCTGACATTATGACTTGAGAAGTGGTACTAATATCTTGCCAAGATGAAAATAATCTATTCTCCTTTTTTTTTTTTTTAATGGAGAGCACATTTACCTTGACTGGCAGAGTGTCCAGTCCAGTACTTGTGGAGCTGTGAACCTGGATCAGTAATTATCAATCTAAAATGTTAAGGATAGGTTATCATTCTAGAGAGATGATTCTTGAATTCAAGCAGTCAGAAATAAGCTGTTTTATGGCTTTTAGTGTGTGCTAGGGGGATTCAATATCATTCTACCAGTTTTCTTGTATTTTTGAGAGAGCAGCAGTTCAAAAATGTGGGTTTTTTTCTTTTTTTTCCTCTTTTATCCTTCTGTAAAATCAAGGAAAGCTCCCAAGGTAAAGAGAGCTTGTTTACCACTTGCATTAACTCCCACAAAGTCTCTTGAGTAATTGGTTGCTGTCATGAAACCAACTTATGGTGAAATGAGCTGGGACTGTGCTAGGCTCTAGTCAGTAAAATGAATTGCCTTGCTGCTTCCTAGACTTAAGCAATTTCTTTACTCTTGCTGTGTTCTTTTGTTCATTTGTAAGTAATCAAGGTGTCTTAAAAGCTTTGTTCTTGTTTCAGATCTTGCTAGTGTGTTTATCTTCAAATAAATTGAACTCCAGGATATTTTAGATCCTCATACTATATGAATCTAATAGCATTTGAAGGGAGCTGATTTTACCTGGAATAGTCATTAGTATTTGTGCCAGCCAGGACTTTGTGCCATCAGTAGAAGGCACAGGAGGTGCAAAATACTTTATTCTGTTGTTTCACCAAATGTAGCCATGAAACCCAGCCAGATTTATAAGTATGTGATGCTTTGTTCCTGCTGGGGTTTGTTCAACTGTTTGCACTAAGTATTTCTTTCTCTTGCCCATAATATCCTGAGCATTCTCACAGGAAAATAATACCATTTTTCCTCCTTGAGGGCAAGAGAAAGTGACTTACTGAGACTCTCTTGTCAGAGTCAACATATTTCTTCTGTTTCCGCTACAATATTGATAATGGAATGCATGTGGCATATTAAGACAAAGCTGTGATTAAAATCTCAATATTCCTTAGTAAGAATTTTCAACTAGTATGACATCTGGTACTTTGGAAACAAACTGTCTGCTTTGGGGGAACTTTTTCAGACACACAATTTCTCTTCAATAGTATCAGAAATAATAATGTAAGAACAAGAAAACTCTCTGGTAGCTATCTTGGCTTTCCTGAATTTTTTGTACTTTTTCAAGTGAAATGTTTTTCATATTTACAGGGAACAGTGACACTGAAAAAAGTTGGTGCCTTTTTTTTGCAAGGCAAGAGCCTTTGGAGCCAAGATGCTCTAATGGGAACTGATTGCTTTTGAATACTGGTCACTTCTAGATGACAGTATTTTGTACAGTATATGAATCCTTTCTCACCTTTTGGGTAGTAATGACTTACCACCACAGATTTTTGAAAGCAAGTAGATGTTTTTGTTTTTAAAAAGAGCTACCTAGTTTGATACTCATTGACTGAAATGGTACAGATGGAAGAAGTGGTACAGAAATGTGCCACTCTGAGGATGCGAGTTCCTGTTTAATTATCATGTACCTGAACTTATGGGGCTTGTAGCTCATAACCCAGTGGTATTTTGTTGATGAGCACATTAGCCAAAGTCCTGCCATCATGTAATCTTGGCTATTTTGTTTGTTTGCCTGAGGACAGAGATTTGGTGCCCTGGAGAAAACAGTAAGTGTGCTTATTTTTTGCATGAGTCATAGATATGGTGTAAGAAATATACAACTAATGTTCTATTCTTGTATTGATTTCTTTCTTGGAATTGAAGCGTACTTTAGGTTCATGGGAATAATATTGCACTGTATGGAATTAAAGTCTGTGTGCAGGTATTCCCACCCCCACATGTCAAAAAACTCGTACCTGAAAGCATGCGTATGTGTACAGGAGAATACTTTGAAAGTGATTATGCTTTGAGTCTTGATCTAGACATTATCTAAGATGAAGAAAAGTAGGTATCTTCTTTCCCCACCTTGAGCTAAAATTTTTAGTATTTTAAGGGAGCATAGGGCTGGCAGGAAAAAGTGTATTGCTATCACCCCTCTGAAACATCTGCTTGTTGATGATGAAAGAGCTACTACTTAGCTGTGATTTCTTTCTTCCAGTTTATTTACTTTGTGTTGAGCTTTGTGTCTTCCTCATTAGTTGTTACGTTAAGGAAATATCATTAGGGAGGTGAGTATCAGTGTCATTGTTTCTGCCTGAAGAAAAAGAGTTTTAATCTGGTTTTGAAAGAGGTGTATGCTGTGGTTATTTTAAAGTGCAGGTTTGGGTTTCTAATTCTTTAGACTTCTGCTTTGTGCTATATGTGGTCATGTTGCAGAACTGGGGTTTAACAGTCATTGATCTTGGGATGTTGTTAGGAGGCCCATCTCATCAAGACCTCATGGCTGGAGGTTTTGAAATTGGGGCTGCTGCACTTCCCAGTTACCTTTATACAGCTGTGTTTGAGAGAAGACTTCTTGAATCACAATAATTTTACCAGCATAGCTGAAACAACTCCATGTAAGAGCCACTTTCACAGCTGTAATTGCAGGCGTGCTTTTATTTTCTAATGCTCTGCAAATCCTTGACAGAAGATACTTATTTCTTTTCCAGTTAATCTGTCAGATTCTAGCTAGGTTATTTGTCTGCTTATGAGGACTTTTAAAGAAACTGCATGAGCTTTACCTGGTGAAGTACCTGGTACTTTTTAAAAGATCCCAGTAACGGAGATCTCTGGTTGATCCTATGTAATGTGACAGGAGCAGGACTTGCTTGTTTTAATGGTTTGTTAAGAAGGCATCTGTGCTTCTTCTAGCAAAGCTTCCCATTCGTCTGTGTGTATGGCATTAGCAAGATGGGCTTGCTTTGACCAGTGCACTATTGTTGGCTTTTGAGGGAGGGAGGTAATGTAGATAAAGGGTGTGATGGACTCAGGTTGCATGGTTGGTTTTGTAGTTGGCTTCAATCTGAAACTCTCTGAAATCTTGCTGACTGAGTTCTTACCAAAGCATGTGAGAAAACTTCATGGTTTTCAAGACTTGGAAACAGCACTAAACAACCCCCAAAAATCCTAGAGGCAAGATAATAACCGTTATTGCGGCATGGTAAACAGGTTTCACATTACTACCCTTCCAAATCCACACCACAAAGCTGACAGCTTAATGTTTATTTTTGTTTTCCAGAATATTTTTGTCTTATTCTCTACATTTGAATTGTTTTCTAGAGGTTTCAGTTGTTGTTCTCTCTGGCTTCTCATATTTCCACAGTTTGGTGCTAGTTAGAAAATTGGCTGTTCTGATTCTGGTTTGTTTGTCTGCAATCAGTTGCACATTACATTGTGGTGTCAATGTTTTGGTTGGTGAAAATGCTTCATCCAGCTGTTATGTGCAAATCAGACTTCGCCTGCAGATTGAGGTCCTTAATGCCTGCTGATCATGTTTGTTTTTATTATTATGCACAGAGGTCTCTGTGGCACTTGATGTGGTTTTGGAACATTTTCTGCAGTTTTGGACTAGGCTCTGAGCAGACAAATACGACTAACGAAGCATGCATATATTTTTAAGCATCTGTTGAAGGAGTGGGTTTGTTGTTTTTATTAGCCACACATGGCTTTCAGAAATTAATCTCTCACTACTAGATCTCTGGCATTGTGTCATACTATGTCATACACAAGAAAGATGAAAAAAATGGAGATAAATGAATTTTTTTATAAGTTGTGAATGTGAAACTAATAGATTAAGCATGCTTATTTTCTGCAGGCTAATCCCCCAAAACATGCCCCTTTACCTATTTGGCAACTTTGAAGCAAACCTGTTCTAAATATTTCTAAGAGATGTCCCAGACTTAATTTCTCCTTAGGAAATATTTTAGCAAGGCTTTAAAGCAAGACTGTATATGCAGCTGTGCCCAGCACTGTGCTGGCATTTCCTATATAGAGCCATGTGAAAATAGCGTTAAGCCAGAAGCATAAATACTTGTTCAGGTTTGGGAACTGGCAGTGCAGAGCGAGACTTCAAACTTCTACAAAGTTTTCATTGCTTACCTTCCCTTCTTGGTTCCTGCTCTGCAGAAGAGCTGTGGCTAGCAGGTGAGTATTAGATAGGGGAAATGGTTGTGAATGGTTACCTACAGGTTGTACAGATGGTGCAGAGGTGATCAGCTGGTTTTTCTTCAGTGTTGGGGTGTAACCTGGGACTCTAGCCACGCTGTCTGGGTGATGTCAGTTTGGAGATCAGGTAGCCTTAACAAGTGTAAATGCTGCTCGGTAGCTTAAATAAAAATACAGAGCATTTACACTTTTGTGTAATTGACCCATTATCCCAATTTACTGGCTTTGGAGTGGGAAGAGCACTGTCCAGAAATAAGCTTCTTCACTCAGGCTGGAATTATCGTTCTGTAGTAACGGACTGTGCTTCAGAAGTTGCATCTTTTCTCAATTTGGAGTTCAGCATTGCTTCATGTCCCTCAAAATTTTCCTAAATAGCTTTATTTGTATATTTAGAAGTAGTAAAGCCTTGTTGCAAGTTTGTGGAAAGATGTTTGGAAGATATCCGATTCCGTATTTTCTCAATTAGAAACAGCTGGCTTTTAAATATACAAGAGCAGCTACTGTATTGTACCAGAGGCAGTGTGTACTAATACTCATGTCTACAAAAAAAGTCTGTGTATTGAGCCCTGTTGACAACCAAGGACAAACTAAGAACGTCTGACTTACCATACTGGATCAGAGCATTCCTGATGCAGGCTGTGTTCTGCATTAGAAATTTAAGGCGGAAAACCAAGCAGCTCTGTAGTGTGGGTTTGTCATGTATGACAAGGGTTTGTGTGCATCTCAGTAAAAGAAAAAGCTGTTCTTCTGTTGGATAAGTGGAAAGCAGCCAAGCAGTTTTTATGCCTTTCATGAAGCAGCACTCGGCTCCTTCGGCATCTTTGGCAGATGAAGTTTGTAGGTCAGCAGTGCCCTGCACAGGCTGGGCTGAGGGCAGTGAGAGGAGCTTGGTAGCCAGGAAGTGTGGGTCTGCCTCAACACGTGGTCACTGCTGAGCACTGCTCTGCCACCTTGCTAGGTGTGTGAACAAGATGCATTCCAGCTGCTGTGAAGGCACCAAGCAATATCCTGTTCCTACGTGGCTGTTGTTGCCTAAACAATCTGGCATGATAGGGAAGGCCATGGCAGAGAGGATGTGAATGCAGACTAGCATGGTGCCATTCCCCTAACTGATAGGACAGAAACAAAGGAAGGTGGCAAGGTAATTGTGTACAGAAGGTGGTTTTTAAAGGAGCGTTTAAACTCATAGCAATGAAGCTGTGACTCCTTTACAAAGCAAGAGGAGCAGCAGATGGGATCTATTCCAGAGGGCAGGAGGTGACTGTCTGTGAGTTGGAATTAGTGGTTTTATGGATTGCTTTGGTCACACTTAAGTCACTTTGTTTTCTGATGAATGCAGGGAAGCCCCAGATAGCAGATATTTGGGGGTTGGTTGGGATGTTGTTTTTTAACTTAATTCCTTGGAGACTGAAGGGTCATGTTATGTTTTTATTTGAATTTACATATTATAAAGGGGTTTTGTTTGTGGAAGATTTTTCATTTGTTTAGCTGAATTTGTGTTTCATACCACTGTTTCTTTCCTTCACTAGTGGATTTCATTTTTGTAAGAGACATACATGGGAAAATATTTCCAGATCAATTTAAAGCATACCTTTATTCCCTTTCCTCCCTAAAGTATATGTTTCATGAGATCATTTTTTCCCCCCCCCCAATTGTATTATGTCAAAATTTGATCCAAAAAGCCCTGAGGAGTAGAAATGATCTCTCTCATATTGTTCTAAGGCCAGCATAGGTACACAGGCTTCAGGAGTAGTGAGGCTGGAAGGAGTACAGCCCTTCCAAGTGCCCTGGCTGCTGGTGTGGGTCAGCTGGAACAGCTGGCCCCCATGGCTATCCTGTTAACTCAAGAGCTGACAGCAATGATGGTATCTCATGCTGCTTCTCTATTGGTGGATGTGGCAGGCAAAAAGCAATTGAATGCAGTCACTTCTGAGAGAGCCTTTGGGGTTTTTGAGTCCGTGCAGGAAGTCAAACTGCTCTCATTTCGTTTGTAGAGTGTAATTTCTTGTTTGGGTATTTGCAGCACTTGAGCTGGTGTTTTTATACCAGTACTTTGTCAGAAGGCATAGGAAGGAGAGCGGTGGTTTTTTTGGATTCAATAGGATTGATAGGAGAAAAGGACAGAATAATACAGGTGCTATCGATAATATATTGCCTAAAGTGTGAAGGGGTTGGGTATGTTTACATGTGCCACCACTGGTCTCTGTAGCATAAAACCCAGCAATGGTACCTCTCAGTAGGCTGATGTTGGAAAACAAGTTTATTTCACTATTAGGAGCTGCAGCCTCTTGCTGAGCATCTTACAGAGCTGCATCTTGCAGCTCTGGACACATCTCCCCTCTCTAGAATACGGCTGAAGGCAATTTCGTGATTATGGTGGAGTCAGTGCAGAGAAACCTTGGACAGTAGTGTTGTCACACGCACAAGATGGTAAGCAAGTATAAACATTCTTCCTCTGTACCATGGAATGCTTTATGGAGGATGCTGGGTGAGGAGAAGGAAGGATTCAGTACAGTGGCTGAAATGTAGAATAAAAGTTAGACCCAACATGGCTTTTTTGTTTTCAATAAATTATCCCAAATGCAAGGTGTTAAATAGCATTTCTCTGCAATTACTACTTACCACTTCTTACCCTGTTCGGTATCTGGGAGCTGGCAGTTCCTTTCAAAAGAAATGAACTAGAACAATATTATATGCAAACTTGCTTTCATCATCTCATTATCATTTGGATTGAAATGGTTTATATCTCATGTTGGAAGACTACTGAGAAGGAAAAGTACGAACACCTACCAGCCATCAGCTCCTCCTGTAATAGGCTGTGAGCTGTACCTAGTACTGAGCAAAGGACATGCTGAGAGAATGAGAGTTTCCAAACCACACTCAATTCATTGCTTGCCATTGTACGGGTGTACAAAATGTGTGAATGATTCAAAGAGAAGATGCTATGGTTGTCAAAGTGTCATTTTGTACTTTACAAAAAATGGCTGTCACCTTTGCAAGGATCTCTTTTGTGCGGTATTTTGGAGTTGGCATCTGTTCTAGTAAACAGGGTTTAGGGTTTTCTTTTGGCACTTCGTCACTAGTACTCTGGTTCCAGATCTAAGTAGCATGTTATCTGGCAGTCAGTATACATATAGTAGAACCACCATTGTTAGGCGTTTTATATTCAGATCTAGAATAATCTTGTTGTTGACTTCTGAAAGAATTTGTAAGAAAGATTTACCAAAAGGGGTGTTTTTAGGCTATTTCTATTTCAGAGAAGCATGAAAAGTAATTACTTTTTTGCTTTGCTTCAACAGAAGCTGCATTCAGGGAAAGTCTTTCCCAATTCAAGTGAAGTTTGTCCACTCTGAAAAAGAAATCAGAGGAATTTCTTTGATAATGTTGCACAGTTGACTTTTATTGTGCTTCTGTAAAATTAGATATCAATATAACAAGAAATTTTGAAACATAGAGGAGGGAAAAGTGAGTACAGTAATTTCACGACTATAAGACGCACCCTTTTGACTAAAATTTTCCCCCAAACCCGGAAGTTCGCCTTATAGTCCGGTGCGCCTTATCTGATGGACAAAGTTCAGAAATTTGCCTTCCTGGAAGTGAGAGCTGCGAGCCGTGGGGGGAGCCGGCAGTGCCATGGCTGCCAGGTGGAGGCAGGGTGGAGCAGCGGCAGGCACGCCCTGGCCCCGTGCAGGCAGGACGGCCCCTCTACAGGCACGCCCCGGCCCCGTGGAAGGGGCACGGAGGGGTGGCGGCCATAACCTGGCCCTGGAGTGGCAGCACGGAGGAGCGGCAGGCATAGCCCGGCCCCAGTGAGGCGGCATGGAGGGGTGGCGGCCATGCCCCGGCCCCGCTGGGTACAGACGGGCCTGGGGGCCCCCGGCACCGCCCCTGCCGGGTAGGGGTGGGCCCGGGGGCCCATGGCTGCCAGGTTGAGGCGGGACCTCGGCCAGAAACCGCACAAGGGGAGCTGGGGGCGGAGCCTCACTGCAAAAAAAAAAGTGCGCCTTATAATCCGGTGTGCCTTATCTGATCTACAAAGTTGCAAATTTTGCCGACTCCCGGGGGGTGCACCTTATAGTCCGGTGCGCCGTATGGTCGTGAAATTACTGTATGTGGAATAACTAGACAGGTATCTGGTGGGGAACAGAACAACTGAAAATAAGGCTCTGTCTGTCAGGTGCCTGTACAAAGTGCTGTTATTTGGGGCTAGGCAAAATCTCGTTTAGCTGTTGGGTCTCAGCATTACTGTTCATTCAGAATGGATGTGAAGAGCAGTTGAACTCTTCAATCACTGGCATCCTCACACAGACCGAAAGGCAGATGAAAGGCAGATGAAAGGCAGCCACAAAATCCAAAATGCTTTCCAAAGACCAACTGAAAGTTTAGTGACAAGTGTATTTAATTTCAGCTGTGTGTAAGGAAGAAAATATTAATGAGGAGCATGGAATTGTATTGAAAAGTTGGAAATGGCCAGAGAGGGAACTGAGAGGGAGCTTCTAAGTTGTTGTGACCCCAGTGCAGGAGCTGGCACTTGGCCTTGATGAACCACATACAATTGGCCTCAACCCATGGATCCATGCTGTCCAGGTCCCTCTGTAGAGTCTTCCTGCCCTCCAACTAATCAACATTCCCACTCAGCTTGGTGTCATCTGCGCTTGATCCTCTCATCCAGATAATTGAAAAGATATTAAATGTGATTGGCCCCAATACTGAGTACCAGGGCATGCAACTGGTGACCAGCCACCAGTGGATTTAACTCCATTCCCCACCACTTTCTTGGCCTAGCCATCCAGCCAGGTTTTTACCCAGGGAACATTGCAGCCATCCAAACCATGAGCAGTCAGTTTCTCCAGCAGAATGGTGTGGGAATTCGTGTCAAAGGCTTTACTGAAGTCTAAGTTGACAAGATCCACAGCCTTTCCTTCTTCTACTAAGGGAGTCACCAAGACTGTTTCTTCTCCTCCTAATTGTATTTTCAGTAGACATCTGGTAAGTTGAACTCCCCCACAAGAACAAGGGCCAGTGATCATGAGATTTCTCCCAGCTGCTTATGGAATATTTTGTCGTGGTTGTGTACTCTATAACAGACTCCAGCCAGGATATATGGCTTGTTGACCTTTCCCCTGATTACTACACATAAACCCCCAACCCTGTCATCACCATCATCAAACTCTAGATATTCATAAGGCTCCCTAACATACAAGGTTACCTCACCAGCTGTCCCTCCTTGCCCATTCCATCTGAAGAAATTCTACCCATTGCAGCACTCCAGTTGTGTGTCATCCCACCATGTTCCCATTAATGCATCAGCAGCTTTCCTCCTATGCAGGGGTTTCCAGCTCCTCCTCTTTGTTGCCCATGCTATGGGCATTGGAGTAAATCCACTTTGGTTGGGCAAATGATCCTGCCAGCTATTTTGGGGAAAAGCCCTAATTCCTACATGACCATATGAAGGAGCTTCCATGGTTTCTAACACATCAGCAGCCCTTGCGTCTTTGCTGCTGCATGGATCTCCTTCACCTACCTCTGCTGAGACATCAGACCAAAGAATCTCACTAGCACACCATCCCTTATGGAATGCTACCCCCAGGCTTATATCTGGTGAGCCTGGTTTTATACCTTTCAACCTTCAGGTTTAGTTTGAAGCTCTTTCAGTGACATCTGCTATTTTTTGTGCAAAGATCCTTTTCCCCCTGTGAGATAGGTGGACCCTGTCTGTTGCCAGCCATGTTCTTCTGAATGTTGCTGATTAAGTGCTGATGTAGCAAATGTATATATCACTGAAGATTTTATTCATTTTCTCTTAACACTCTTCCAGTAGGAGTATATGTCTTTTGCTCCAAGACTTTCAAGCCTCATGTGTTGCATACAGTATGTGAGAGATACATTCTGTACAGGGTGATAATACAGAGGAGAATGGACTTCAATAGTCACATGGACATGGATGTTTGGACAAACATTTTTGGGCTCTGTCTCTGCCATAAGATATTGGAAACACCACTTTGGTCTGGTTAGCAGTGTAACAGAAGCTTCCTGTATGTGATGTGTCTGTAAAGTGCCTAAAGGGCTTGTTAATGGTGGGAACCCTTATGCTGTGAGTGCAGAATTTCAGAATTCTGAAGACGGAAATGGGCTGGAGACACCTGTAGAAATTACTTACTAAATATAGTGTGTGAACATTAACGACTGTAGATATGTTGTAACATCAGCTGCTCTCATCTGTTGCATCAGAGCTCTTTGCATGGCTGGGTCTTTGAGTGATCAAATGTTGAATCTGTTGCTAAACTGACAAACTTGGAGTGAACAGACCACATAAGTTCAATTTAACATTCTGGATACTCATTAAGGTGATCCTGGGCTTTCTACAAATTAGGCTGTAAGCAGGTATGTACACGTTTATCAGCCTGAATATGTCTGCAATTACTTTTTTACACCAGAATCACTTTAGATACTGCTTTAAGACAGACTACAAGAGGGTTTGTGTGAGAGAAAGAAATGTCAAGAGGGGCAAAGAGAAACAAGAGCTGTGGAGGACATTGCCTGAGTTATATTATGCTCATTAATTCAATTTGAGGCAGGAATGTGTGTAAATAAACCCTGGCAGCTGCAGCAGCTCTCATTTCTGCAGGGCTTTGGCAGGAATGCAGGGGCCAATGGATATAAAATCCTGGCTCTCTTTTGAGAAATTGCAGGCAGACAGCTCTGCAGCCAGAAGAAAGAACAATCTAAGATTTACTGAGAAGACGTAATCACTTTAAGCAGACTTGAAGAGTGTGGAGTTTCAGACATGCAGATTTGGAGGTAAAATTAGTGCAGACAAAAACTAAGTCATTGGAAAACCATGGGGCTTACCTAATTCTCCTGGGTTAATGGCATTATTCATGTTCCAAATATTCAGCCTCAAAATGGAGCAGGAGAACTGTAGCTGTACCATTAGGTGTCTTCAGAGTAACTTGAGTCTGGATATTCACCAGCAATTGTCTGTAAGGTAGTGTAGCTGTTTGTGCTATGTACTGAAAGTCAGATGTGCTGACCACGCTAAGTGAACTGGCTTGTGTCCCAGAGAGTTTGGTCTTTGGTGCTCTTCCTGATACTGGATCCCCAGGAGTGCCTGGAAGAGCATTCCCATCACTTCACATGGTCCGAGAATGTGCGCTCCCCCTGCTCCCCCACCAAAATATTCAGAGGACAGATCCCTCAATGGGTGCTGCAGAGCTCAGGATGGGAGAGGGATGGTTCTGCAACAGTTAACACGTGATGCTGGATTTTCAGATCAGTGGATTTTTCAGCTCTGGTCTTTTAAGTAGTAATAGTTGCTGTTTGTCTGAAACTGATTTGAATATGAACTTGATAGATCAACTACATTTTAAAATGCGACAAAACCAACCAAACAATATGAACAGTCCATGACCAAGGTAGAATCCTTGGTTTTGTTGGCCTTAATCTAGAGTTTTAAATAACAATGTCACCCAAAGCCAAAGCAGTTTTAAAGGCACTGAGATGAATGTTTTACTGGCAGTATTAGAGGTAACTATTAATTGATTACATTTTACCAGATATTTAAAATCTGATAGTTGCTCTATTGGTCTATAAAAAAACAAGGGTTTTTTTTTCCTCAAATGAAAACCAGCTTCTGGTATAGGTCTTTTTTTTTTTAATCTGGATTCCATTGTCTTCAAATATTTGCATATCAGAAAATTTAGTTTTGTTAAAAGTGTGCTGGCAAGGGAGTTTGTGTGAAAACGAGGTCTAGTAAGGTCAGAAATATAGAGCTAAAGCTGCAAATGGAAGAACTTGACCTTAGCAATAGTAATAATAATGCTTGCTAATAGAATGTACATTGGGTTTTAGCATAGCTGCTTTGCTTTGCACCTTAGATGAATTAGTGCAAACGAAGGTACTGATGTGTTTAATTGTAACTTTTGACATGTAGCAAAATTTGTCAATAACACTTTCAAATTATGTTTCCTAAATAACACTTTGAAATATTTATGTACTGTGACTTTACCACTGTCTTTTTCTGTAGTACAGGCACCTATGTATGGCAGATGATAAGCCAGGAGGCATCCAGGGGCTGTCAGAAACAATCAGATTAATTATTCGGATTCTGAACTGACAGCTATTTTGTTAAATAGCTGTGTCTCTGTAGCAGAAACAGAGCTACATGCAATACACTGACATTGTAAGTTTTTCTTACTACTCTTCAAGGGAATCCATGAACAGACCAGAGGTTTTGTGCCTTTGAATTTGGAGAGTGTTGATGGACATTTGGAAATATAGGTCATAAAAACAGGAAACTGGAAAAAGGCAGCCCACCAGTCAAGCAAGGATAGACCCCATCATATATAACTCTGGCATTAATTTTTTTAAAAGTGGCAACATGCAGAAGTTTACTGGTCTTTATAAGCCTGTCGTAAATCTTCTTTTACTGTGGAAAGTATCTGCTGGAGAAGCAGTGGTCAAAACTCAGGGCAAACTGCTGAGACAGTTTGTTGTTTTATTCTCCCCTCTATTTTAAGCTGTTGTTTACATCCAGTGTTGTTATTGCCCCTTTCAGCCTGGCTCACCCTTGACACGACTAGCTTCAAACATCATCTAATGTGTGATTTAGCAATAGAAGAGCAGCAAGATCTGCTCACACCTGCTGTCTTTCAATAGCGGCCTCTGGGTCAGTAGCCTCTGGCTGGCTTTGCCATTCTTGAGAAACTTGAATTTTAATCATTTGCTCCTGTCAAGAGCAGCATAAGGAGCACTCTTTCATCAGTTTCAGTACAGTGAGTCTGAACACTCATGTCGAAGTCCCCTGGAAGTCTCTGCTTGCTGCTAGTTTTGGCTGGAATAAAATCAGGTGTGATTTGTGGGCTTCTCTGCTGATATACAGAGAGGCATCCAGTGTTTAAAATCTGCCCACAGCACAGCCTCACTGGCATGGTTGTTTTCTTCTTGCCTCTTTACCCACTGCTGCCCAGCTCCCAGGTGTGTATCCCCAGATATGTACACCTGGGTGCAGCCACAATCATCTCAGGTCACCGTGGTTGTCACCTTGCACCACAAGTTTTCTGTACATTTGGAGGCATGTGGCACTTAAAGCTTAATTTTACTAATACACCTGCATTGGTTTGTAGGTAAGATTTTCTCTTTGCTTCTCTCATGTCCTGGATTTACATTTTTTTCTCTTGCTACTCAGAGACAGAAGAGGAGCAGCTTCTGCAGTGTCAAGTCTGACTCCTCACTGGCTGGCTCCTTGCAGGGCCCCCGCACTGCACAGGGCCGGCAGCCGCAGTCCTGCTTCCTGCTCACTCCCCGGGCCCCTCGCACCTGTTCACTGAGCCACCTCCAGGAGCCTCCCATCCAGTGGAAGCTGCTCCTCTGCCCCAGACTGTGCAGGGCATTTTCCAGCAGGGCTTCAAAGGAGCAGAAAGGACTTGAGGGAGAAATTTCGTGAGCCGTCCAGCAGTCACAGCAGGGGATTGAAGGGCATTTTCCAAAGTGCCCTCAATTAATTAGTGTTGCTGGGGCTAAAAACTTACTGGAGCCCAGGTATAGCTTTGAGTGCTAACACTGCAGGGAAGGCCCTGAAGAGTCATTTCAGTGATTTCTTTGCTTTATATTTGATTCCTTCCTTTTTTCTCTTTTTTCCGGTGGGACTTAAGTAAGACAAGAATTGTAGTCTGGCTGAAACAGAATTTATCACAGTAGAATACATTACTGAGTCAGAGCTCTTTCTCCCTGCTTAGCTACTGCTGGCTGTTTGTGTAATCTGTTAAAGAGTTTGGAAAGTTTTAAACTTTGTGCCAGAACTGAGCTATGAAACATTAAAAAAAAAATCTAGTGCTGTCCTAAACTGAAAAAAAATCAATATGATAGTCTCAAGTGTGGCTGCACTGCTGTGCTTTGGTCATGATGGTGACACACAGAACACTTCTTTGCCACAGCTGCACTCTGCAGTTAGGATTTAGCATTCCAAAGCCCAGTAAGCCTCTTGTTCTGTCTCCATGGTCTTTCCTATTTTGGGGATTTTTATTTATTAGATCAGATATCCAAAGAGGTTTACTCTATATGTATTTTTTCAAATGTATAGTTTTCTCCTTATATTGACCAGCATTTCAAAATAAGTGGGTTTTTTAGCTGCAAGCCAATGATGGGTTTGAAACCTGTCTTAAGGTTATAAAGCAAAAAGCTGAATTTGATAGCAAGGGAGAAGGAGGAGATTTATCGATTCTTATTTTGGACATGAGACAATATATGCTTTCTACCAAGTAGTGTTGTCATGTATGCCATTTAAAACACTTGACAGGGATGATTTTAATCAAATTAATTCCATTAAGACTAGTTTTCATTCTGCTAAGGAAAGTGGAAGCTTTGTTGCTGGAGCCCAAGGCTAGAAGGTGGAGAAAATGGGAAGGTTTGTATGTTGAAGTAATTATTGCTGTGATTTTACAGACAAATAGGTTGTGACCTTTCTGTGTCTCTCACTGGAAAGCCAGGAATTTCCCCCTATGCAGTAATCAAAATTTCCTATTGTTACATTCTGACAGTGAAAAGATCCCAAGTAGCTGTTAGCTTTCCTATACAGCCAGTCTTCTTGTGGGCTTGAGTAGTGTCACTGTAAGGCTTGACTGGGTTTTAATATGACTTTAATTCTACCATAGATATGTGCTTTACAATATCACTGCTACTGTAATTGCATATTTGCCTTCAAACAATAGCTTGCACTGCTCTGTAATTTTTTTCATTACTCGAGTACATGTGTCATGTTTGATAGTGTTACTTACTGAGCTGTGTGCAAGATGATATATTCCTTGAAATCTTCTGGGGAGGGATGTGGGGGTGTGGAATACAGTAACCATTCATACACACCAAATGTGGCAGACTGAATACTCAAACACAGGATAATCGTGGAAATGTGGTAATTTTTAAGCCTGGCTAAATTAGCTTTCTAGCTCACCACATCATCCCCTGAAGTCAAAGAAATGATGCAGTACAGAGCCACCATCTAAATTATTAAAATGTGTTCCTTGGAGAGGAGATATGTTCATATATAAGTCTAACTCAATAAAGATTTATTGGATTTTTTGATAGTAGGAACTGAGTAAATAGATGAGAATGGGGGAGGCGGAGGGGGGATTTAAAGGGGGATGTATACCAGTGATCAGGTGGTGAAAAAGAAACCCATATAATGAATTATATTTCTATTTAAGTAGTATATACATAACATTTTAATGACAGTATTGAAATACTGTACTTCAACTGTGTAATACTCTTAGGAACTTTACCAGTGCTAGTTCAAGGTAATTTTTCTTAACTTGGCTATGCCATTTCCCAGCCTTGAACTACTGCTCCAGTTTTGTAATTTTCCCATCCATATGTTGTCTATCCATTTGTCAGTGTTGACTTCCACGTATTCCTTTCCACTTTATTCAAGATATTTAAGGAAGGTGAAATCAAGATCCGATATAGCTACTCTCTATTCTTACTGTCCTCTTACGCTTTTTTCCAGCAGTTCTGCCCCAAACACATTGTTTTCTGTGTCCCAAGTTCTTTTGTAGCCCATGACTTTCTTTTATTCCATGTTACTGATTTCATCTGACATTTGTCAAACCACACTATGCTACTCTCTCTTGTCCTTTTTTTTCTGTTGTTTCTTTATTCACTGTAACGTTGGTGAGCCTTTGTGCAGTTTCCCCTTCTCTTCGACCAGAGCTGTCTTCAGTCCAGATCTTGACTAATTCTCAAGCCACTGGCTTTTATTTGTCTCTGTTTTCTGACAATTCTGATCATCATCTTTGTAGAAGCTTGTCCCAAGCTATCATGTTATTGTCTTGCCACCTCAGTTCATATGGGAAAGAAACCTGATCATAAACAGCAAGTTGGAGTTGTCCTTTAATTATACAAGACACTGCTGAGAGAGAGTGAAGCAGGTCCTGATAGAGTGTCCCAGCAGAACAGGAACAGAGTAGTAGACAGAACAGAAGTTGCTTAACAACTACTGACTTTGAGTGTTTCTAAGCAGTAGAGTTGTTTTGTGCTGTGTGAGAGGCAGATGGCAGATACTGCTACCAGAGAGGGTACTGGCTGCATTGGTTAGCCTAGGGTCACAGGTGCTGTGCAACATCATGACAGTGTTTTCCAGTTACACTTGGACTCAGGAAAAACAGTGCAGTGGATTTTAAAATATTATTTCTCTGTACTTAATTTCATAAAAAACATGGTAGACAGTAGTTCTTCATTCAAATTCAAGGTTGACAAGTATTTGTAAGTAGTGTTCAAAATGGATATACAGCTGTAACATCTTACTAATAGTCTTCACCCACATTTTGGCATAAAGATGTGTGGTGAAAATTTGTGAAGGGGAGAAATACATCAAAAGGGTTAAGAATCCATATGAGATTAAGGATCAAATGGCTCCACAGAGGAAGAGGGAACTCAAAACTGAATAATGCTGTGAGCTTTCTTGGAACAGAGCACTGCCAGCTGCTGTTATAATCCCATCACTCTCAACAGGCACAAAGCAAGTCTGGGACAATTGTGTCTCTGGGTTCAGTATGAAATGAGCTACTTTTGAAGCTGGCATGCAGGGTTATGTCATCCTCTTGATGAAGTGGCCTGTAGTGTGCATCCTTTACACATCTGTAACTACTTAGGAACGCCCCTGAAGTTTTCCAAATGGTTACAAACCACAGGATGATCAAGAGAAGAGAAAGGATAAGGGAGTGGGAACACTGGATTTTATTATGAATAAGCTTCCAGTCTAGAGGATAGTAAATAACTTCAGAGGAGAGACTTCTGCTCTGACTAAGCACTTTGCTTTTTCTTTTTTTGGAAGCTGGTCTTCTCAGTACCATATCACTGGATCTCCTTTGCATGGCTTCGACCAAGCATCTGGACTTAGGACTCTTAACAGGCAGCATGCAAACCCAGTACAGTAATGTTAGATGCATAGAATGATGTTCACATAGTTGTCAGTCTTCTCCCAGATACACTGGGATATGATGAGAGATGCAGGTAGAAGTAGGGGGAGTGTGAAAGGCTTAGACTTACTTTTTGGAAATAATTTCCCCCTCACTTGATTATTCCCTTCTCTACCCCTTATCTTTCCTCTGCCCTCCCAGTGACTGCTTCTTTCAGTGCCTGCATTCCTTTGCTCAGAAGAGATCATGAGACAGGTTAGCATTTCCCACCAAGCTTGCTGGCCTAAAAAGAATAAGGCAGAGGCCAGCCCATTGCTCAAACTTGCAGGCCCTGATGAGCTTTGATGGGAATCTTAGTGCAGCAAAGTGTAGTGTGGGAAGCAGTAGTGCGGAATAAAGAGTTTGAGAACAAGTTCACACTTTAATGCATGCCCTGATAGTTTTGCTGAAACTACCCTGGTGTACAGATCAGACTGGAGCACTGACTAGATCAGTATCACTTTTCCAGGAACAGTTTACAGCATGCTATTTTCTCAATACCAAATCTTTAATTTGGGTCTGGCACTGAGGGTCTATATCAGGAACTGTGAACAAGTCAAGGGGCCTTCTACAGAGCATTTCTTGCCATGGCAAAGGACCCCCTTTCTTTTCCAGTACAGGTACAAAAGCAACTATCTGGTCTGACTGGAGCCATCTTGAGTTTCCACATGTGTGGACTGAACTCTGCTACCATTGTGGATGCCAAAATTTCTCTCATTCCAACTCAGAATCAATTGAAGAGCAAGGATGTAGTCTGGTACCCAGCTGCCCCTGTCCACTATGAATAACTTTTTGCACCTATTCTTTCTGAAATAGTAAAATGGAAAGGATTCATTTTAAAAAGGGATTCAGGCCATTATTCCCTGAGGAAAAATAGTGCTTAAACTCAGATTTGCAAATGCATCTTGGAATTAACGAGCATTTTTGTATGCCCTTGTGTCTGCTGCTCAAAGCTGTGCTCTTTCTGTGTTAATTATCCCCTTCCTTGATTACTCCAAACTCCAGTGTTTTGATATCTCTAAATCCCAAATCATACTTGTAATCTTTCCAAGCTTTAGCATCCAAAAATTCTCATTTTAACCCATTAATCTGAACCTGCATAATTTCAAATTCCTCCTCAAGCTCCTCATGTGGTGTTTCTAGTGTTGGCAACTCTTGCTGATTTATTATAAGCAACATGAGCCTGGCCTTTTCTCAGGAGTCTGTAGGAACAGGAGAAAATTTGCAGTATAACCCCTCTGTTTTCATATGCCTTGGAAACTGGTTTACTGTAGCAGGAAGGAAGTTGCTCTGTTCATCAGGCAAGGATTCCATGTCTTCACAGTTGTTAGTGATAGTCATTGAATACATGTACCCCTCACCCTTTTCTGTTATTTGATGTTATTTTGGACAGGTGACCCATTTAACACGTAACACACAAAATTTCATCTTTTAAGGGTGGCTTCAGGCCATGCTAAGAATAAAAACTTTTTGTGTAAAAAAAATATGATGTTCTTAGCCATGGAGCATAAAAAATAGTCTGTGCTGTAGACTTAATTATCCCACCCTGGTGTCAGAGGGCTTTGCATCCACCTACACGTGAGATGGCTCCAAGTTAGTGCTGATGTCTCCATGCTAGTGCAAAAGTCCACTTTGACCTCTCTAGTATCCCATCAAGCACTGTTGTGTTTTGTTTCACTCCCTGGTCATGTCAGTATGGAATACCCTGCTCATGCGCCCAGAGTTACTCGGTGCCTGACGTAGGAGATGAAGCGACTGAAGCAGTGGAGGAAGGTACTTCAAGCTTAGTACTTTCCAACTGAAACAGAGTTTAATAAAATACAACCACAAATGTAGATTTCTGCTTTTGTCTTTGCTCCTGAAGTGCGTTGTAATTTCAGTTTATGTAGGTGTCAGATAAGCTCCTCCTTTGCTCAGTCATTTTAGTTTTGTCTTGACTCCAAATAATATTGCATGTTCTTTGAACTTTGACCTCTTCTGGCTTCTTGGGTTTTTTTTTCCACTTGATCTTTTGCATGGTCAGATGGTTCATGTAAATTTGCACAAGGCCATTGAAAGTCTGACTGAAACTGAAGTGGTGTTAAATCAGGGGCAGTTTCAATTCAGGAACAAGCACTTCACCAATAATCAGGACTTGCCTCCTGGGAAGTCAAACCAAGGTGAGAGCTGACCTCTTACTGGAAGGAGAAAAAGTCTAGTGCATGTTCTCACTGTGTTGCCAATTAATAAATGTTTTTAAGACAAATAATCTGCACTACAAAGATTTTCTTTTCCGTGGGTGTTTACAGAGTCAGAGGAAACTCCAGTAGCCAAGGTTTATGCTATAATAAACAAGGTGCATCAGGTATTTTAAAATAATCCTAGAATCATGGAATGGCCTTGGAAGGGATCTTAAAGGTTATTTAGTTCCAGGTGTCCCCCAGCTGAGAATGTGACACCTTTCACTAAACCAGGTTGCTCAGAGCCCCACCCAACCTGGCCTTGAACACTTCCAGGAATGGAGTATCCATGACCTCTCTCAATAACCTGTTCCAGTGCTTCACCACTCTCACAGTAAATAATTTCTGTAAAGAATCCTAACATCTAATTTGAACCTGCATTCTCTCAATTTGAAGCCATTCCCCCTTGCCCTGTCACTACAAGCTCTTGTAAGTAGTCTCTCTCTCTCCATCTTTCTTTAGACTCCCTTCAGAGGCTGGAATTCTACAGTTAGGTCACCTCCTCTTTTCCAGGCTGAACAATCCCAGTTCTCTCAGCTTTTCCTTGTAGGAGAGAAGCTCCATCCCTCTAAACATCCTGATGTCCCTCCTCTGGACTCACTCCAGCAGATCCATGTCTTCCCTGTGCTGGGACCCCAGAGTTGGATGCAGCACTGCAGGTGGGGTCTCAGCAGAGCAGAGCAGAGCAGAGGGACAGAATCCCCTCCCTGACCCTACTGCCCACGATGCTCCTGTTGCAACCCAGGACATGTTTGGCTTTCTGGGCCGCAAGAACACATTGCTAGGTCCTTGCACCCCCAAGTCCTTGTTTATCAGGGGGTACACCTTATTTGACCTTCATGTCCTGAAGCAATGTATTTATGGAATGTAATTTCCACTATGGTCAAACCCTTATTTTGTGTTTGAGTCACTCTTCTGTTGATTATTTGTCTCACACGTGAATCTCCCCTGCAGCTTTTTCCTTCCAAGGGCACCCGAAGGAACACTCAGAACGTCTCTTCTCTATCCTCCTTCTTAGTTCAGTAAAATGCAAGTGAACCTGAACTACTGCCAAGATGGGATCTCCTGCCAAACTTCTTAGAGTTTAGCCAGTATATTCCAAAGTTTAAGAAGACTGCTGTTAGGATTTGAGGCAGGAATGATAGAGTACTTTAAAATACACTTTGTTATATCAAGATGGTATGATGAGTGGTAAGAAATCTGCCAGAAGAACAGTACAGCATCCCTGGAAATGAATCATATTTCATCCCTTCCTGGGACATGCTGCTGACCTCAGTATGCCTTGTTTTTACTGTTTTCATCATCCTTTCAGACCAGGATTTGAAAAGGAGATAAATACCTGGCTTTTACACATGATAGATCATTTTATTGATACTTTTGATGGGTTCAGAAGCTCAATTGTGGTGAGTGCACATTGCCTTGAGGGGGTTCTTGGCTTCTTGTGTTGTGGTTCTCCTATCAATCTTTATATTGTTTACAGATAAATATATTGGTGAGAAACTGGGCCAAGCTGAGAGCCCTCTGGAGAGGCACAGTCACTATCTGAGTATGAATTCATGCCATTGTATGAACTCTGGATTGTGCTGAATGTATTGCAGCCCAGACTGCTGAGAGGTGCATGAAATCTGTGAATTCCAGCATGATTAAGAGGAGAAGCCTAAAGACAAGTCAGTAGCCTGTGGTGCAGAAAGTAAGCAATCAAGTTTTACAAACCTAGACAAATTGCTGAGCCTGTTCTGTCTGTGCAGCTTAGACACGGCCATTACCTCTAAATAGGAGGTTCTCTTGTAGGTCACAGGGTGTGTTTAAGAGTGTTACTGTATTTTGATAGTTTGACAGAGTAATTCTACCTATTCATTTCCATACATTTCTCTTAGTTCAGGTGCTTCTCAAGTAGAGGTGTTCGCTGCTCTATATTGCAGAGTAAGGGTGGTGTTGCAGAATGTGGTTACTGAATCTGTTAATAGTGCCCCAAATTGGGAAAACACTTCTTTCTCAGTAGTTGTAACAGCAGTATAATGCAAAGAGGAACATGCTATACTTGGAACCAAGTCTCTGGAACACTTCTAAAATCATAGTAGTAGGTAGGAGCTTACTTCTTACAACAGGATCAGTTTGCTTGCGGGATCAGAATGCCTACTGCACCACTCTGTACAGAGTAGTACAACTTTCTACTAATTACTTGTAGTTTTGAATCCTATATAGCCATTTCATGGTATCCTTTAATACCCTGAGCTGGAAGGGACCCACAGGGATTACTGAGTCCAGCTCCTGGCTCTGGAGAGGACAACCCCAAGAATCACACCGAGCCTGAGTACCTTGTCGAAACGCTTCTTGAACATTTGATTTTTCATGTGAGATTTTTATTGACAGTTGTTAAGTGTAGTGTTTTAATGACACTGTTTCTTGCAGAAGTTTTTCTTTAGCTCTAGCTGTTGTTTTGGGCTGTATTTAGCTATAAGATAGTCTATGTTAATTTTGAATTGGAAAAAACATGTTTAATTTTGCCACTCTTTGTAAAACCTGGGAATACTTTCAAATATACTTAAAAAGTTATATCATTTCTGCTACAAAAATTAAAACTCTGAGGGCCTTTTTTCTGCCTTATCCTTCTGCAGACATGACCTAATTAAAGTCATGTAGAGATTCTTGTTTAAAAAAAATCCTCTGTATAAATGCAAATAACTGAGAATGAAAGGATTTAACTGGCTTATTATGAAAGGACACATACCTATTGAGTGCAAAGTCAGTAACCCTTTCATCTCTGTGTGCTGCACTTTAGGTGTGAATTCCTAGAGACTCTATGTCACCTAGCTGACATCTTGCCCTGGAAGAGAAGGGGGATAGAACAAGAGCAGAGGTGGGATGAGGACAGCAGGCAAATAGCCATGTGTCTGTCTCTGCAGTCACAAGCAGGCTTCTGTGCAGGAAGTTTTCACCCTCAGGACTGGCAATAAAATGTGAGGGGTTTTTTGGGGTGCAGGGGTATTGTGTTTGATTTGGGTTTTTGGTGTTGGGGTTTTCTTTTCCTGTAGTATGAAAGATCAAGTCTTATAGAGGGCCTTGCAGTGAATTTTGGTACAGGGAATGCTCTTCCAGAGCACTACACATTGTGCAGTGTTGATCATGATTTGCAAGAAGCCTTCAGTTCTTCTCAAGGGTCTTCAACTAGTGTCCTCTCTAATTGCTTGTCACCCATCAGGAGAAGGCCCTGAATGAGGGGACCATGTAGCTTTTACCTTTTTTTTCTGCTATTCAGAGTCAGCTGTGAAGCTGAAAAAGGCAGCCTAATGCCCAATTGACAGCCCTATAGGCTGCTTAGGATTGAGGAACTGCAGCCCTTTGTGCAGGGCCAAACAGTTCCTCAGTGGTGCTGTGGTGGATGAGTGCACCGATCACCTGGAGGTGGTTCTGTGCTACTGTGGCTCTGGAATTTTTGTGGTTAAGCATGATGCTTGCCTTGCTTGTTACCCCTGATTCTTGCTTGTTACCCCTGATTCTATGCTCTGTAGAGACATGGGGACAGCAGTGACCTCCAGCTGGTTGATGCACTGACATATAAGGTTGCGTAGGTCTTCCGCAGCAGAGCTGATTGTATCCATAAATGCATCTACGCAACTGGAAGAAATCTACTGTAAGAGAACCTATGCATTTTTTGCACATTTTTAAAAATATTAAATATGTAATGTTTTTTGGTTTGCAAATTTAATTATATCATGCTTTTCATAGCAAAGAGGAAAATATCTCTTACCTCTTTTATGCTTGTCTTTGGGGCATCTGTTGTTGTTTCAGGCTAGAGTTAATAGGTAAAACCTCAGGAAAAATATGAAGGAGTTAACATGTAAAACCTCAGGAAACCACTACTTCAATGTTTCCAGAAGTAAAAGAAATAATTATTTGGACGCCAAAGAAAATAACTTTTTTCCTTTAAAAAATAAGGATTTCTAATAGAAATAATTGAGTCCCATGACAAATCTGAATTATTCAATCAGGTTTGCTTAATTTGATCTTTAATACTATTTCCCTTCCTACTTGCCAGCTGTCAGACAGAGAAATTCTGATGATTTTTAAGGAAAAGTGAGTAAGACCCTAACTCAGGACAAAAAGGGCTGAAGAACTAAATTCAGCACTGTGGTATTTGTGTACTTGAAATTCCCTTGAATAGTTTATTTGTATTTTTGCCATTGTTACCAGAATAAGAATGTTATAAACAGAAAACCAGGAATCTTGAGAAATAAGCACATGTTCTTTGCTCTGAATTCTGGCTTTCTAGATTCAGCTTGATACTCTTCTATTTTTTCATGTTATGAGGAAAATACACTGTGAAAAATTGAAACTGTGTGAATTAATGACACTTTAACAAATTATAAGGTTTCATAAAGAAGCTTACTGGTTAAACCACAGAGTCATGGTCTGTGGAGCAAAAATGTCCTGTTGGCTTTAAAATTGTCTCAAGCGGGTTACATACAGTGTCTGCAAATGATAATTTCTCTAGCTGAAAATAGGTTACTAGTGACATACTCTAGGGGACTGATCTTTTTAATAATACATATATAAATAATTTGAATGAGAATGTCAGATCTAAGATTGTAGTAAATGTTAGCTGATTATACTGAATTTAAGGGAAGGGAAAGCAAACATTTCAGAATTTATGTAACCCTATTCAGAGGGATTTGGGATCTTTTAAGTGTCTGAGTCATTCAGTGGAAAACGTGCTTTAACGCAAACAGATGTAAAACAATGAGTCTAGTGGCAACCACAAAAAACTGAGTATGCATTAAACAGAATAGTCGTGAAGTTCACTGACCAGTCACAAAATTAGGGTTTACTTTACATCTGTGTAGTTGGGAATACAAACCTGGTGTAGCTGTGCAGGGGAGAGTCAGAGGAGGGGATTAATGCTGAGAAAGAGAGAGGAAGAGGAAAGTACAATGCAAATCTGATTGTACAGTGTGTTGCTGGATCACAGGAAAGGCAGATTTCAGTCAGATGACACACATGCAACTAAAAAAACCTCCAAGAGTGAGCTCGCAGGATTTGTCTCAAGGGCTTTGTTTCAGTAGGGGTTTCAGTATGGTAGGGCTAAAGGAACAGCTGGAGTCCAAGTCATCCATTTTTTAATGAGGGAGAAGAGCTCTAGGCAGGTGGGTTTGGGTGTTATTTTGACGGGTGTCCTGTTTTGAGCCTTTGATTTAGTAATTCTGACCCACAAAAGCAATACCAGGAGGACTTCAAAAAGGAGAGGCTGAAGTGGATCCCAGTGGATGTTTCCTCAGGGTGATGGAGTAACAGTGAATCTAGAAGAATGTTTAGAACAGCAATGGAAGCAGCAAAAACACCAAAGCAATCAAAAGCTCAACAGTACAAAGTAAAAGAGTTGATTCAAGTCTGCTGGGAGTCAAACAGGAAGATTCTTCTTTGTTGCCATTTTTAGCATTATTTCCAATGACAGCATATTGCCTTAAAGAATTTGAGTTCAAATGGCACCACAAGCATCAAGGAACAGGAGCTGTAAGTGTGAAGCAAATATGCAATTGGACAAGTCTGTGAGAAGGTTCCTAGTCCAAGATAATTTTAATACGGTAAATCTAAGGTGGAAAGCTGGTTTTTGGGCATCAAAAATGTGTTTGTTAATAGTGAATGAGTATTTAACATACTACTTTAGTAGTCTGTGACAGGGAAGGAAGACAGTGTTGACGGAGCCATCTGAGACACAGAGCCATGCTTCCAGACATGTCCAAAGCAGGCAGCTTCTGTCTCGATGGTAGATGGCCAACAGGTACAATAGTAGCTGATGAAAAAAGTTTTGATTCATCCTCCCTTTACTCTGAGCTGACCTACCTGTCTCAGAACTGTGGCAAGTGCAGTGGTTCCTGAGAGGACTCTGAAAGAGGGAGAGGGATTTTTGTGTTGGGATTGTCTCCTTTGGTACAGGTAAATCATCTTGAGGTGGAGAGGAAAGCCAAGCTCTAGAGGAGAACGGTGTGTTGTCTGTGGCTTGCACTTAACTGTCTCTTGATGCATCCAAAGCAGGTTCACTTTATCCTTGTCCCTGTTGCAGCAAATACTACTGCTGTGTCTGCCTGGCCATGTTTTACTCCGTTAGTCCATTAGTCTCATCTTCCCCTGATTCTTCTTTCTTCCTCACTTCCTGAGATATTCTTGGGGATATTATTGCTCTGGGATTTTAATTTCTGACTCAGTCTGAAAGAGTAGGCTATTCATGGTCTTGGGAAAGTAAGGCTTTTGTCCCACTAGAGAGCATATATAGGATATAAACTTCAAGATGTACACCCTGTGCCAGAACATTGATAGAGGGTGCGATTGTGTGATGTTGAGAGTCATAGCACTTATGAAGAGCAGTGGAAAGAAATTTGGTGAACCAAAATCCCAAAGGTGAGTGTAAAGAGATAGGAAATAGGATTTCATTTGCACAGCCAAATAAATTGTGGTTTGGTTAAAACATGCATCTACAAGCTTTGGCTGAAGTGGAGCTGATGATCTGTTGCAATTATAGCAATCTTTATGTAGGCATAAAAGGGTTTGGGCAAGTGTCTGTCTTTTTACAGACTTGTTTATCTCTGCCGTATAAAATTTAGAAAGAGGATTTGATATATCAAAGGAACTTTCGCAAGAAATAGTACCTACTTTCAGTGGAAGGAGGAAGTTGGTTACAGATCATGGCAGGTCTCTGGGTCACCTCAGCAAGCATCAGAGAAAGCAGAGGCTGTGGGGATTGGGAGAGGGGAAGCCTGTGTAGAAGTACACCTTCCAATGACTCTAGGCTTTGCCCAATACTGTGCATCTGTAAAAATGAAGCTGTCTTTTCTATTTCAAAACAGAAGTAGTTCTTAGGATTTTCCCACCAGAACTAGAACTCATCACGGTTGTATGGTGCATGGACTCTAGTCTCATTTATGGACTCAGTCACAGGTACAAACTTCGCAGATGCAGAATGCATTTGTGAACAAGAGTCCTTCCTCTGATCATTTCCTTTCTGTATTCCACATTTGGTCTTCATTGCATATCCAGTGAATTTAGTGGGAATTCTGCCATTGACTCTGATGGGAGCTCAGACCCTTGAGTCTTCATGCTTCTGGTTATTTCCAGTCTTTTATTTAACTAATAAGAATTACAGAAATGCTTCTCTTACAAAAATACTCTTTCTGGCAGTAACAAGATATATTTCTCCTGAGAGCTATTTTTGCTATATTGCTATTACTTTCTGATCCTTAACAGCCAAATCCTGGTTGAGCCCTCATGCAACTAACTAGTCTGTGGGCTTATAGGCTATATAGTCAATCAAGAGAGCAAGACAAGCATGGCATGGCCCGAGGACTGTTTTGCTGCCTTTATTAAAAGGTGAGTGGGGGGTGGTAGCACTGTAAAAATGTAGTTTTTAAAATGCATATCATTAAAATTGGCATATTGATGTGTTACACTAAATCAGTACATTTTAAAGGTGATCTAATCCTCTGCACAGTCAATGCATGAAAAGGAGCAGAAACCATACAAGTTTTCTCTTTTACTGAGGGGAGTGTTTTGAGTCCTTCTATCGTGTAACTTTACACCTAGAGATGGGAGCAGGGTAGCAGCAAAAGCTGTTCATATCAGGTTGTAGATAAGGGTGTCACTGGAACCTTTTGCCCCCTTGGGTGTCTTGTAACAGCCTTTCATAGCAGCTGTTCCATTTTAAGGATGAGTGCACATAACAAATTCCAGACATCCCATGGCTGGTGCAGTTGCTGAATGGTGAGTTTAGGCTTCATTTGGTATGAGCCTTGAGAGGGCTGAGACAGAGCTGTCAGGGCTTATTGTTCAGCCTACAAGATCTAAATAAAGAAAACATTTCAAATTCCAGTTGACACTGTTGTTTTACCAGACAGAAGTAAACATAGAGCACATATGTTCTTAAACTAGTTGTATCCCTATTGCACGTTTTTTATGTTTTAACTATGGACCTAATAATAAGATGATCTTGGGTTTATATCTGTATAACCTCAGAGAGTTAAATAAAGGAATTAGAAAAGCAGATTTAGGCAGTGACCAGAAATAAATGAATATTCATTGTTGAGGATAAATTGACCTGTATGCTTTTCTTCCCAAATTGTCTTCAATCTCTCAATTCTGTTGGAGAGCTTGAAGCATAACTAATGCTGCTTTTCTGAAGTATGCTTTTAATAACTCAACTTTTGCTCGTATTAGTAGTTTATATGTTTATTACTACAAATAGCTGCTAGTGGAAAGTTGGCTTTTCATCCTTACTTAAAATAACTTTTTGGAGGGAAAAAACCCAACTATACATTTGAGATAAAATGCTAAAACTAACAAGAATCAAAGGACAGCCTCAGCCTTAAGACTTATTAGAAAATTGAACTGGAGTTTTTTCCTATAACTTTTTACTCATTTGTAAGCAGCTGTGTTTATTCTTTCAGAAGCTCTTGTATAGATGATTCCTTCAGTTTGGAGGGCTTTTTTTAAAATAAGACGTTTTAAAAAAATTTCCAACACGAAAGCATTCTAAACATTCCCCAAAATAAACAAAAAGCTGCTGAAGGAATGCCTGGAATGACTGTCACACATGTTGGTAGAGCAGCAGAGGTAAGCACAATATTACATATTGCAGCAAAACAACACATTCACTTGTGGCATGAAGATTAATTTCAAGAAAATAAATGTACTAAATGTTGATTGAATTTTTCCATCTCCTTGCACAGCCAAACTGGTCAGGAAACTGCATCTGTGACTGTGTCTGTGATGGTTCATCTGTGGGTGGATTTCAGTGTTTTCCAGGGAGTTGCACCCCTGCCTTGATTCCTGTCCAACTATAAATCTTCACAATGCATGCAACTACTTCTGAAGTGTGTCCAAAATGTGTTGCTGACCAAATGGTAGCATAGCTCTCCCAAGAGAAAGCACACATTGTTTTTGCAGTTTTAAATAGACCTGAAAGTGTAGTTGTGGTTATTCAACTATTGAATTACTTTCTCAAGTGTGTTAGGAAGTATCCTTGATGGTAGGGAATACAGAGGGAGTGTGTAGTTCTTGGAGCTAGACAGAGCCCTTTTCAAATGTCAGTATCGAAGTGTACTTTAAGTCGAAGAGTTGTAATCATTTGCTATAAGAATTATTCTCTATACAATCCTAAGAGAAACTGAGCATGATTTGTCAGTACAAGATACTTGTGTATACGACTGCAAAGGTACAAAGAAATAGTACAGGTTGAGGTTAACTGCACATACATATAATGGTGTCAAGTATAACATCTTAAACTCTCCCAAGAGATAATAAGCAAACACGCTGAAGACGAATGGTCTGGTTTTTTCTTCTGCTCCCCTCTGAGGCAGTCTAGGGTTATAAAGTTTTGATGATTTATTTCCTCCTCCTCCCTTCTTTTTCTGCTGTTCTTTATGTTCTCCATCCTTTTCACATTATTGTCATCTTCCTGACCCCCTTCTTCCCTACACTGAGTTAAGAAAAAAAGAACCTGTAAAGTGAAGTAATAAAATAAAGTAGTTAAAAAGCTGGTCAAAACCAGTAGTTCACCCCATCCTACACTCGTTTCAGCTTTTCTTTCATAGTAAAAACTACTGTTTCTGCCCCTACCCATTTAAGCTTTGTTGTGGTGCTGAAGTTCCTTTCACTTTTAAGAGCTTTGTTCCAGGTATTGATGGTTTGTTTTAGGAACAACCTAAGGCAAGTTTAGTAGCATGCACTGATAATCAGATATAAACAGATTTAGATAGAATTCGCATAGGAATTGTCACCTATATCATCGTTTTTCCTTAACCTAATTAACTTGTATCTACTCCTGCAGAATATAGATTAGGGGTTTCTTTAGGTGATTCCCTGGGGACTTCTACAGATATTCAGGTACAATACTGTAGTTCCCTTTCCAAGGTTATGGTCATTCCCACTGTACTGCACCAGCTCCTACAAACCGTAGGTGGTGGCTGTTTTTTTTCCTCTGAATTTATAACATGCCTTGTTCTATCCTGTATGTTGCCCCTTGGAGGGAGGAAAAAAGTACCCTTGTGTCATTAGTACTTCTATACGCAGATAAATTTCCTTAGATAGGATATTGCTTCCCTTGTCACCTGTCTTAGGCAACATCTGGAGAAGTTATGGGGTTTTTATCCTACTTTGAAATGTTTTAAGACTGAAGAAAAAAGAGTACGCAGATGTTGTCAGGTCATTAGTACTGACCAGACATATGACTGTAGCAAACTGGTGTCTTTAGAATTGAGAACAACTCGTGTTTGCAGTTCTGTGGTTCAGCTGAATCGGCTCTCTGAGCACAGTGGTGGCTCTTTTTGCCTTGTTTGCCAGACACTGCTCTGTAGTCACCATCAGGGAAGTCATAAGTTTGTGTCTGTCTGTACAACAAGGGTCTTGTTTGTAATATGCTAACTGAGAGCTAAAAGGAATTATACACTTGTCTCATGGTTTACCAGTCCATGGAGCACAAAATGAGAAACACTGATCAAGCAAACTACATACATGTAGGGCTTTAATCTCATTTTGGCCTTTCATTTCCAAATTAGGTGGACATGACAAGTATTGAGCTTGTGTGGAATTGAGGTTGTCATTCCAGCTCAGCACATTGCTTTGTGAAAGATGTGCATGCATCAATTATATCTAGAGATGTTAAGTATGCTGGCAACATCTATAGAGTCTTTAATTAACAACCTTCAGTAGAACATCAGCTTGTCAGTGATGAGGTCATATAGTATCGAGCCTCGTGAGTCTGAGAAAGTTTAGTAGCTTGGCTGAGTACAATGCCTAATGATTTTATTTATTTTCTGGGGACAAGCTTTCCTTCCTGATGATTTAGTCTCATTATCAGGAGGGTGAATAAAACCGGAGTTTTGGAGGCTGTATTTGAATGCAGCACAGTGAAATGGGAAATACTCACCAAACAATATAATTGCCTAAACTCTATGATGACTTACCAGCTGCATTCTCTTCCAGACATTGTAAAGAGATAATTTTTTTCAATACTGAATTAAAACTGGGGAGAAAAATCAGCTGGCATTACCCTCTGTCTTCTCTGTTTTCTCCTCCTTTTTTTTTGTTACCCCAATCCAAAGCAGGCTAACTTTTCAAAAAATAAAAATCTTATGCTCTGCATGGAGTAGGACGGCTTGCCTGTGATACACATCAGGTCACTGTCACACCAAAGGACATTTTCCTCAGTCTTTACTCAGTGCCCTACAACCCCTTTCATTTTGGTTTGCACAAAAGAGGAGGAACTTTCTTTTATTCTGTTTTTCTGAAGCAGGAAAAGGTAGTTTTGCTTTGTCTGTAGTGATGGTTCTAACTCTAACTCTTGGAGGAACACAAGGGGTGGATATCACAAGGTGCCTAATATTACTTGTGTGTTGGAGTTTGAGCCAATAGTTGTGTGCAAGAGCTCTCTTACTGGGATGAATCCTGGGAAACAAAGTCTCAGCACACCACAGAATTTGCTGTTGAGTGTGGGGTTAATTACAGAAAGTTTGTAGGGCTGGGTTTCCTACTGTTGTTATAGCTGCTGTGGATATTCATATTTCTCCCATAAAGACAGCATTAAAAGAATAGTCTCGAACACCAACATCCCCAAATTTTATACATTAGCATCAAATGGGCTTATAATAATAATAATAATGGGAAAACGTTTAGGAATCATGACCTTTAGAATCATTTGACCAGTCTGCTTTCTGTCAATTTTTGCCTTTTAGAAAGTGCTAATTCCTGTTAAGTCCGCATGAGAGATTTGTTTAATGAGCAGATTAAATGGGTGATTATATGTCTTTTAAAAATGGTTTTTGTGGATAGCTTCATGATGCCACTCTCCCATTTGGCACAGCAACACAGAGCAGTCTTTTTAATTACCTCAGCAGGGTCACAGGGACCCAAGCTGTTTGCTTTATTAAACCCTGATGGTGCCTTTGGAGCAGCTCCCTCTAAACTCTGCTGTCACAATTGTATCTAAATTAGCATCTGAGTGACCCTCTTTTCAGGCTTTCCAAACCCCAGCTGACAGGGATTGCCAAAAGATGCTAATTGCTTGGGCCCACTAGGAACAAGGGCTTGCCAAGGTAACAAAAGGACTAATGTTTCTTTCAATATGCATCTAGATTCACATAAGTACCTCTTTTAATTACCAAGAATTATTGTAATGCCCAGTCAATGGAATAATTGACCCTCAGCAGCGAGAGCTGATTATGTAATAAATAATGGCGTCAGCCTTGTCAGAGTAGCAGGTACCGAGGTGATTTGCTGGACTGAAAAGGGCTTTTCTCAGCAAGGGCTCTGGGATAGACCAAGGCATCCCAGTAGGAGTCCAGCAGAGGGGACTAATTTGAGTTTAACTGAGAGGAAATGCAATAAAAGCTTTTAGACTTATCCTTATGATGACAAAGGAGGAAATAAAAAGGATTGAGTTGGTAGTTTGGCAGCTTACATGGAGGGAACGTCGCACTGATGAAGCAGACACTCAAGCGTTGTGCAGCTACTTCTGGTCTGTGGTGTTCTTAAGAGCATCTTTTCATCAGGACTACTGGGGGATAATAAGAGGGGGATTACTGCCTTAACCTAATTTATATCTCTGTCTCAGTACTCCTTATATTCGCTGTACTTGCACAAGAATAAAATTACATTATTAGAAGCAAGAAATTGATAAACGTGAAATATATATTCTATTTTTTAAATTTTTTAATTTTTTTTTTTTAAGCAACAAAACAAATCCAGTGTGGTTTTACCTCTACTCCTGTTCTTACACTTGCCTTCCTTTTCAGCTCCTGAATCTCAGGAGGTGCTGCAGACTGGAGGGTTTAGGTCTGTTCTCAGCAACACTGAGGTATAGCCAGGGTTCATTTATTTTGTTAGTGTGCCCAGAATAACTCAGAAATCAAGATCCGGCCTTCTATTCTGAAGTCTCCATGTTCAGAAAGGAAATACAGCCTACAGTAGAGCAGTTATCCTGGTGTTCAAAGTAGGCTCTGGGGATAATCTAGGAACTGTTGGCAAATATATGTGGAAAACACATACAGACATGGAAAATCCCTTCCCCTCCCCTTTGCAAACATGGAAAGAGTATGTGCACACAGCACGCTCCTGAGGGAAATGTTTGTAGTCTCGTTTCTGCCAGTCTTCTTGTCCTTTTAGGTCAGACTATTGCAAGTTTGGCTTGAGATATGTTGGCAGAGCTTCTTGGGGAGATCTGCATATTGCCTGCCAAAACAAGTTTTGGACCAAACCATGCTTTTTAGTGCCTTGCTTTTATGATTAAGGTCACTCCTGCAAAGCGTACATAAAGCAAGAAAATAAATATTGACTTGGCTAGGTGATATATGAATAACATTTTTCGTTGTGTTTGTAAGGTCATCAGAAAGTCTGAGGGAATTGCCTTGTGCTGAATTTAATTTCAGTTTATCCACTGTGTTTTCTCATGGGCATATTTTTTTGTGAGGCATGGTTCATCAGTATTCTGAAGAAAATATATTCTAGCTCAAAGATGTTTTCCAGTGTTATGCTCTTTTAAGTAGGCACTTCTTGTTTTGCATGCTCTTTAATGAACATTATGGATGTCCAGAGGAGGTTTAGCATAACAGAAGAAATATTTCAGTTGAAGGCTGATAAACTGAGTATGAATGGAAAATTAATGTTGTAGATTAATTGCACATAAATCATATTAAGCTCTTTTCATTTAAATGCACTCTTCACTGTGCCTTCTAATCTGTCCTTACCTGTCACTCAGACTCAACATTTTCAGAGCACTAGAGAAGGAGTGAGGAGCAGACCTGAGGATAAATTTCGCCTGGTAAACCCAACCATACTCTTTGGAAGAGCTTGGTCTCATTTGCAGAGTCGTTCAGATCAAGACAGGTTGGCAACCCAGTGGTGGTAGTGAAATCAGGGGCTAGTTGTACTTCATCATGTGATCGACAGATACAAATATTTTCTGAAGTGGAAACCAAGATTAAACTATAGTTTCAGCTTGCACTAAACTCCTACTGAGGCTGCATGTTTTCTTAATAGAGAGTTTAAGGTAATACCGTACAACTGAGAAATCCTGAGAGCATCCTGGCCCTTTGACCCTTTCACTTCTTTTCTGAACTCCATACTTACTCCTACTGCTGAAACTCCTCAGAGGCTTAGACTTACTAAGAAAAAAGTCTCTTTCCCTACAGTGTGCTGTGTATATTCAGCACCAGAGAAAGGGGAGAATCAAAGAGAATATGGAATATTGCACACTGTGAGAGTTGTCTATACACTGCCGAGGTAAGTGCACAGATTTGGCCAGAAAGGGCAATTCTGATGTAGGATAGTGAAGGGAGAGGGTGGAATAGCTTTAAAAGCATTTTCCAAAAATCAGCTTCAAATAAATAAATTAAGGTGTCCTCCCATTGCCTCTCTCAAGCTCTTTTTTTTTTTTTTTTCCCATTCAGTGGGTCTTGAAGCGGTGAGAGAGACTGGCATGTGCCCACTGATGCTTGCATGAGGTGGCTCTCATGATGAGTTAAGGAGATCAATACTATAAAACTTTACCTTCCATTGTGCTTTGTAGGCAGAAATATCAGGTGATCATTGTCCTCCTTTTATCTGTGACTACAGGGCTGGTCTCTCTAAAGCGACCAAGACTTGAGTGATAGCTAAAGTAGATGATGAGGTGGCAGGGAAGTCATGAATTATTTTACATCTATTTTCATTGTAGAAGATGAAGGGGAAATTATTATTCCAAGGGCATTTTTTTAATGGAAATCAGTGTGTGACCTTAGCAAATCTTAATGTTTTAGGGGAAAGTTAGGAGATCTGTTGAAAATTCAGGAGCAGTAAATCAAATACTGTAGTGGAGATAATGAAAAGATAGAAGAGTAAATCTGTACCCTGTAAATTCCTTGATAAAACAGTTATTATATGAATGCAACATAGTAAGCACTTTCAAAATCTCTTCCTGTTCTTTTTTAACAAGTGTTCCTGAAAACCATAAAGGTATGCAAATTAAGTCTGTCTTCACGGGAAAGCGTAAGAATCAGGTATAACTTAATTTTACTTCAGCTCTCAGAAATGAAATTGAGGAATGAATTTTCCTATTAGAACAGCAATAGCCATGAATAACTCTGTCAATTATCTTTTAAATTTTTCCTGATACGGTTTTATGTAAGTGAATATGGAGTTCATCCCACAGAGATTTCATACGTGAAGAGCATAAGGGGAAAATTAGGTTAATGTAACTTAAGTCAAAATTACATGGCTTTGGTGAGGAAATTGTAGTGCTTTATATTATTAGCGTTTCTGAAGTAGTTGATAGAGGATAAAGGCAATGGATGAGGCAAATGATTTGTCTTTCCTAAAAGTTTTCCAAAAAGTTCCTCCTGAGAGTCTTTTGGGGAAAACGAATAGCTATGTAATCCAAGGCAGACTGTTAATGTGGATTAAAAACTGTTCAAGCAGGTGTATACAAGGTCAGTGAAGTGACCTAAGCAAGCAGTTCTTTAAGGCAAAGATTATGGAGGATGTAGAAAAAAAATGGAGAAAAGTTTCTGTCAAGTTTATCCAGAGGGGAGGCTCATGTAGAAGGTCCTAGAATAGAAATCACCTGTTCTTTGAGACTGGTACAGAGGCAGACTAAATTAGTGAGGGGTTAACCTGTGGGTCTCTATGACACAGAAATTAAGGAATGGGAGAGAAGAGGGAACAGCAATTTGTCAAGGGCTGCTCAGGAGGAACTGTCAGATGAGCAGACAATGATGTGTGGTTGAAAACAGGCAGGTTCTAGGTAGGTTCAGCTTGAATGTTGAAGCATAAAATAATACCTGAATCAAGGAATTGCTTGAAGGAGTGACATGATTTGACCCAGAAGAAAGCTTTTAAGAGTGTTTGGCAAGTAAATACCACACTCTGTAGCATGAGAGAAGAGCTGAGCAGTCTTATGCATATCTTACCCTGCAAAAACATGGGGCTGTTTGGTGAGATCAAAACAGTAATGAAAGGTCCCTTTCCTGTACAGTGATCAAACTACCCCAAATCATGTGCTGCACTGAGAGACATTATGAACAAATAAAATAAACCAATCTTCAGTAATAGCACATTGAAGCAGTACTGCAATATAAATTGTGAAAATACATGTAGTTCCAGACTGCTTAGAGTAACATTTCAGTTCCCTTCAGACTTCTGCAAGAATTACCAGTGTGTCTGATACTGTATCTGTGTATCTGTCACCACTTAGCTGATGAGGAAACATAACTTTTGTTGGTTTATTTTGGAAACTGGTTTGTTAGAATTTAATCCTGCTGCAATAAATTTCTAGTGAATTGCCATTAACTTAGTAAAATAGTGCATGTACTAACCTGACTGAGAAAGCAAGGTCTGCAGATTCTGGTGAGGATAAATATTTTTCTGTTAAGAAAAAAATACCCAAACAACAAAATAAAAACACCAACTGAAAAAAACCCACATCCCCCCCCAAAACAAAACATTTCAAGAATTGATTTTATAATCAGTACAGGAGTTCAGTTTATTCTGTTGCTTCTTCTGTTAACAAAGCTAGTTTAGCTGTGGCTATAGTATGGCAGTTACTGTAACATTTATTATGGTGATGTTTGCAGAAATCCTGGGCTACTGCTGGCCTTCAACTGTAGCAGAGAAATTTTACAAACATCAGTCCTTTCACAGTCTTTGACCTGTTTCCAAGCAGCAGTTACCTCAGTTTTTCCTTTTCCTTTCATACAAGCTGCATAAATACGCTAGTACTTATTTTAGACAATATCTGAAATAGACTTTAAACTTCAGCAGTTTTTGTGGTAGCTGTTTTCAGATAAGTGTGATAGAATTTTTGTTTAAACAGAGCACAAGTAGTTGTCATTCAATCACAACTTTCTACAAAGCATGGAAGGCGTTGCTTCAGCTTACTACTAGTGGTTTATTTCTAGTAAATGCCTTTTTCACTTTAAAGTTAGTACCACATAAAGCTGAAAATGCCAGAAGAAAGACTCTGAATTATGCATGTTCATTATTATGGTTGTCTTAATGTAAATGTAATTTGGTTAACATCCCGTGGTTTTGAGGGGTTTTCCATACTATTTGTTTACAATGTTCCATTCAGGTTTTTTGCCAGGTAAAAAAGGTTTGGGTTTGGTTTTTTTCAAATGCTAATTTCATTACTTGGCTACCTTGGTAAGCAAGTTAGCTTCTGAAGTCTTGGCAAAACAGAAGAGCTCTGAAAGTAGGAATGAACGTGTTTCCTTAATCATGCTGGTTCCAGCTTTTTTTAATCAGCCATTTTAACACCTATTTTATTACATTGCCAGACTAAACCTTTTAAAGAAGGGGTATCTTTGTTTCATTCACTGCATCTTTAGTGTTTTGGATGTATCCCGTTAAACCTAGTATTTATTGGGTTAAAAATTGTAAAATTCAGAAAAGAAGTCCCACCAATTGATGGTTTAAAATTCAACTAAATGCTTTGGATAAAGAATATCTTCATTAAAAATTCACTAAAGAAATGTATCTGAGATAAACAAATGTATCTGAGATACTCATATCAGAAGTAAAAGAGGTAACACAATGGAATTAATTGAGATCATTGAAATACTATATAATTAAATGAAGAAGTTACAGTAATTTCACAACCATAACGCGCACCGGACTATAAGGTGCACCCCCCGGGAGTCGGCAAATTTTGCAACTTTGTAGATCATATAAGGCGCACTGGACTATAAGGCGCACTTTTTTTTGGCCGCGAAGATCCGTACCGTGTGCAATGAAGTAACTAATTAGTAATGGAATCCCACGATCGTGGACTTTACTGGCATATGCTCGAATTGGAAACATTTTAACAGATTGGTGTAGCCTTTAAACGCAGCCCCAGGCGCCCTCCCCATGCGTGGGGCCCAGCACTCCTGCCCGCCCCCGGCTGGTGAGGCAGGGCTCGCGGCTGCCGCGGTTCAGGGTGGCCATGGCTCACACCTCGGGGTTGCTGCAGTTCAGGACGGCTCTGGACCATTCACGGCTCAGGGCGACACGGCGCTGCTCACTCCCTCTCTCCCTGTGCGGCTCCTGCTGCCTGAGGGCTGCCCACCCCCTCTCTCCCTGTGTGACTGCCGCCGGCTGGGGGCTGGGCGGTTCCTCTCAGCCCGTGTGGCCACCGCTGGCTGGGAGCTGACCGCTCCTGCCCCCCCTGGCGGCTGGGCTCACGGCTCGCACTTTTTTTTTTCAGTGAGGAGCTGAGCCATGTGCAACAAAGTAACGAAGTACTGGCAGTTTGCAAACATTTTTCACAGACTGGGGTAGCCTTCAAACACAGCCCCAGGTGCCCTCCCTGTGCTGGAGCTGGGGCTGGGGCAGATCCCTCCCTCCCCGCGCAGCTCCTGCTGGCCGTGGCCACCTGCTCCTGCCCCTGCTCGCGACTCGGCACTCCCACGGCACTGCCCCCCCATTGCGGCTCACACTTCCGGGTTTGCGAATGTCACAACTTTGTCCATTATATAAGGCGCACCAGACTATAAGACGCACTTCTCAGTTTGGGGGAAAATTTTAATCAAAAGGATGCGCCTTATAGTTGTGAAATTACTGTAATTGCTTTGCAAGGAATCTTTTATACTTATATTCCATTTCACTAATTCTATGCATCAGACCCTGGACTGATACTCAGAAAACAGATGAGAGTAAGGAAGTTGCTCCTCTTCTTATAAAGTGCTCTGTTAAAAGAAAACGGCACTGGGTGTTACTCTGTTACGCCATTGACACAAGTAATTTTTTGTATAAAACAAATAAAACAAATTCTATGTACAAGAGAAGTGCGAACCAAAATGTAAGTAAACTGCAAAATTTTCTTCAACTTGTTTACTTGCCTGCTGATTTGTACCATGAAAGGCTTAGCTGCAAATGCTGACTTCTGGATTAAGTGATGTGTCACTGAGCATTATAAATACCTGCTATATTTACAATGTGGAAAATATTTATTTCTTGGCTTATTTGGGCAGATGTGAGCAAGTGTGGGAAGTATGTTAATATATGGAAACACATAACTCTTTAAGTCAAGTATTTCCAGTTGGTAATATCCCCAGCACAGATTAAATTTCTACCTAAAGCACAGCCATGTTCTGCACTGCCCTTCTCAACCTTGCCAAGTGAAGGCATGTCTCTTCAACAGGCAGGGATTTGGTTTACTCAGAAGTGGTTTGCTCTGGTCACTTCCATAAGAGGCCAAGCAGGCTGAGGATCACTGACCGTCCAGCTTTAAGCAATAGGATAGTGTTTAAACAGGATTTATGGTGAGCCAAGCCATACAAATTGTTACTGTATCAGGTCACTAATCCAGTTAGTCCTCTGTCTTCTCTCAGGTTACATGTAGTATTTTTTAAAAAACAGGAATTGAACCATCAAGGTTTAACTGAAACATGAAAAGCTGCTAATTAACCATAGTAATCTGGATGACAGTGGGGTGCACCTTATTGCCCGATCCATGAGGATTTATACCCTAAAAACTGTAATCCCTGCCTTGGTCTTTTTTGTCATGTTTTAGAGGACTCCTGGCTGGTTGGTAGAACACATGTTACTGATCCATATGCAGGTCGGGTCAATCTCAGGGTGTTGACTCTCTTTGAATCCAACTGCTAAACTACAATAGAAGAAAGCTAAAAATACAACAAATATTTTCCTAATACTACGCTGCCACAAAGGCAACTGGGTAGTTGTAGAAAGTCATCACAGAGTCACAAATGGGAGGACCTGTCCCATTTGAAGAGTCCGTGTGATTGCACAGTGCATTCCTGTAGGAAATCCGAGGGTTCACTCGTGCTCCACGGTCTCATACCAGGAGAGCCAGTGGAAGCAGGAGGGTTCTTCACAGTTGAGTAGGCTTCAAAGTGATCTTGTTGCAGTGCATTCTATAGGCTCTGTGGCATGGACTTTCAATTTTAAATCTGCTCTCTCCTTGACTTGGAAGATCCCATGTCCTTTCTTTACTCCTGCCAAGGGTAATTAGCCATGGGAAACAGAACGCTGGTGGCATTGCTGCCTAGAGATGAGCTCATTCTGTTTTCAGACACCCTGGAAAGAATGAAGGATCCTGCCTGTGTTCTTTGACCCTCATGTGATGACAAATTCATATTCAAGTTACTTGAGCTTCATCTCCATTTTACTTCATGATACGGTTGACAACTATATGGCTGTCAAGATGGAAATTTCCAGGATTTTTGGCAATAGAGAATACTTCCATTAGTAGTCAAAAGAGCTCTACTGAGTACATTTATATAGCTCAGTGGGCTGGATTTTCATCCTGCCTTTTAGTCAACGTCTGTCACTGAAGTTGGAGATTGTATTTCTCAGTTAAGGTGAGAGTGCAACTAGTGGCTCTGTAGGCTCTGCATTCACAGAAAGGAAGTTTACTAAGCCCCTTAATGTTTCCTCTCCGCTCCTTCTGTGTAAGATCTTAATCCCAGTGCTAATATCTGTGATGAATATCACAATTTGCTTCCTCAGCTTTTCTGAGGAAGTGGTGTTCTTGGTCAGTCTTGGTCTGTTCAATCAAGATGATAGGGAGGTATAGGGAGTAAAGCTATTTCTTGCTGTACATTTCCACCGAAGGATGGGATCACTTTTGCTACTGATTTACTCTTTTTATGATAAAAAAACCTGTCCTATAAGCATCTTGCCCTTGAATGAAAATTTTACATCCAATGCTGTCATCATCTAGTTAACTCTAAGTTTGAAAAATCAGAGCAAAAAGTTTTCCAGAAGAAGGTATCAACTTTTTCTGTTAGTAATCCTGTTCCTGCTTCAGTTCATGGTTCTGAGCTGTCTCATCTTACAGCAGGCAGGAAAGACTAAGAATTTGCTTTGTACTTTGCAAGGCTGCAAACACAGAGGGAAACACTACTTAAAATACAGTTTTACTATCACTAATTCTACTGAAATATATATAGATACAAGGAGAAGGGGCACCAAATAAGCAAGTGTTATTAATGCTCAAGGAAGCCCTGTGTAACCTCAGCTGAAGAGTACTTCTGAAGAGCTGCTTTCTAGGGCGAGGAAATTCCAGTAGAGCTTTCCAATAATAGTTGCAGTAGCAGAGCAAGAGGAAAAAATATTGCTTTGTAAGGAGCAGATTCAAATTTTCATGAGGTGACTAATTTTGCTTTTAAAAAAACACAACAGATGTTGTGTGCATTTGAAGTAGTGCAGCAGGAGCCTCAGGAGCCATAGCACAGTACTAAGCCAGAACTCTCTAAATATGTACTTGAAATGACATTTTGCTGCCCATGTGAGTTCAGCGACCAGCAAGATAGCTTCCAGTTGGAAATTCCTGTTAGTCTGTCATAAACTTCCAGTTTGACAAACTTTCAGTTTGGTATTTTAATATTATGCTATATTTGGTATTATTTTTTAATGTTTTATCACTTGACAAGAATTGGCTTAGATTTCCATATTTTCTGCTGTGCATTATATACCCAAGTTATATGATGACAAGAGTGGGCTCTTCTGGTTTTAGTAGACCCAAGCCAACTCTTACTTATAACAAATCTCATGTAAGAAGGATGTATGTTCCCTGGTAATTGCCTTTTTGCATCAACTCAGATACTGGGTATGGAATAAACAATGAAATATGTATGTATGTCATATCCTATTGTTGATCCTACTTCAAAACTCAGTGATCAGCAAGATTCCCAGGAGTTGGTGACTGGCTGGTACAGTTTTGATTACCTTTTGGTGTGCACTCTTATCCTGTCTTCCCAAAGGAGGATATCAGGTGCCATAATTGGTTTTAGGAGTTTATTTGCTATTGGGGCATAATCTGATTATTCCATTTAGAGTGCTGTCTACAATGCTTTTTGATAACTCTGTTGATATATATAAAAACAGAAAAGCCATTTTTAGCAATCCTTTTCCTTTAAACGCTCCTGTAGTGCATAGCCAAGAAAAATGTAGGCTTTTTTTAATCTTGTAAATCTTTTTAAAATAATAAGAGGAAAACTAATTTCATATAGTTGACTGAGGTTAGGAGCAATGCATACTCGATTAGTTCAGACCACACAAACTCTAGTTTGTCTTGGAGCTGTTTGATTATGGATTCTTTCAGCATTGTACTTAAAATTATAATAAAACTGGAAACCATAAAACTTTGTATTGCTAAAATTCATCCACATATTTCACAATGCAAGTCAGAGAAAGTGCTTAAACACGAGTATCAGATTATGTGATGAGAGAACACATAGTTGTGTTAGTTGTGCATTCTGTTACAGTGGGATCAAGATTTTGTGGGACTGGGTTTTTGTTCGTTTGGTGCTTTTTGGAACAGGTATTCATTTAACGTGAATAACAAAAGGGGAAAACAGGGACGTGTGTGTATTCCTCTTCTGTAGTTCAGCTGTTGTGGAGTTCACTGCTGGATTTGGGGGATGGATGTGGTGGGTTTCAAGTAAGGTTGCACAAATCTTCATGTCACTTCTAAGCCCCATTCTCCAGAATAGAGATTTTCAGAGGAGATCACTCTAAGCCAAATCACAGAATCAAAAAATATTCTGATTTAGAAGGGACCCACAAAGACCACTGAGTCCTGGTCTAAAATGAATGGCCCATACAGGCCTTTGACAGACAGCAACCACATGTTGTCATTACTGTGGTTTGTGCATTATTCTCACTCACCACATGTATGTAAGATTGGGTAGAGCCACTGTGGGTTCAGCAGCTAAGCATAGGGTTAGAAGCCAGCACCAGTCTGGCAGCAGATTAAGATGTGTTGGTATATTTAGTTCCATACTGCACGTGCCATGCTACCAGTTCATGTCTGTGCTTATGTAGCTCCTGCCTGCCTGTGTCTCAGCCTCAAGGGTTTATTCCACAGGAATCTTCAACTGAAACTGTATAGACTGGGAATGGATGGGTTTTTTTTCTTCTGGGGAAGATTTTTTAGAAGATTTTTCTCCCTCCTCAGAGAGAAGATTGGCCTGCGCAATTCTCGTAATAGTCTGTTTATTTCTGTGCTGCTGGACTGGCCTCACTTTTGGTTTTGGGAACTGCACTTTGTAGATATGTCAGATAGAGTGAGTAGAGATTGTGTACCTTGAATGTCGAGTTTTCTGCTATAAAGCTATACTGCGAACCTGTGTGGTCTTGGGGCTTTTTGTGTTTGCATTAGTTTAATTGCTTCTTTGACCCCTCTTCCTCTGCTGGCCTTTCAAGCTCTGTGGGCTCTTAGTCTCACTGATATCTCTCCACAGGATCTTTGTACTAGGAAGCATCCGGGCTTGTCTGGAACTCCCCCAGCCCTGCTTTCCAGCTATATCCAGCATATTTTCTGGCTTTTATACTAAACTTCTGGTTTTGCAATTTTAATACCTGTAATTCACTTCTTTCTGTTCTGTTAAGCTGTAGATGAGGAGTTTATTAGTTTTAGTTCTCTTTATAACACATCTGTTTCAGCATCTGACTGCTTTTTCATTTCTTTCAAGCATTTAGTTGCCCTCTGAGATAGGGAAGTAATTTATAAATATCCTTGTAGACCAGTTCTTTTATGCAGCTCTTCAAGTTATTTGATAGTTAATTTCTTCTATTGTTTCCTTTTATTTTTTTTTTTTCACTTCGGCTTACTTTTCCATATTTTATTTCTACTATCATATTCTAGGCAGTGTTTTTAAATTTCAGTCTTTATCATTACAGTCAAAATAGAATTTATTTTCCACCTTAACAGCATTCAAATTAAATGTTATCCTACATTAGGAAACCTTTCAGTCTTACTGTTTCTGTTACGCAAAATCCAAAGTGAGGATCCATGAGTTAAACAGTGAGACGTACCGCCATTTGAACAGAATGCAACAGTGTGAAATTCCACTACTTTTTTGTTTTCCACTGGCTATGTCAAAGCAGACTTTTGGGAATGGTCTGCATGGAACCCTGTCTGTCCAGATCTGAAACATGTTGAAATAAGCTACACTTCCATTCCAGCCCATGCGCCAACATTTTTTCCCCCTGGAAACCACAATGTAGGAAACGTCACCTGCACATTTGTATCTTGCCCCTTGGAACATGGCCTAGGCACACCCTCAAGCTTAATGGCACCCTTGCGCCAGCATTCCAGGGGCATGATCTGATTCTCACTTGTGTTTTTATTTGTAGAGGTCTCTCTCTTTCCATCCCATTCTGAATTTACAGACCTAATTTTCATAAATACATATATGCACACACATATATACCCCTCCTTTGGACCCAATGTATTTGAAAGATGATCCATTAAAAGCCAGCATGGATATTTCCACTACCTCTTCCAAAGAACTGAGGGTAGTACTTATTGTTCTGTCAGCTCTTTCTTTGGTGGTTTGAGACTGCCAGGGTCATTAAGATTTTTAAAGACAGGAAAATCCACAGTGGTTCAGATCTTCAACTTATTTCTCTTAAATGTTCTGATATTGACAGTAATACTGCTAGACTGCCTTATCTCTTGGTCTGGATTCTTTGTGGATTCAATGAACTAGATCTATGAGTTCTTGTGGTGTCTTAAGTCAAAGGGATAATGCTCTTAGCTGAAAATAGGGCTGTTCTGTTTGGTATTTGTTTTTCTATTTATAACTTGCATATTTCCACTTTTTTTTTTTAATCTTTTATTTCCTATACATATGTAAAGTTGTTCTCTGAATGCTCTAGGACTTAAGGTGGCCTTGGGAGAATAATGCCATGTCTGACATCAGTGAAGAGAAGTACTCTGGGGAAAGGCCTGTCAGAGAGGGAACTGTATTCTGGATTGCTGAGCTATGAATGGGGCGGGAAATATCCTAAGGAATCTGTCTTCCTGAGACAGTGGTTTCTTAGGACCTCTCCTACTCCCCAGGTAAGCAAATTCCCTGTACACATGAACATTTACTTGATCAGCTTCTACTGCTGGAATGTGCTAATTTGGGTCTTCTTGCATGGAAAGGCTCTAACACTATTAACTGTGTTGTAGACAGACCCAACCAGGAAGTCTGTCAGGGTGAAGCTAGCATCTAAGCAAGCACTGGAGTCTGCTCCGAGTGAGGAGAGGTTAAGAAAACCTGCATTCCACCAGTGGACCTGAACTCAGGACTGATGTGTTTTGAACAGCAGAATCTTGGCCAGGGATCAAAAGTAGTGACGTCTCTGAAGGAGGTTAAAGTAGCTATCTTCTGGATATTTAATTTTTGGTTTAGTTTTGGAGAGGTCCAGGTTCACTTGTCTTCGGTTTGTTTCTTGCAGTACTTGAGCTCCCCTGCAACACAGTTTCCTGTTTAATTTTTAAGGAGCATTACTATTGTAGTAGTAATGACATAAGATTAACCTACCTTCTTTGACCTGACAGGGAGTCTTCTTGTTTGTATTTGACTTACACTGTCAGTCAGAAGTCACTGAGCTGTGTTACTATTGTTTACCTGGAGCTGACTGACTTTTCCTAATTATTGTAATGTTTCATTTCTTTTTTGTTTTCATTATATTTCATAATTGATTGTGTATATATCTGGCAAAGAGTTGTAGAATGGTTTGGATTGGAAGGAGCTTGAAAGTCATTTAGTTCCAAATCCCAAACACCTCCTCCACACACATACACCTTGCCTTGGGCAGGAACACTATATATAAGTATATCTTTAGTCTGGTGGAATCTACTGTGTAGAGAATAATTTGTTTTGTAAGCAGCTGTTTTGTTTTGTTTCTTCTAGACATTAAATACTCGTAAATCTGAACTTTCAGTTACAGACACTCCTGGAATATCATGTTTAACTCTTGGGTTAGACAATAAAATGCAGCTCCTTTGCTGCTTGGTAAAATATTTTAGATACGATCTTTTCCAGTCTTGTCAACACCTTGTTCCTATGAGCATGCCCTGGAATTTGATTGCCAAGTGGCGCACAGGGTTGGGTTGTTTTAGTTTGCCAATTCGCATTTGGGTTTGATTTCCTGTCTTTAAAAGTGTTTCAGGTAAACCACAGGTGTCTGGACTGGAAAGTTAGCAGAAACCACCTAACTCCTGAAAATACCCAATCAGTATATGGTGCCACAGTCATTTTCAGAAATGTTATTAACATGCTAATAGCTGTCTTAAGTTGTAATCATGTTAGTCAGGGCAATTGGATGTGCTAACACCCTGAATCTGTCAAAACAGACATAGCAGCTGACAGTGTGCAGAAATAAATCACTTGGTCTCTTTGCTCAAGTGATGTGCCAAGTGTATACCATAATAAAAGTAGACTTGAACTCCTCAATTAATATGTGACCATACCAAAATTTAAAATGCACAGACTTCCATTTCCTAATTAATAAATGCTTAGGCTAATGAAATGACAGTGTCAATTTTAATCCCCCATATATTTAAGAAGCAGACTCACTGCCAGAGGAGAATGTAATAGTGGCAAAAATAATTAGGCATTTCTGTAGCATGCTTTTACTGGACTGGATCTGAAATCATTTAGAGGCAAGCTATTATCTCCATGATCATTGGGCAGTGGGCTGTAGGAAAACCCTGTTTAAGCAGGGAGGCTGGACCAGGTCACTCCACTGGTGGTCCCTCCTAACTCTAACACTTCTGTGATTGTATAATTTTCTTCCAGTAGATAAGGAAACAAATTGACAACTGGGGATATTGGCAAGGTGAAGTACAGCTGTAGTAGCAGACTCTAGTAAAGGTTGTGGAGGAGTGGACTATAAGTAACTGTGTGTGTTGTGGCCTCTTTCAAATTAGTATAAAGTTTACACAGAAATTGTTCCTGACTACATTTTGAAAGGTTTGCAAAAAGGACCACAAAATGAATGCATATCAAAATGGTGGGGCTGGGTGTCTACCTATAAGGGGAACTGCAAACAGAAAGGATTTGTTTGTGTTTTACTGCTCTGGCTGTTCCAGCAAGACACAGAAATCGGACACTGGGCCTGATGAAAGTGTAAGTGAAGGGGGTAGTAAGCTTCCAGTGCCAAAAATGAGCATGTATAGAAAGGCTGAATATGGGTTAGGAAAATCAAAACAGTGTGATTCTACACAGACAGTGCTGTCAGTAACACAGAAGAGTTTATGAAAAGGAAAAGATTGTGAGGCAGCACCGCTGTCATGTTAACTTGGGGAAGAATTTGGTTTATGATATTTAATGTCACATCACTCATTTAAAGCCCTAAAAATAGTGTTTATAATAAAACCCCTGACACAACCATGACTGGTGTGATTCAGATGGCCCCTTTCCTTTTTAAATTTATGAACAGAGCTGCTCCTTTGAAGAGAAGTGTTTGTTTACAGTTGTTTATCGGTGCAGGAAATGGATCAATTAGATGTAACTTTCTAAGTTAATTGGGTGCCACTACTGAAACCACCTGACGTCATGCTGGTGCCAGCAATGCCAGCTGAGAAATCTCATCGCTGTTGCTGTGGGAAAGACAAGGACATGATGGGAAATGTTATTTTTGGCCCTCAAAAGATTAAAAATTTTAAATATTTATAGAGTCTTATCTAAAATACTGATTGGTTATTAGTGCCTTGAATTGAGGCAGGGATGTGTGAATCCCTAGAGCTTTATGACCATACCCCATCTGAATTAATCTGAACCATTAACAGGGAAATGGAGCTCTGAATTTTCCTCTAGCTATATCCTCCTTTCCACACTGCACTGCCTTTATATTTTCCTCTTGGATTGTTTCATTAATGATCTAGAATGTAATAACAGCACACAAAAAAATAGCTTTCAGATTCATCCCTCTTTGAAATATTTGGCTTCAGAGCTATATTTTTTCTCTTTTTTTCCTGTTTTTTTTTCCCCTGCTGCACAACCTTATAATCCTTTTTGCCTGTGCAGAAGCAGAATGACTTCATTAGCATGGTGCTACCTTGTCGCTGTACTGGGTTTTGCAATCTTTTTCTTATTCAACAATTCTTCCCTGCTGACTTAAGGGAGTTTTGGGAGGGGGAGGGAGGAGGCTTAAGGTAAATATTCCAGATTATTTTTTCCTGGCAGATTCATGGCCTGTTTTGAGACTGGAGGAGCTATTGGATGCAGTTGTTAGTGTTGCAAACCTGTATTTTTCCTGTCAGTTGTAGAATAGTTTTGGCTTATGACAGCTGTAATGAGGTCTTTGATAATGTTTCTGGAGCCTGTAGCAAATGGGTTTATTGTGGGAGCCAGAAACCCTTTCAGAAAGCCCCAGTTTCAGAGCTGAGAGAGAAACAGGAGAGCACAGGCTTTAAGTAAATCTCTTCTTCCATCTAATCTTGAATCTTGCAGGAGAGCCACTTGAGGGTACCAGCGAGGTTGAAACTACTCAGTGTGGCTAATGTTTATCAACTAATATTTAAAAAAACTCCAAAACCCTCTTTTTCTCTGATATGATTTTGATGTTGCTGTCAGACTTGTGGTAAAAGAGTGAATGAACTTGGGACATACTTTAAGGGCAGAGCACACAGGAAAATTCTGCAGGTCAGTTACCTTAAAAATGTCTTAAATTCAATAGGCTTGTGAGCCTGAGACAAGCTTAATTAAACTTAAAGGAAAGCAAAAATAAGAATTTTAAATGCTGGTTTGATTCTCATAAACCTGAGTGAGCCAGAGTCTGGATTACTCAATTATGTATGGTTGTGGGATTTGTTTTGTGAGCATTTTCCTGCACAGTGCAAATTCTCAGCATCCTTCTCTTCCACTGTGTGTGTGTGTGTGTCAGTCTCTGAAGAAGGAGGGGAAGGAACTTAAGGTTATGGTTTGGGGACTTAGAATGTGCTCCATGTCACACTTCTTCCTCTCAGGCACCCACAGATGTGCTGGAAGGTATTTGTAGGGAGGAGAGACAATGATACTCTTTGGAGTATATACCTGAGACTGTATCTGTGCAGCTGTGTTCTATGTCTGTGTCTTGGAAAAGAAAAAATCTCCCTGGGAGGGAATGCCAAGCCTCTCTTTGCAGTGAAGTTTAACAGTAAAGACACAAGCTGGCCTCAGTGTGTGGGTTTGTGGGCTGAAATCTTGTCAGTTTTGAAGGAGCTGAACCCTAGAGCCTGGCACTGTGGTATTTATTTTTCCTCTGTTAAAAATATTCTATAAGGAGCTCTGCATAACACATCTTCATTGAGTTATCTTTCTTCCTTTCTTTCTCCTTTTTGATTGAAATAGTCATGGCTTTATTAATTGTTTTGTTTACTTGTCTGTTAAGCTAAACTAAAAGCTTTGAAGAGCTCCTGCAATGGATTTAAGTATCACTGAGCTGGGTGGTTGCTTTGCCTTGCTGTGAGAGGAATTAGTCAAATTCCAGCTCCTGTGTGCAAACAACCTTAGTTTCTGGAGCTCTCTGTATCTCTTTTTTTCTGCAGCCTCCAGCTGATGCGGTCTAAATAATGCATATTTGGTGCCAATACAGTTTTCTTACTATCTTGGCTGGGACAATGCCCAGTGACTGATAGGAAGGGATGTAATGGTACTTCTGTGGTGTAGTCTCCTACTTCTAAGCAGGTCAGGAATTTCACCATTTTGGAAAAATACCTTTGTAATACTTTTAGTTTTATGTAGCATGATTACTCTCTGGTCCACAGCAACCTCCCTGAATTATTTGCTGTACATGTGAAACCGTATTATCTCCATATGGTTTTGAATGTACCACTGGCTATCTGCTCTTGTGTTCCAAGTTCTCGTACTGGAAGAAGAAAGGAATAGTTATTCTTTTTACCTGCTTTCTGCCATTCTTGTCTTTACAGGCATTTATTCACTCACAGTGAAGCCGTGCCGCACTGCGATTATTTCTGTTGCCTTTCCTCTCAACCTTTTCTAGTTCTCTGGTGTCCTTTTTGAAATGAAGACAGCATATAGATGAAGCAGAGTTGGTTTGTTGGCATTTTTTTGTAGCAGCAAAATATTTATGTTCCTCCAATCCCATTTCTAGTAAGTCCTAACAGTGAATTTGCTTTTCTTGACTCCTAGACAACATGATTTAATTCTTAAGCCTTCAGCTGACTATCACTAGTACAGTTTTCCCTCATGTCTATTGCTTTTTGCTGAAACACATTGAATTTTATTTTATTGCAAAAAATTGCAAGCTGCACGGAGCCCCTTGCTCCCTCTCCCACCAGCTGTATCAGGGAGAGATTTAGAAGGGTAAAAGATGGAAAACTCGTGGGTTGAGATAAAGACAGGTTAATAGGGAAAGCAGAAGCTGCAGACACAAGAAGCAAAACCAGAAATTAATTCACTGCTTCCCATGGCCAGGTAGGTGTTCAACCATCTCCAGGAGAGAAGAGCCCTATCAGATGTACTGGTTATTCAGGAAGACAAACACCATCATTTCAGAGGTCCCCCTCTTCCTCCTTCTTCCCTCCATTTTATATACTGAGCATGATGTCAGATGGTCTGGAATATCCCTTCAGTCAGTTGGGGTCACGTGACTGTGTCCCCTCCCAACCTCTCATGCATCCCCAGCATCCCCAGCATGGAAATCAGAAAAGGCTTTGGTTCTGTGTAAGTCCTGCTCTGCAACAATAGAAACATCTCTATATTATCATCCCTGCATTCAGCACAAATTCAAAACACACCCTTATTCTGGCCACTGTGAACAAAATTAATTCTACCCCCACAAAAGCCAGCACACTACAGTCTGAGAAATAAAGTTTTCTACCACATAGATATGGTGTAGAGCTCAAATTAGTAAGCAGCATAGTTCTTGCTGGAGAACCCTGAATAGAAAGAAACAGGGAAATGCAAAGTATTTTAAATATTTGATCTGACTCTACTTGAGCATTAGTGTGACCCATGCTCCAAAGTCACTTAAGTGTTCTTGAAAAATACCATAATCATTAGTAAGCAACTTGCAGTGTGATTGCTGGTCAGATGTGTACATAGGGAGGAGGGGGAGGTACCTACTATGGGCCAAGGTAAACCTCCAGAGTCCCTAAATGGCAGAAACAATGGCTTAAATTAAAAGATTTCTGGCAAGATTTAAAAAAATGCTGGTTGTCTGTTACTTCAAGGCTTAAAGACTTTGGTATTTGTTTCCAGTGTCACAGCTTTGGAAAATCTCAATGCTTCTACTATTTTAACATAAATTCTAAAATTACTGATCTTCATCTACTGTACCTTGCAGGCTTTAAGCAGAATATAAATCCCTCTTCTTTAGTAGTCAGGTAGAAACTATTTCAAAACTGTTCCTGATTATATGTGGCTGACACAATTTTAAAGAGTATCCAAATGGGAGCGTTTCTTTTAAAACTACACACAACATGGCATTGTAGGATTTTTGCAGAGAGAAGAAAATAAACTAGGTCAGCATAGGTCACACTTCAGTCTTCCAGTGAGAAAAGCATCTATTTTAAGTGGAAGATGAGAAATGACATAGTAACTGTTACCCCAAAGTGAAAAATGGTGCTGTTTATGTATTTAATTGGTCAGGGTTTGCAGTGGGGCTTTGAATTCCGCTGCTGTCGGATCTTGTATTGCTGCTGTCGATCACGGGTTTTTTTCTTTCTTAAAAGACTCACGGTAAATTTATTTTGGATAGTTTCATAACAGGTGTTTCCTCAACGCTCCGAACACTCTAAATGAGAACCGTGCTGCACGTCCGGAGCTCTCAGCTGAAATCACACGCAGCCTGACACAGGCTCTGGTGTGTTTACTCATCTGTGACCACGCTGACAGCCGGCCCTGGCGGGTCCCATTGCCCGGCCAGGACGCAGAACAGATGTTGGGGATTAGGGGGGAAGGAGCTGGGGAGGCTCTGGGGCTGCGCCTTGGCGGAAGTCATTCATTGTGGAGAAGTGGACGAGGCTGCTGGGACTGTGCTGAGGAGTCGCCCAGAATGGGCCTCGGTGGTTTTGTGTATCTGAATCAAAACCAAATGTTTTCCTGGTACCTTTTAATTAAAGGCAAAGCATAAGTCAATACAATGAAATAAAGTTAGTGGTGCCAAGCGGTATTGTATTTCTACCGTGTTCTTCCCAGCGTAGGAGCTGGTGATGTGGAGCTCTGAAAGCCACACTGCCTTGCACGCTGTGGGTGGAAAGGCTGCCTGCTCTGTCCTGCTGGGAAGTGCTGTGAGGCAGGAGGGAGGTGGCTGTGCCTGACCTGGGGGCCAGGCAGCCAGCAGAGCCTCTGCAGCTCGGACTGGCACTCATGGTCAGTTTGTCATTTTGTCAGTGTTTTATGCGTAAGGGAACATTTCCTGTCTTCAGCTGTTGGTTTTATCACTGGCCCTTGTGTTTGGAACCTTCTGTGCTCAGAAATCAACCATCTGTGGAAACGTAGGGGTAGTGCAATATGACCAAGACTGAGCAGTGCATGGCACTATGTGTCCCTTACAGATGTCAAATACTGCAGCACATTACTGGGAGGCTTGTCAGGCATGTCACTTGCCTGGAAGCTAACTTTTGGCAGCAATTCATTAAGTTATGGAATCAGAGTAGGCACCTGTAGCTGTGATTTGTGATATGGAAAAAAATATTTTATCAGTAGTTACTATATTGTGATGCTGTTGTGAAGATTTCGGTGAAGGGTGAAAGGAAGGGAGAAAAAGAGACAAAGGGTGCATCTCCAGGCTTGGCAAGAGAATGCAGTGGAGTCACTGCAGATGTGCTTCATGCATGACAATACAAGGCACAGAGACATGGCAGCTCTGTGAAGAAGTTGTATGTGCTCAAGCAATGACATAAATTACTCCGGGAATAAAAACAAAGGAAAGGAGCAAGGTTTTATAGGAAAAACTACGTATTTGTGTAAGGCTCCATTGATCTGAGTTGAATTGAAGTCATGCTAAAATAACCCAAAGCCTTTTAAGGGCCTCCAGGAGAGCCAGTATGACAGTAAAGAAAACTTTGAGCTAACTGCATTCAGAATATGCTTTAAGAATGTAACCATTGAATGAAGATAGAATCCCATGTGAGTATGTAGTGACTGAGCTAGTAAATTAGTCTTCCTGGAGAAATAAAATGTGGGGAAGCAATGGCTGTTATCTGATGCAAGTCAACCATTGCTGTAACAGATTAAGATCTCTAAAGCTGAGTTTGAAGGACACAGTTTTCCAGAATTCAGAACTCCCTCTATGGAAGTGGTGTACTTTCAGCTGCTGTTGATTTTGGTAAGAATTCAACATAATGATCAATTTATAAACCTATGCCCAAATTTTAAAAACTTGGAAAATATCTACTTCTCTGAGCCTTGCAGTTAAGTGACATAATTCTTGCTGCATAATTATTAGCTATTTTCTGAAATTCTTGAGCTAATAAGGAATCTATAGGATGTAAGACACGGGTGTTATCCTGGTAAATGCAATCTCTATTAGGAAATAAGTAAGTTAAAAACAGAACATCAACAACAGTGTTTTCCATTTGTTTGTTTCAGTGCTGTAATTCAATGCAGGCAGCAAACCACATGTAGAGTTGCAGTACTCTCCAACAAGCTGCCTGCAAGAGCAGGTGTCAGCCTGCCCCATTTAAATTGCTACATCAGGACTCTGGAGAGCAGCAGCAGTCTTGCTGACATCAACTCATTTGCCAGATTTGGGGACAAAATGCTGAATCTAATTGGAACCAATACTGATGGAAGTGTTGCCACAGGCCATTTCAGATCTTTATATGTGCTGTACAACTTAAATTTTGGCCAGCAGCTTCAGTCAGGACCTAGAATTGTTTAGATGGCTCAAGCATGTGGATAGATACCTGATTATACCTACCTGAAGTATTTAATAGTGTGCTTAATGTTGGAGTTTTTAAATGCACTCTCTTAAGATGGTCTATAAAAGCACAAAAAAGCTTGAAGATACAGTAACAAAACAAATAGTAAAGGAATAAATGCAGATTTCAAATAGTTTTCTGAGTCAGTAAAACAGTCATGTGAGATGGGGCAGGTGTTGTTTTATACTAATATAAAAATGCTATTTTCCAATTAACTATTTGTTTGTTTAAAAGCTTACTTTCAAAACACTCCACTGAGAGTGGTTGTATTTTTTGTGTTTTCTGAGGTTAGAGCACATACCCAAATTCATACCACGAAGCCATGGTACAAGTGATCTTACTGCTCCTGGTAGAGCATCTTTTTACTTAGGAATGCTAATACTGAGGAGGAGGGAATATCTTGAAACAAATGTATTTTATGTGAGGAAGCCAGTGCTGTTGCGGTAGCAGAGTTGGAAGTTTTCAACACACAAAAACAGGAAATGTGTAGGTTCTGAATCTTTTTGTAGGTACAACTGAGCAAGTTGTACAAATATCCTATATCTTTGCTGGCAAGGAGCAGTTTCTTCTAAACATAGTTAGTCCCCTGGAGTTCGAAATTCAGAGGTGGGTTCTGTAAAGTTAATTTTTTCCCCCTGCAGCTTTCATGATAAAGGCACAGTTATTAAATAAGAACAGCTACTCTACAAGAGTCATTGCTCTTAAAACCTTTACAGAAACTTAGAGACACCAAACAAGAGTGGTTACATACTCACCATTACTTCAAAAGGAGAATGTAAAGTATAAATCTTTTATATGCAGAGTAGAAGTTTATCCTAAAGTGCGTGAAGCAGTGAACAAGACAAACTGTTGAGTTTATCAAGTTACCATTGTCGAGTCTGTCAAAGTTACTCTTTCAGATTTCATGCCTTTGTTGGTGTAATTTGAGGGGGAAGTAGAGCAAAACCACGAAGATTCTTTTAAAAGTGTGTATAGGTGTGACTTTGCTTTCATGCTGGCATCATTTCCCTGCATGTTTTATCTTGGCTCAGTGAAGTTACAGAATCGTGGCAGGTCACTGCCCAGCAGCCACAGCTGCCCATGAACCTGCTCTGCCACACTTTCCAGGGAAGTTCATCCTAAATTGGTGTGTAAAAGAAGATTATATTGTGTTGCACACCTGTGTAATTGGGCACATCTCAGAAAACTCAGATTATCATATAGTTCAGAATAATACTGAGCCCGATTAAGGTGAGGAATAATAAATCTTGGATGGCATAAACAGTGTCAGCGTTTTTTTTTGTCCAGGTTGTTCACAGTTTTAATTTGTGCTGGAGAAGCTCATGCTAATACAGAAGGGTATTTTAATTTATTTTTTTTTAATGCAAAGAAATAATTAGCACCTGGTGCTATTTTGGTAGAAAATTACTGAGGTGTTTCATCCACTATGAGGAGAAGGTCCTTTGGTTAATGAGATCTGTGCTTTCTGATAGAATTTCAAGAATCCACTTACCCATTTACATGAAGCATGATTTTACTACTAACTTTTAACCAACAGTTTTCTCCAAATGGCTATGAAGAAACATAAATTTGCTTTTTTTTAGCTTTATGTAATGAATAATGAAAAAAAAATTACAGCCTGCGTGGAACTGAATCAAAGTTTACACTGCTAGTGAACCACAAAATCAAATTAAAGCACTATCTGATTAATTTTCTTAATTCTCTGCTATCAGAGTAATAATGGAGGGTAGCGTGGGCAGGCTTCATGTTTAATTGGTACTGTTGTATACTATTTAAGTAATGAGATAAAGTAATTTTTTCCTTAAGCAGGACTGCATATGTAGAATGTATCTTTAGTTAACACAAAACAGAGCTTATTTTAGCATCCTGTGGGACACATTTGGCCAATGATATGTTCATGTGTCTATCAAATATTAATTTCTGTAAGTTACATTAAGAAATAGAATAAAAATAGGTTGTTAACTTGCTGTGTTCCTCCATAATGGAAAAAGAGTTTCTGGGAAGAAAATGAAAGGACATAGAAGATCCTTTCACTGTGCTCCTATGGTTTTATAGATCTAACTAGTCCTTTCAAAACCATGGCTGTGTATGTGAAGTTCATTTTGGTGTGTTTTTTCTTTGTCTTGAAGATTCTAATTTTTGTTTTGAAGCTTTGTATTGATAATTCCTGATCATGAAATAACATGAAGCAAGCCATTTGTCTTTTTTGAGTTGACATCTTTTTCTTGGTCTTCTGTACTTTAATTCATATTTTTCTGCTTTCTTTTATCTGTCATAACCAGCAACTTCTTTAATGAAGAGCTTCTTGCTTGATACCTGGATCTCAAAACACCTTGGGCTTTACTAGGAATGCGGAATACCTGCCTTTATCTTGGTGTTGGCAATTTTCTTTTTGCTCAAAATACTGCTCCTGTTGTCCCTCCCTACATTTATATCCAGGTGCTACATAAAAATATCAACAAGCTTCATAACTAGGAAGCTAGACAGTGGATATATTTCTTACTCTAGGCTCCCATGTCTTCAAGTATGACTGGCAAAATTAAGGGAAGGGGATAAAATATTTGAGTGAGGTGTCTGATTTTTTTTTCCTTCTTTCCTCCTTCTACTGCTCTCAAGGGGATGTGGTGGTATGAGCAGAGACTGGGAGAGGGAGGAAATAGTTTTGAGACTGGACCAATGTGTCATTGTGTTAAATCCAGCCAGCCAGTGAGGTCATTGTTTTCATCTGAGTAATTTTCAAATGAAAACTCTTACATTATGGAAAACATTGCACATCTTTATTTCAGATATGGAAATATCCAGCCAGCCTTTCGGTGGCAGAGCTCCGCTGATTTCATCTGAGGTACTCCTGACTCCCAGTGGTGTAAGCAGGAGGGGAAATCAAATTCTTCTGCCTCATTTCTTAACACTTTGCCACTAACCCAAAGGGGTTATTCTTTAGGTATTTTTCCAACCTAGACATTTGTTGAAGAGGGAGCTGGTAAATCTGTTGACTGCACCTGTCTGTCTTGAATCTACTAAATCTGTACAGCCTGGAGCTGGCTGCAGTTATGTTGCAGGGAAAAGTTCCTAAGCATCAGCTCATGTTGAGGCTAGACTGTGTTTTGGTGTGCACAGGGAAAATCCTCAGGACTACATTCTTGGATGTTGATTTTATTTCATATTTGGGGTGCAGTAGGCTCGTTCTCCATGTAGTGTGATTTAACTGGGGGACTTGGGCAATCTGCCCAGCTCTGCAGTCGCTCTGTGTGACCATGAGCTAGCCCTGTCGTGTCTCTGCACTTAGATTTTAATGTAAGTGATCTCTAAGGTGGGTCTGATGTTTGCAGCACTTTGAGGATCTTATATAATAGAGGAATTTTTAAATTATATGTGTATTTTTTACAATATTAACAACATGGGGTGGAGATACTGGCCATTCCTCACAAACTAATAAAAATAGTAGGAGGTTTTGATTTAACAAAACTTTTTTTATCATTTGAAGTGTGAGAAAGCCATTGCTAGCCTATGCCTTGAAAATAATTTATGAAAAATGGGTTGGTTTATGACACAGCATCTACCAATTGTTGCATGGCATGGAATGCTCTTAGAGTGTTAGTTTGTGGACAGTCTTGTGTCGCCTTAAGATCTATTCAGTCACTTGATGGTTAAGAATTAATAAATTTAATTTACCTCTATCCATCTGAGATAAATCTTCCAGCTTTTTTGAAAGAACGCTACTCAATGCTAGCTCTGAAACATTCGGGCTTAAGAGGACCCAAAACATGCAGACTGTGCACAATACAAAACAGGGGTGGGTTATGGTCTGCAAACTGTAATATGTATTTGCTGAGGAGTTTGCACAATGATATTGTTCATAGTATGTGATAGGATATTTTTATGCATGGAATCTGTTTCTCTTCCTACTGAAGTTTGGGTTCAAATTTACTTGTGAAAAGCATTTTAAAAGTTAGAAAGAAAAGAGCAAACCAGCAAAGATGTCGAAGTTGTAATATCAATAAAAGTGCAACAATTTCAAGATTGGAGTAGACAATATTGGACTTTCTACTGAAAATATTTTCTAGACATTTTCTAGACATTGAATTAACCCTGTTGAGTCTACAGAGCAAATGAAAGGCCATCTTTTGCAGAAATCTTAGAATTTTCAGAGCATTGCTGTAATGTGTCCCAACGTTAAAGCCTGAACTTCTCAAGGAGAGTAATAGGTTTGTCCATACCCTGTGCCTTCAGATGAGGCACTGGAAATTATGTGAAGCAGGACTGTTTGCCCAAGCTGGCAGCAGCAGTAAGAAGATGTCCTCCAGTCGATGGGCTGGAGGAAGGTTTGAAGAAACTGCCTTCAGTGACTGAAAAGCAGACATGCTTCCCTATGAATTGTGTAGCATGGGATGGGACCAGAGTGACCAACTGGGCTTCTTCTGCCCCAACTCTAGCCCTTCTGAAGTGGTGTGCCACTGGTCTGGAATTGATGGAGCAGAGGTACTGGCAGAGAGGTCCACCTGCTGCATGTGGGTTGGCTGTGGCTGCTTGGAGGTGTGTTAGTGCAGCTGGGCATGCACTGCTTCCTGCCTTGGGTACTGGGGCAGAGCAGATGGAGCAAGAGGACCAAGCTCCCAGAGCTGCACTTGCAGTTCCAACCACAAGTGTCATCAGTGTCTGAGAAGACCAGATCGAGAGTACCTCAGTGATGGCAGTGAATATTTCTTGTGCTGTCACCATATGTGAATCCCTCACAATAGTCAAGTGACCATCCTTTCCCTCACTCCTCCTTTCCCAAGTGCTACCAAAGGCAGTGCCATGCTATCATCCACATTTGACTGCTGAGGACCCAGTGATGTGCCATCACAGGACTGCAGGTTGGACTTGAATCCCTAGTGTACAAAGCTGGAATTAAATGAGTATGAAACTGCAACTGAGTGCCTTATTGGGTCCTTATCCATGTCTCGTGGAGAGGGCTGTGATCGGGCTTCAGGCACACTTCCAGGAACAATTTTTTTCGTATTGGAAATACAAAGCCAGCTGTTTCCATCATAGTCTTATACCTTTGCTGTCCGTTTTTCATCAAAGATATGTGGATATATGAGGAAATGAAGTAATAAAAAACTTTTGTTACAAAATAGGAATTTAAATTTTGTCTCACTTTTCTTGAATGATATGATTGATATCCTTGCTTGCTTTGTCTGAATCATTTCCTGGTCCCCAGTTGTCTAATGCTCTGATAAGAATACCAGGACAGTGTGTATATTGACTTCCCATCCCTGGGCACTTTTGGCCTAGTTCTCGTTGGAAATTGTTGAAAATAATAACACCACCTATTGGTGAAACAGTACAACTATGTACATACTAGGAATACTAAAATGGAGAAGAGAGCTTGAAATGTCCTCCAGATTGTATTACAATTTAAGGGGTTTCTTTTCAAACAATATATTCTCTATTTCATATGCTTGTGCATAACATGTCCTAGATTTAGAATAAGCAGAGAAAAACTCAGACTCCAAGCAACAAATGTAAAAGCCCACCTTAACCTATGCTTTCTGAAATAATAGTACAAAGACCATCTTTCTGGTCATTTTGAATGGTCAGTGCTGCCATTTTTCTAATGTGTTTAAAATTAAAAAAAGAAATTGTCCACCCACAAATACTATTTAGAAGAGGTTAAAGGCATTTGGACCTAAATTCTTCCTCAGTTGTGAAATAACTGGAGCTAAGTTCTTTTTCTTTCTTTTCTTGTTCCCATTCTTTCTTTTTAACAAATGTTATCAATTCTCTAAAATGAATGCTTTGTGTGTGGCAGATTAACCAATGTTTGAAAGGCAATCTACTGGTGGCAGCAGTTTAAGTTGCAATGCTCTCAAAAGGAGAACTTGCATTAGTCTCAAGTGTTTTTGGGGGGTGCCATGTGATTAATGGTCTCTGGTAATTTGCTTTGGATGAGATAGTCACTAATGTTTACATCAGTAGACAGGACAAAAATGACTTAGTTACATATCATGGGGCCTCTGTGATGACAGAGATGGTCAATATTTTGAATTTGTTTAAAAAACAACCTATTTCTACTCCTGCTTCATGTGATGATCTTTACAAAAAAAAGAATTGTAGTGGTTCCTGTTTGGTGTCTCTGGGTGTTTTTTTTAATCTTGGGGCGATAAACTGATAGCTGAAGAGTGTTATTTACAGGAACTGGGTATCGAAATGCCATGTTTCACTGAAGATGTATTGCAGTACTGTCTTCACTGTTGTCATAACTGGCTGAGCAACTGGAATGGAGCACAGCAACAGCTGGGAAGCATAACGAAAGCTTTGTAGGGATAGATAGGTGTTCTTACTGCAGCTCCTGTTCATAACCCAGCTCTCTATCCTACAAGTTAGGGGCTAACCTCAAACCTCCCCAGAGCACGTTGGGTGATTTGCTGTGAATGTTCTGCTGAGGAGCTCCCTGTAACTCCAAGAGAAAACCAGAGATGAGCAGGAAAGAAACCTTCCAGATGAGCTGAGGAATGGAGTAAAACCTTGATGAGAACTGTGTGGGAAAAGCCTTGCCAGTAGTAAAATGAGTGTCTGACAGCGTTCCAATGAGATGAATAGTTTTACTGTTATGGTGAAATTTTTGGACAGAATAATACTTGAGTAAAGTACATAATTGCAGGCAAAAAAATTTTGGCTTTGAGGTTTCTTCCGACGTGCCACATGTCCAAATTCGTAGTCATTGATTGAGATGTCAGCATTTATAATAAAAATAATAGCATTTAAACTTCTATTGAACACATACTCATATTGTTCTGCACTTTGAAAGTGTGTCAAGTTGCTTTCAGCTAGAAAATCAAGAAGTGGAACGTAAAATATTTCAATCAAAAATATCAGAAAATGCATATAGAATACTATGGCCCTTTTTTAGCCTTTTTTTAGCACAGGCAGAGGAAGGATGGTGAGAGGAGATGCTGATGTGATTCTGTGACTGCTAGCAACTTGCAGGGTCATGGCCAAAGAAAAGCAAAGCACAAGGATAAATCTTGATATGTTTTGCCACTGTTATTACAGTTCAACTTCCTGGGTAACAATAAAGTTATTAATTCCCTCTTATTCTTGTACATCCTTTTCTTTAAATAAGCATAGATCAAGACTGCCTGTGTGCTTCTGGCATTCTCATGTGAATGTAGGCATGAGGGTTCCCAAATAACCGAGAACTGATTCTGTGACTGGAATGTGTTTGCTTACTGTCTGTGTGGGTGGCAAAGTGTCCATGAATGTTTTAGCACAGTCTAGCTCGCTCTACAAGATTTACCACTGATGCGTCAGTCCAGCAGTGACATGGAGGATTTAATATTTAAAAGTGAGTACACTTTTGGATATACTCACTACTGGGCAACCCAAGGACAAGTTGCTGCTAAATATGACTGAGTTGTTAGGTGAACAACTTTAGACAGGGATTAACACTGAGAGAATATGCTGGATGCTACTGGTGAACATCGTGGCAGAGCTCTGTGATGGCTTCTCTCAGTTTAAGAGCTTTACTGCAGTGAATGGTACAAGTCTACTGTTGTGAGCAATGATTTTCATTTCACAAGGTGCTACGGCATGACACAAAACTGAGCCAGCCAAGCCTGTGTTACACTGCTGGCATGTAGGGGAGGGGGTGTGTGTGTGTGTGCATCGAGAAGTAAAGGTTTTGGGAAAGTGCTTACAGGGAAAAAAGTATTTTCTAATGTGCAGCAGAACTTAACAATGCTGATGGAAAGTATGTGTATTGCATGGAAGGGGTGATGAGGTTGTCTCAAATCTTTTGTGTAGCAAACCTGGTCTTTAATCACCATTAATTTTTCTGCAAAAGGTTCTAATCTAAAGTAGTGTTTCTGTAAATAGTGCTATATTTCAACTTCATTCCATAACTATTTGTGTATGCTGGGATATGAAAAGTTTCCAGATATCTTCCTTCTCAAATCCTGCCAAGCTTTTTCTTCAAGAATTGCAACAATGAGAAAAACGCTAATATAAACTTTGAGCCCTTTGTTTGTAAAAAAAAGCCATTTGCAGGACAGGAGTGAATCTTTCCTGCCCTGGATTTCAAGCAGCAGCAGCTTGAACAGGAAATGCTGTATTTAAGTGGAATATGACTGAAGCATTTTAGTGAGAAATGTATTTTTTTAATGTCAGTTTGATGCTGCTCAGAGATCTAAGACAGTAGATAGAAAGGGATTTAGCAAAGGGCATAAAAGATAGTCAAAAGTGCAAGCAGAATATACTTACGGTGCTCTTTTCCATGACTAAAAATCTGTGTGCTTGGATTCACAATTAATATCATTGGAGGATTTGGTCAAAATGCGTGATTTTTCAGAAATGTTTAAGGAATTTTAGGTGATAAGGAATTATTGCAATGAAAAATGCCTTCCCTGTTTGGCCCACCATTAAATTTCAACTTCACCCAGATCATGGATGCAGTACTAGTTTGATGCCATCACTCTACCTTTTTGCTTGTAAACAACCACTTAACATGTAATGGCTTGAAAATGCTCATGAGTTGTTTGTTTTCTTCACAGGCTGGAATGGTGTTAAGATGTGGATACTTCTGGTTTGGCTTGTTTCTTGTGCCCACTGCGTGCCTTGTTAAAGACGTGGCATGGACAGCGTAAGTCCCAATCCAGTCCTCTTGGTGTTGTAGGAATTATTCTCTGTGCACGTGTTGTCCAGTCCAGTGCTGTTCTGTAAAGGACTCTTAAGTCTCTCGGTGATTGCAAAATGGTGATACTCTTTTGGAAGGGAAAAAAGGTGAAGTGGGTGATTCCTCATCTGTCATGTCACCCAGCATTGGGAGAGAATGAATATTTGGGACTAAATCTGAAGGAGGTGGCCTTGTCTGAGTAATGAAGGTGTGTCACTTTAAGATTATTTGTGTTGTCTTTCCTTTAGTTAAAGGCAAATTTAAATTGGACATCCGAGATTTCCTCTGGAGCAAATAATTTGTTGAATCTGACTAAAGTGAGGTAGAAAGTAGAAATGTGGCACTCTAATCCATACTCAGTAAGGTCTCAGCTCTCTCTCAGCTGCTTTTTAGCTTCTCCTTCAGCAGCAGGTCTTTGAAGACTGAGCTAGGAGAAGAGCAATACTCTGCACTTAATGGTACCTTCACTGCCCAGAGAGGAGGAACAGACTGCTGAAATACAAGCCTGTGTAATTCCCTTCTTTCAAAATTTTGTGGTTTCAAAGTGTTTCAGAAGGCAAAAAATTTCAAGAACTTGGATTTAAAGGGAAGCAATTTACCTTCTCTGCCATTGCAATTTGAAATACAGAAGTAATCATTTTAATTGAGAATTTGGGGCGTTTTGTTCAGCTTACTTTTAAGTGTCTTAAGTGCCAAATCTTCCATCTTTTCCCTTGGAAAGCTGTGTTACAATTAAGGTGGTTTTGTTATGTGGATACATCTTGTGCAATTAGGACCCAGGACATTCCAACTCCAGGGCAAAAAGGCAGATCCTGGCTGGAATGAAGAGGAAATTCAGGTTAGCTTATCACTTGTCAGAAAAGCTCATACTGAAAACATAATGGCACATAACACTTTGCTCCTGGAATGAGCTGTTGGTCAGTCAGGGAAGATTCTTGGAATCATACAAACATTCAGGTTGGAAAAGACCTGTGAGCTCATTGAGTCCAACTGTAAATCTAACACTGCCAAGTCCACCAATTTGCTTTAGAGAAAAATGCAGAAAATACTAAAAAGTGTTTTGGTATTTGGTAAACCAGAAGGCTTCCCAAAAACAGGCACATTTCAAACACCTTCATGAAAGGTTAAGTCGTATGCACAGATCAGAAAATCTGTTTTTATTTCATATGGGGTTGATAGCACAGTGAAATTAAACTGGTAGTAGGCAAATCTGCCAGTCACTAAGTACTTCTTAAATTTTGCCCCTCAGCTTAATTTTGACAAGCTAGACTGCTCAGATTAAAACTTGTTATTGTAATGTGAAATTTCAACTATGATTTAATAATCCAGCACATCAGAGGGTTTTTTTTTTTTTGCATTCACTATACTTCTGCAATTGTAAATTATTTTAAAATTCTAAAACTGAGGCCAAAATGTTTAAATTTAGATACTTAACTGTGTCTGTGACCTGCTTGTTAAAACTCTGGGAAAAAAAAGTCTTTAGCTTATTTAATGTTTTCATGGTAGTTGAGTGTCCTGAAGTTGTCCTCTGTTCTTATCAGTTCTTGGCAAAAATGACTCATGAATTGTAAAACAGGCCAGACCATGGCAGGCTCATCCTCAGCCATTAGTCATTTCAAACTCTGTTACTGACCAGGCCTGTTCTATAATATTTCTGAAAGAAATCTCAGCAACATAATCCTTTCAGTCCTTCAGACTGGAAATGTGTAGAGACTGTGAAGCTCTCAAGACAAACGTGTATGATTGATAGACCAGATATTTTCCCAACAGATTTTAAACAGGAGGTTCATAACAATATTTAAAAAATCTCTTCTCTGACCTGGATTTTTTTTTTTTTTAAGCTATCACTGAAAAATTAACACCATTAAAATTTTAACTGGGATAAATGAAATGACACAGCTATCAGCACTGCCATATGGAAGGAGTAAAGGTCTGTTTCCTTTCCAAGAGGCTTGCCATTTAAAACTGGAGCCTAAGACCTCTGGAAATCAGCTGGCAGATTTCCACAGCAGTGGTTACACCACATTGCTCTCTGTAATTCAGCAGAATATGGTTTTGGCCATAAAATTCCAGCAACTCTGACTGCTCATGGTCATGGAATTTATCCCTTTCAGTTTCTTTTGGACATGAAGCACATGTCCACAGACAGAACATCCATATGACCCAAAAGGTACATGCCTAATTTCAGTACAAAATACTGCCAGAAAGCCATAAACACAATACTGAGTTTTGTCTGGAAAAGGTTGATTGGAAAGTCTTTTTCAGACACATACAAATCTTTTGTTTATAAACTGCTCTGCTGCATCTACTATCAAAATTTCTAACACTGGAAGCAAGAACGTGTTTCCATTGTTACACAGGCTGCAGTTGTCAGCACATCACTTACCTCTCATGTTCCCTGTGATTCCAGGCCTTTTTATTTTCTTTTTTTGGGTTTTTTTTTTCCTTTTAAATGAATCAAGGAAATGTGGAAAACTCTCTTTTTAAAGAGAAGGAAGTTTATTATTAATATTTGGTTGAAATATGTTGTGAACTTTGGTCCACTACCCTGAATTCAGTGCGTTGTTTTGCCTTGTAAAAATCCTAGTTGTGCCACCAATACAATGAGCAGAACTTTATAAAGTGAGTGCTCCCTCACAGTTGGCACATGTCACTTGAATACATGTCACTGGCTCTAGAAAATCTTGGAATATCTGATTCACGAAGGTGCGTGGGAATCATAAAAACACAGCATGTATTCCAGCAAAATCAGGCAAGAGGGCAAGAATTTATTCCTAACTTGTGTCTCAGTGCTTATTTTACAGTGGAAAATTTCTTGAGCCTTCCAGTCATTACCAAAATTGAACTTTTTTTTTTTTTACCATGGAGAAGAAGCAGTTTGCATTTGCCAGTTCTGCATTGTAAGTAAGAGAAGAAGATATGAGGAGCTCTTCCCATCTTTGCATATACTTGCAGTCCCTGGAATAAGAGACTCATAAAATAATAGTGAGGATAATAAACCAGAGTAGAGGTAGTGTCATGTCTGAGAAACATTTATGAATGTCACCATGCTTCTCCTGGAAGATTCTGGCCTTCTGAACCCTCTAAATGTCCCAGGCTAGTAAAGTGATGCACTTCCTTGGCTTTGAAAGGGAAGAACCACACAAAATACAAAGATAACTTTTTGCCTGTTCTTACAGTCCCTGATCTTAATGTCTCAGCATGTGAAGGAAAGGTGAGTTTGTCTTTATGTAATGCATCAAATTTTAGCTGAACAGTAACAGCAAACACAAAATATCACTGTTCATTGAGGACTGATTGTGCATCCAGGGGCCACTTGTAGAATACTAACCTAAAAACTAATTTTATTTCTGTGCATCAAAAGTTTGTAGTGTGCTGTAAGGAAAAAGTCATGAAGTATCCAGTCCTGTTACCAGCAGTCTGTGGAATATTTGCAGTTGACTTTGATAGGGACAAGCCCAGACTCTGAGGCAATTGTAATACCATATTTTAGTATTAGTTTGTGAGGGAACATGTGGATAGGTTAGCTCAAGCCTTTTACATATTCTTTTATTTATTGATAATACTTGATTACTGCCCATTCCCTGGGTGCTCTTGCTTCCAAGTGAAGGAGTGACCAGAAGAGGCAATGTGTTTCATCATTTCACACTACTTACAGAACACTTCATTATCCCCAACTTCAGGCCAAGAGTATTTCTTCCATGTTGTATCATACCAGTGTCATACTTCCTTGTGCTGTGCTGCACAAACTGAACTCGTTGATCAGAATCTGTTCTGTCAAATTTTGAATTCAATATTCACTCTAAGGGAAAAGAAAAACATCTCTTATGGCTTATGGAAAGATAAACATGGAACTTCAGAAGAGATTGAATAACGTCTACATTTCTGTGTTCTTGTCAGTGGGGAAAACTGGTTATAAAGGATTTGAAAAATTCCAAATGTGCTCAGTCTCAAAGTCTGCAATAGTGGGTATGACCTCTTTGAAAGGGAAGATATGAAGGTCAAAATTTCAAGGTCAAAATTTCAATGTATTTATTTAAATTAAAGAGTGTGATAGTGAATTCAACTGAAAAGATTATAAAAATTAATAGCCTCAAAGCTTTCTCATTTTAATAGCTATATTTTCCCTTCCTCAAAGAGGAGAACAGTCTAATCATTAGCCTAACTAGTTACAGCAACTTGAATCTAATTAATTTCTGTGCAGCTGTTGGTAATCCCACATTGCTGAAGCATTATGTATTTTAAAAATATCTTTGCTACTCATTTCTTTTGAGTATGTTGGTGTTGCAAATCATACACCTTTGGTCGTTTGTTTTACCAATATACCCTTCTAAGTACATCCTGATAATATTTTCCTTCAGATTTTGGTGCACTTCATCTTCTGTTCTATTTTTTGTCCCTTAACTGGAGATGTTTGAAAGTACTTTTCATTCTAGCTTCTCATTTTTAGATATTTGGGGCCTAATTCAGCAACACAAAGACCAGAGGACTTAGTTATCCTAGTATTAGTATCAAGGCACTGTCACTATAAACAGTGTCAGCAAAGATTTTGTGGTCTTTGTTTCTTATTCCCTGTGGAAGGAGTGATAAGTATCATACTTTTTAAAAATAAATGCATCTTCATTATATTTTAATTACATGTACACCAGTTATTATTTTTCTGCTAGAGGGAGTTTTATATTGTTTTATATCATTGGCTAAAGATTTTAATGTCTGCATGTAAGATTTTTATAAAACTTGTAAAGAAATTTTCCCACCTTTGAGCTGAAGAATATTATTTTAATACTATGAAGCAAGTAGTGTCTCAGCTGACTTGGCTCCATCTTGTTTTTATGCTTATTGTGCAGTCACATGCAAATCAATATATTCTCGTGGGACACTTGTCCTCCTTTAAGTGGCACAAAAGAGGAAGCTGATCAAAAACTGCCCATGTGAGAACGGTCCCTGTGTTTTATATTCTTGCTTTGTACAGGTCAAGGAAAAGGGACTAGATTGTCTCCCTTATGTCAATGTAATTTAGGTATAATAGCCCTGGAGCAGCAGGTGAACCATGGGGGGGAAAAGGCTGAAGTCTTTTCATGGGGGACTCTAAATTGCACTCTTAATTTTGTTTGCATATGTGATGAATGGATTACTCTTTGAATCCTCAAACTGAAAAAGTAAGAGGACACAGCCAGTCTTGTTACTGTCAATTTGGAAGTTCATTGAGGAGAGAAGTGCCTTTCCAGTGTGTGAGACTGATAAATGAAAACCAAGAGGCTTGAATGGCAATTAAAAACTGAGACTCTCCTCTGGTTTTCAGAGCAGTGCCACGTGTAGCTCAAAAGACAGAGTGGATTCATGTTTTACTGCCATGAATATTCAATGAATCCCAGCTCTTTTGTCTGAGTGCCCAGGTCCTGAGCAGTCCCACGGCAGCAGTGTCAGGTCCCTGTAGTCCCATAGCACTGCTGCTTGGGTAGGTTTTGAGTGTTGGGTTGAAGTGGCTGAGCTCTGTTCAATTTGAAGTTGTCCTGGTTTCTCATTTCATATGTATTTTTCCCCAAGTATTGTGAACCTGAACTAACATGCATACACTGTGCCTTATTTCCCAAATCCTTCAAGGAAGGCCCTGTGCCTCTCACCTGAGAGGTAAAATTGGGCGTTTGTAGTAAAACAAATGTTCTCATGGCTTTTTTGTTTCATTTTTTGTCTTTTCCTTGTGGTACAGGGCGAAGCATACCTACCATAAAACTTTGCTGGAGCAAGTTAAGGAGTTGGAAACGAAGACAAGAGAACTGGGGAAAGCTATGCTTCGTGATAGTAATGGAAAGAGGTAAGTCTATGCTAAATGTTTAAACCAGACCCTTCTTTCCCTCTCCCCTCCCTATTTCTCATTGACCATTAAAATCTGATTGTAGACAGGCTAATAAGGCTTCTTCTCCTGTACTATTCATTTATTTTTGTTCCCTTTCACATGTGTCTGTTCTCCCCACAGAAACCAGCCTTTCCATTTTCATTTCTCCTGCATTATTGCTCTGGGGCTCTATTGGAAACTGGCCACTGAGCCAGACTGGTTATGAAAGCTCTTTGTTATGTCATCCAAAAAACAAAATAAAAAAAAAGATAACCATGTCAGGGGAGGGAACTGTCAACAGCTCAGTATATAGAGTGTGGCTAAAAGGAGAACTGGCTTAATCCATTGTCCCAGTACTTTATTCAGTTTCACCTTAAGGGTTTTTTTATACTTTTGCTTTTTTACACTACAGCTTGCAGGTCTCTTGCCTTCAGGGTTCTCAGTTTCTCGTTGTGCCTCTTCCTTATAACCACACCATATGGACTTGAATATATTGCTATTATTGAACCTTTCATTGTATAGAGAGAGTATGTGTTGTGTGGGAACTTTTGTCTCTGCTGAAAGAAGCTAAAGAAAATCATGGTGGGGCTTTTGCATCCAACAGTTTCATTTACCATCTCAGAATCTGGTTCTGCATCAGCTGGTCAGAAAAGCTCCCCAAGTTCAAAAAGGTTTTAGAACTAACTCTTCTGTTCCTTACACAATATGGCACCACATGACTTACTAAGAAACTACATGATCATTAAACTGGATTTTAGCAAACCTTATAAACTAGCAAACTGAGTGGAATGGGGCTTTTAAAAGATTTTGTTCTTCTGGGGCAGGGTCATCCTTTAAGCCTTTGATGTCTATTCTAAGGTAAACTAATTGCCATATTTTAGCTGCTGCTAAGACAAGCAGATAGTAGATTTTTTTTTCAACTGAATTTGTGTGTTAATAAGGACTGGTTTTAGGAAAATTATCAGGCAATGATTTACTGAGATTATGGCAAACTGAAAAGCTTTTAAAAAAGCTTGTATGAACTTTAATGTGTTTATAAGATGTCCTTAGTGACCAGAGTTTGCTTCTCAGAAGCCAAGACAAAGTAAACACAGTGTTATTGATTAAGATCACTTCAAAACACTTGGTATCTTCAGTTTTTGAGTAATTTTTCTGCTGCAACTTTTGGATCCAGCAAAAGAGAGTTTATAAATTGTGCTCACTAGCAAAAGTCAAAGACTGCACATCAAATGATTTTAAAAGAGAAGGCAAACTTTGCAACCACAAAGGCAATTCTATGCTACAATTATGACCAACAAAAGACCATTAATATCGGGCATTTAATTAAATAGTGGGCATTGTTCTTAGAAGGTTGAGCAGTCATTTTGAAGTCAGTTGAAGCCAAAGCGCTTGATACCAAAATCAGGTCAGCCTCCCCAAACAAGAGAGGTATAACGTGGTATTGTGAAGTGCTGGCTGATAGTGTGATTATATGCCAGGTAAGTGGAAACCAGACAAGCAGAAAACTGATTGTTCCCAGGCACATGGCTCTGGGATGAGCTCTGAGTCACCTGGGTGCTGCTGTGGTTCCTGTCCATGCATTTATGCGAGATTACACTGGTGCTGGTTCGAAGCATTTGTGTTTTGCTGCCAGTATTTAATGCCAGCTCTTGACAGTCAGAGAGGAGCATGAGTCAGCTTTGTGCCTGGTGCATCCCTGGGTTGCAGGGTGGGTTGAATTGCTGTTAACAATGAGAGAGAGAGTCAGCATTTGATCTGTTTATATGTGCATGTCTGTGTCTCCAAGAACTTGATGGGTTTCTTCTCTGTTTACACACTGTCCTGACTTTCTGTAAATTTCATGACCATGTTGTAATTCATTCATACACTCCATGTTTTCATAGCCTTTTACTTTATTGCATTCTCACTGCAAACTCTTTCATCTGCATTCCTCCTCCATATAGCTTCACTTCATTCCCGAAACGCTTGCATGGAGATGATGTAAGGAATCCCTTCTGGCCCTCCTTCCCATTTTCCCTCCCCCCTTCTTTCCATGCATTTGTTTGTTCTTATTCCTAATTGCTCCCAGATTTTCTGGGTGGTCCATCTGTGAACTAGATAATGGTAGAGTGCCTCTGCCTGCTTGGAGTTGGTGTGCTGTGCTTGTGTTGTGGCCTCCCAACTCCTCTTAGGAGCTGTTCTGTCTTTTATCTCTTTTGTTTGTCTCATGGCTCTTTCACACCTGCTAGAAATCGTGTGCTTGTCCAAAGGGAATGGTGAGGGTGGGAAAGAAATAGAGTGGGAACTTCCTTCAGTTAGTCTCTCCGGTTCATGTTCTTTATTTTTTAAAAATTTCTTTGAAGCTGGTGGAAACGTGTGCTAAGGTGCTGCTCTACTCTCTCCTCCTGCACACAACCCCATTGCTCTTGGGATATTTGGCAACATGACACTATGCAGGAAGGGAAAGTAACAGGACTCTTCTCATTTCTAATAGAAAATAGAAAACTGTGTAAAAACTGCATGAGTCCATCTGTCACCTCAGTCCTTGGTTGGAAGTGTTCCTGAAAACAAGCCCATTAGGTGCTGGTTTGTTCAGGCAGCTGTGGAAGATAAGCTGGCTGTCATCAGGGTCTATTTTCCTGGCCTACATAGCAGACACTGTTTTGTTCAATGTTTTTCACAAACAAACAACAAAAAACTCACACCCAATTACAGATAAGAGAAGGATTTGGGGAACTAATTGCTTTTATCATTTCCTAGACCTTAGACAAAAAAATGAGGTGCAAGATCTGAATGCTCAGAACTAATCTGCTAAACAAAAAGCAGTTTGCAAAGCCTGGAAAGCAATGAGTGGATCTAGACTTTCACAACAGTATGCCAGCGGTTTGCTGTGACTCAGCTGAATTAAAATTAAAATTAAAATGCTTTTAAATGTGGGCAGATTTCACCTTGGTCCTTGCTGTGCTTGGGGAAGGAGTTCTAGGAGAGCTGTGTGTGCCACTTCATACCTATATATGCATATCTTGTCTCAGAGGATCTTCACCCTGACAGCTGTTCTTGATAGACACATTTTTCTGGGTTAATAAAAAAGTCTTCACTGGTACTTGTTATATCTTTTTGAATCTTAGCCCCTTTGAATAGTTTCTAAAATTGAATTTACTTGTATTGCTCTAAAAAGCAGGTGCACATTTTTGCCGTACCAATGGCTGGGACTAAACAGCACAGCAAGTGGTTGATGAAGGACTGTTTGGTCTGTGCAGGGTAGAGTGTCAGAACCCTGGGCACTACAGCTGGGTCCCAGAAACCTCGCAAATAGCATTAGGGTGATGCTTGGAGATTGTAGCAAGTGTATAGTCTTGAGCTCTAATGGGTGATTCTCTTCTTATTCCTTTATGTGTGTCATCAGCTGAAAACTGATATTTGGTGGCAGCAGGGATGATCACTAAGACAGATAATTCCAAGAGCAGGGAATTTATCAGAGGAAACGTGTAGCTGGAAAACTGGCAACTCCAGAAACAGCTTGAGGGGCAGGAGAGTGAGTGTGCAGCAAGGGGCTGGATGGATCCCGTGCCATGCTTGCCTGCCTGTGGAAGATGAGTACCCACACTTGCCCTCCCCAGCGTGGGCACCTGGCAGTGCTGGGCTGGACTCCAGCCCAGCTGCGACATGAGCACATCTTGGTTAGGAAGGGAGAAGGGCTCCCTGGCGCTATCATGTAACAAAAGGCAGGATTTAACACTAAATTTTCATGAATTTGGAGAGGTGAGAGGGGCAGCTCATGTGCCAAAGCAAACATGGACATGAGGAGACACCTGCCCCGCAGATTTAATCATGTTAACATGTAAGATTTACACAAAGAAAACAAACAAGGTTTGTGTTCAAAAGCAGCATTGAGTTCAGTTGCAGAGATTTTTGTGTCTTTAAATAAGTTTACAACTTAAACCTTGGCTCATAAAGGGCCAAACCTTCAAGTCCTCGTTCACTTTTCACTCCATCTACCCTCTCATTGAAGTCAGCAGGAGTTCAGGTGAAGTAAAGCCTGATTAGGCACCAAAGCAAACTTTACTTTGGAAACCCATGTCACTTTATTGCTCCACTGGCCAACTAATGGAGAGTGAGCAAAGCTGTGCAGCACCCTCTCTGCAACAGTGGATTTCCTGTTTCAGAGGGTTTCTCTGTCTTGGAATTGCCAGAGAGCTCCCTTTGAAAGTGGCTTTTTGGTTGTTTTTCTGTCCCGTTATTAATTGGTTGGTGGCAGGATTAGATTATTTGATACTGAAGAACAATGGGGCTTTCATGATTTGCATACTTTACAAGGAGCTGAAGGACCTCTCTGAGCTGTTGCAGGGAAGTGCCTGCATTGCTGAAGTATTGGGAAGAATTTCTTCAAATGAGTCAGAAATCTGGGAGGCAGAGTCTTGTCTTGAACAAAGGTGAAGGGAAGTCACTACAGACCTAGCAAGGTATAACTGTAGTGTGTGTTTGCACAGCATTTTCAGTAAGCCCCTTTACTCTTGCTGCTCTCAGACACCCACTGGTGCTGGCTGTGGTGCCTCTTTCATCTCCATTTCATAAAACAAGTACTGGGTTTTTTTCCAGTGCACCTAAAACAGCAGCTCCCCACAGCCTCCCCATTGTCTGCCTTCACCAAGGAGACACACTGCTGTAGATTCTCTTTCATTTTAGTACTTCTCACCAAATCTAACTCTTTTGCTTCAGTGAAAAGTTCATGACCAGTTCTCACCCTGAGAGTGAGTTGTATCATCTGTCTTGGCTGTGGTTTTATTTGGTATGTGAGGGCAGGTGCTGTCTCATTTCAATAGCTGTGTGACCTGGTGGGTAGTGAGCTGACACAGCACCCGTGGAGATTTCCTTGCTCCACAGGTCCCTGGCAAGGAGCAAGAGGGCAGCGTGGGAAACCTGCCTTGGCCTTGTGGCTGTGCAGAGAACCGAGTGGCCAGAGCAGAAATGGTAAAACAGACCTAACTTTTGAGAAATACATGTATGAGGCAAGGACCTGATCTCTTGGTTCCTGAGGAAGAGTCAAGCTTTGCCATCAGGATCAAGAGGAATGAGGCTTGGGCTCGTTGTATTTCAAAGCACTCTGTATTGATGCACCCCAAGTTACATCTGCTGGAACAGGGAGACCATCCCAGTAAGGCCCCTTCACATCAGCAGGTGCAATGAATCTTACTTGAATCAAACTCAGTCTTGTGCCTTCAGCTGGTTAAACACGGTGGGATGTTTAGAGCCAAATTCTTGTTTCATGAATGTGTTGATTTCGATGTATTTACTCAGGATAGGCATGACTGTGATCTGAATCCAGCCTATACACTGCAGCTGAGCGTAAAATGAGGTTGAGGAGGGGAGAGGTGTATTTTGGGTTTTGAGGTCTCAGCATCCTTTTTATCAATTTTTCCAGATGTTCTTTGCACCATTTCTGGGAAGGAAAGGTGAGATTTCTCCACCAGCATACACAAGAAAGTGACTGGCATATTTACGATTTTTCCTTGCAGCTTTTCTAGTAAAAAGATATTGGACTCCTTTTACTAGTAAAAGGCACATAAAGTGATATCAGTGCAGGGGTTTTTTTTAATTCTTTGATTCCATATGGTAAACATTTATGTATGGAAGGTGGAAAATGAATAATTTTCTTTTATTCTATGCTTGTCCTTTTCTCTCTCCCTTCTGCCCCATATCAGTAAGGAATCATTACATTATTTCCTCATTTTAATATGTACCATTTATTTCTGACATTTCTAACACCTGTGTGTGAGGCACTAGAAATTATCAGGTTGGATTCCACTTGGGAGAGGCTGTGGGGCAGAGCTGGGAAGGGGCAGAGGACAGAAGGGGTTTCAGAACCTGGCCAGACAGCTGAAGGGGAAATTACCATGTTCCCACTAGGGACCCAAGTGCCTGCTTGCTACTGCAAACCAGTTAGAGTTGACATTCCCCTTCTCCAGTGCAATTAATTATTTCCCATCCTGGTTGTACCTGTCATGTAACTTTGAGGGAGATCCACTGCACAAATAGGGTTAAAACCTGGTGACCTGGAGAAGGATTTAGAGCTGTGATCAAATCTGCTATCAAAGTCAAAGTTGATGGAGGTACAGTATTAGAACAAAGGCCAAAATGAAGTTGTAAATTGAAAAGAAAGATTAGGAAAAAGGAACATTACAAGATGAGAGTTAAAACTGATTAAGGGGCCAATCTCTCTGATGCCTAATCCCGATTTACTGGGTTGGGCACTGAGGATCTCCACAGGGGAGGGAGGAAGAAATCTTCCCTCCAGGCTGCACAGCAGGAGAACTGCTCCATAACAACTGTTCCAGCCTAATGGCTTCAGCAGTCTGCTTGAACCCTGACTCCTCTGCTGGCTAACCCAGTCTCAGAAGAGGGACAGGACAGTCTGCATTCTCCTCTCTGATTTGCAGTCAAGAATAAAGTGCCAAGTGAAGTGTAGCAAGAAAGCACAAGTTGTATTAAGTGTTAAAAGCTTAAAAAAAGCAATTTGGGGGGGGGAGGGGTGGTGTTTCAGTTCAATCAAACCTAGTCTGTATTCTAAATTTTTTTCATTATACTTTCAAGATTCAGTTTTTGTTGTTGTCCTAAGCTGTTCTTTAGCTTTTCTGTAAAGAAATGCAAGAAAAAAGCTGATAGGAGGAGTTTAGAGTTTTTAAAGACAGAAGTAATCTTAACTTTAGTAAAAGTATGTAGATGAACTTCTATTAAACCAGTAAATTTGGATTTTTTAAAAATACACACACAAAAACCCCAAACCAGAAAAAAATTGTACACAGAGACTACGCATGGAAAACTTCACCATCCAAGGTGACTACTTCTGAAAAAAATTAGTGAGTAGGAAAAGAATGTTGTAATTGCAACTGTATTGCCACCTTATCTGCAAAGGATATGACCAAGCACCCAGTAGAGTAAGTGCAAAGTGAGGCACTTAGGGACAAGAAGTCAACAGCACTGATACCAAAAGGAGGGTAGCTGAAAAGCAGCAAGCCACACTTAGCCTTTTCTGCTTCTCAGACATGAAAATTGGGTCAGTTCCCTTGTTTTGGGAAGACTGAGCAGCTTCAAGTTTTAAGTTAGTTGACATTAGGACATCTGACAATATGACTGCCTTCCACCCCCCACTCCCTCCCCAAAGAAATGCATATATGTATATACAGCTGCTTAGTGTTTGCAGTGCTTGGAAATGGAAGGTACTTTAAGCAGAGAGAGACCTCAGTTACTTTCTTAGGATTGTTGTATTTCAGAGAGGCATGTGATGTTTAGTGCTGATATTTTTAGATGGTATTTTTTAAAGGTGCTTTGTCTTTTTACAGTGGGCTCATCCTGACTGGACACTAGGTGCCCATCAAACCTGCACTGTTAATCCATCTTGGAACTGGCTGGCATTGGCTCTGTAGGACATGGGGGAAGCTTCTTGCAGCTTCTCCTGGAAGCCACCCCTGTAGCTTCCCACTATCAAAACCTTACTGTGCAAACCCAATATCATTCTAAGTAGTCTTTGAAAGAAGTTTAGGAACAACAGTCTCAAAAATGGAGGCTAGAATTGATTGTCCAAGTGATTTTAGGAATCAAAGGAGGATCTGAATTTTCTGCCTTAAGACATTGTTAATGAAAAAAGAAAATGTAAATCATCTTTGCTTATTGTGAAGACGAAAAGCTTTGTCCTGCTTTTACCCATACATCTTTAAGGACCAACTTGAAAAGGATTCTGTGGATTTAGACTGGACAATTTGGCCCCAGAACTCTATATATGATCTGTGTGCTGCAAATGGGGGGTGGCTGGAGCTCACAACGTGTCTTGGCCTCCATCAGCTGCTGCAGGGTGATTCTGCCATGGGTACAAGGTGATGTGGCAATGTGGGTAGACATGTGTGCATCTGCACCGAGCACTGCTGCTGCTGCACTGGCTGCAGGTGCTCCTTCGTGCAGACCTCTGGGACACAGAGGGAGAGCTGCTGTTTGGCTGGAGTAGTGTGCTGTCAAGCCAAATCACAACCTTTAACAACAGTATTTCTTCAGGGCTTTGGTGAGGGTTGTGAATCTATGGACTTCTATTGAAGTGGCTGCTAGGCTGGCTTAGTAATTTCCCAAACCAGCCATGGTCATACTGGCCCATATTTGCCCTATCTGCTCAGCTGGATCAGCTCCACTGTTTGGATCCATGTGATGTGTCAGCTGAAGGAAGTGGGGTGGTGTGGAGAGCACTGTCAGGTCCTGCCACTGGCTGGTGAGGGCATAAGCTGCTTTAGGCATCAGTCACTCCACATCCATGGAGCTGCTGCTGAAAGTGTAGGATACTCTCTTAACCTTTTCACATCCAGACAGGATAAAAAACTTGCAGCTGCATGTAGGCTGAGCTCAGTACCCCATATTCTCATGAACTGGAGAGCTGGCTGCTCTCAGTATGCTCCAAGTCAGCCTTGCAGGGCTCACATCCAGATACATTTGATGCTCATCAGGCAAACATTTGGCTGGATAATGTCAAATAACAATTTATAAAGAGGGAAGGCTCTTTACTCTGAGGCTTTCGCATGTGCTTTGGAAGTACCTGGAGGGGAGCTTGTTGCATTAAAGAAGGCCTGGAAGTGCTACACCATGGCAGAGCATGAAAGCTGAGCTTCTCTGGAAAGCTGGCTATTGCTGAGCCCTCAGGAAGGACTTGGTACTACTTAAATCCTGGCTGTCAGCTGCAGGAGTCACCTCTGACAGGTAACTTCTGGCACCTCCCAGCCTGCAAGTGGCACAGGCAGCGCTCCTGTCTTCATTCCTCTGTGGTTTGTGCCTGGTGACCCTTTAGTGTCCTAGTGATAGGTTTTTATTAATGGATTGCCTTATTTACAGTAAAATGCAAAAGAGTTGTGGTTTGGGATGTCTATTTCAGCTGGATCCAGAGTGACTAAGGAACAGTGTTTGTAGATGCTGACTCTGCAAAGAAAATGCTGGGGTTTTTTTGTTTTACTGTTTATATGCCTCAGACACTTCCTTGTGAAATGCTCCAGAGATTTCCTTTGATTACATTGCAGCTTCATTATCAGTAATGCCTGTTTGCCTTTTAAATTAAAAAGACCTCCTACTCTGACCTCAGAGTAAAACATTCCCGCAATCAAATGCTAGATAACAAAAAATAACATCTCCTCTTTGTGAATCGAAAGAGAGGAGTCCCTCATTGCTACTTTTGCAGTTCTGTAGGGGAGTGAATCCTCTCTGTGATGTCTCTGAAGCCCAGAGGATGGAGATCCAATTTCTCTCTGAGCCAGCTGGGCCCTTCTTCCACAGCCCTGAGATGTTCTACTGTTTGAGCACAGAGTTTTGCTGAACCCTCAGCCTTAATGTGACTTGCATTTGAGATTATTTGCATGCTTTAATTTTGAATTCCTGGTCTGAAGTAATGTTGCTTTTAATGTTCCCCTTATGCCAAGCCTATGAGTCTGTGCTAGTTATGCCTCTGCCCACTGTATAACTTCTAACAATTGTACCCTAAAAAAAGCCTGGGGTTGTTCTGGGGGTCCCCTCATCCAGCAGGGAGTATCTGAGGAAGAACAATAGGTCTCCTATGGCCAATTACAAAGGTGTGGCCACAGCCTCTGCCTGGTGTGGGATTCTTGCTCTTTGTCTGCCAGGACTGTGATCATGCTGTAAGCCTTTAAGCAGTGTTATGTTGCATGAAAGGTGAGAGATGGAACTGGTGAATAAATCCTCAGGAATACCTGCTATGTCCTAGCAGACAGAGAGGGATCTGCAAGTTCTCTTTGCCAGGTGATACTTGGGGAGAAGCCATTGTGATTGCACCTCTGATTCTTCTTCAGAAGACACATAAGGGAATTTGAGAACCAAGAGACTGAAATAAAAATCAGCAGTCTGCTTGTAAAGGATTTGGTGATTAGGGTTGATCAAAGCTAGAGAGGTCTGCTTCAGACCTTTCTTCTTGCGCTTTTTATGTTGATGTGGTTTTCAGTGACAGAAACGTCAGTGAGAAACAGCAAACTTTTGTGTAAGTTATTGTTTGAAATGTACAGCAGAGATCAATTGTTATGTTTTAATTCTAAAATTTTAAAAGACAGAGAAGAATATCTTCTTTTCCTCTCAAAATTTAATACACAGGGAAATACGACAAGGACAGAAACTTCCTAGTCTTTTACCTTGTGTTTAGCCACGTGACATATTTTGCAAAAACTTCTCCTTCCCTCCCTCATTCTTTCCCATCCCTGCTGTCGCAATGAGAGGGCAACACATTGCAAGGTGTTTCCTCCAAGAGGAGAATAATGCAGGCCAGCCAGATTTTCTCTGGCTGTCTTTAGCAGAGTATGTGCCAGTGGAAGCAAAGAGACTGAACAAGGGCTTACCTGCTGTTTCTTTTGAAAATACATGTGAGTATTAGGAGGCTGTGGAGTTAAAGGCAGAATTTTGGCCTAAGCTTTAGAGGATTTTCTGGTTTAAACCAAGCTGTTCAATGATTTACCTGTGGCTGTCTGCTGCAGCACCACTGTAGGGTAGAAGAGCCAGTGATGCTGCACCTGCAGGCAGTGAGGGCTTCGTAGATGTTCAGATGAGAGGGAAAAGAGCTGCAGCTTTCCTGTCCTCTGGGCTTACCCGTGGGCACTGAGTATCTTGCACTGGAGAGCCAAGCCATGCCATGAGTTCCTGGAACGTTTTTGGCACAGAGGTAGAAGCTGGGAAATGTGCCCGTGTGCTTTAGTTGTGTCATCTCTAGCAGTCCTGGTTAGGCTTCACTAGGCATCTCAGTTCTTCCTTTTGGAGAGGGGAAAAGTAGAAACAAACCAAATAATTTCAAGTGTCTGTTTCTGACTGAATTCTTCATAATTCAGAGGGGCAGTGAGTTAAAACCAGTGGCAACTGAGTGTGTTTGCCTATTTGGTGTGCTTCTGCTCTGTATCTCCTCTAGCAAATTGTAACAAAACACAAACAATAATTCAGCTTTTGTAAGAGAAGGAGAGCTCTGAATTTTTTTTAATTTTATTTTATTTTATTTTAGCTGGGGTATGCATGTGTTTTCTAAGGGAAGATCCGATTTTAAGAGACACCTGTATCCACTTTAACCTTCCGGTCTTTGTGATCCCTGCTTTTGCCACCAGTCAATTAGTGGACTCAGGAGGACATTCTGGGTCAAGCTATACCAAATACCACAAATCCTCATTAACGCTAATTAGTGCTCAGTAGATTAATTGGTGGCGAAGCTCATCTTTTTTTAATTACTTGAGCAAATGAGACAGCAGGACCTTGTGGTCAGCTTTGAATTATTCTGTTTGTTTTGATGCACCTCATTTGAATGTGTAAAGCCAGATGTTTGTTGCCTAGATTTAAGGGCTGTTTGCTTTTGTGAGGGATGAGAAGAAGAGAGTACAAAAATAAAATGAAGGTCTCCATTGACACCTTTGAGCAATTCAGATGGGAAGATGGAAGAGTCATTTTATTCATGGAATTGAAAGCATTGTTATGAGATAACATGTTGCCTTTAGTTTACCTTTTGATTTGTCATTCCCTTAATGAATTTGTCTGATGTTGCTAGCACGAGCTTCCAGGCAGGCAGAAGTCATCTTGACTCTCTTATGAAGCTATCACAAAGGTATTCCTGGCCTAAGGTATTCTGCATTATTGATAGCAACTAAATCTGATTTTAGCTGACTTGACTAATGATTTTTTAAAATCCTTTTTTTTTCATAGAAACCCTCAGAATTTGAACCTTTTAATAGTTTTGTTCTTGTCAAGTATTTTAGTTCAAAGCATTTTGTCTGTGTCCTTTGTCCTTCATATAATTACAGAGAGATAGTGCCTCTCCCTTCCCCTTCGGACGTCACTGACTAACCAGCTAAAGCATATTTCATTGTCACTTCCATAAGAATGTCTGGATTTGTGACTTCTTCCATTCTGACAAGATTTTTGACTTCCTGAATATCAACATAACTGCCCATTATTCCAAGTGTGATCTCATGATCTCTTATCCTTTTAGCTCAATGGATCTGAAGATGTTGTCCTTAGATCCCATGGGAGTGTTTAGGCCCTCACTCGGAGTCACTGGAAAGCAGAATTAAATCTGAAAATCATGGTTAAGGCTTGGGATTTATTTACAAGCAATATTTCTGTGAGCAAGGCCTAACTTGTTGCTTGTGAGTCCAGTGTTGTAGTTACTTTTGCATGAACGTGTGAGGGGGAACTAAGAATGCTTCACTTTGTTATCTGTTAACAGCAGGCAGAAACCTTTTCTGAAAGCAGGGACTTGTTATGAGTGCAAACACTTAATAGTTAAGATGGGCACTTCACTTTCCTTTCAGGGTTTGTGCTGTTAGTAAATCAAACACTCATCCAGTTCAGAAGAACTGTGTTGCATTACCTTCAGTGTATTAAAGGTTTATTTTATAGTACTTGACTGGTCTTGACTTGCAGTCTATTTAGTCATCCCTCATACTTAAGTCACAAATGCTCTAATTCTACTGTGAGGTTTTCTCTCTTTGCATAGATACAATCCAATATAATTTCCCAAATGGGAAAATCAGATGTGACTTCAGTTTTGAACTTGTTGATTATAATTAGCAGCATCAAAGGTAGCGTAGCTTTGGCATTCTTAGAGCTGCAATGTGTCCCTCCTTTTCAGAGGTCTCTTGACAGCATGCTTTCCTCCACACATCGAATGCAAAAGCCTGAGGAGCTAAGCATTATTGCTCTGCACTTCACCTGTTTGTTGCTGCATGGTAGACAAGCAGATGAAGAATTTTTCCTCATGCGCTTTTCTGCTGTGGTTAATTCCATTCTCAGTGTAAGAATTTTGTGGCAAATATTGCTTATTTGTCACTTACAACAAGTATTTTTGGTTTGAGATTCCTTTTTTAAAATCACCCTCGTGCTGAGGTAGGAAAGACTCTTCCTACATGTTCTTTACCTGAAGAACATGAACAAGTATTGCACTTCTGTAATTTTCAGCAGTGTGTTCAGACAGTGTTTCACTAAACTAAAAAGTTACCAGCAGTCTTCTGCAGTCAGCAGGAGGTTGTGCAGTACAGCATCACGGGTTTGCACATGTACTGGTAGTGGCTGGCTCTGCAGGCTGGCAACTTCCTAAGCAAGGAGCGTTAAAGGTTAGAGAAGTCTCATGTCTTGCTTTGTGCCTTCCATAGCATCACCCTTGCCTGGTAATTCTTTGTAGTACATGTTTTCCATCATGCTGCCTGCTTGGAGAAGGTAAAAACTTCTTTCTGTATCTACTAGATTTTCTTACAGCCAGCAGCTGGTCTTGAGTTTTTTAAGCTGTTGGGTCCTCCAAGATTTTTAGCAACTTTCATGCTGTAACCCTGGTTTTAATGGAAACCCGTGATCCTTTCTTCTTTGAACACATGCAGGTCTCATGAGCCAAGAGTTGTTAGAGTTTGTTTGACAAACTCAGTTGGAATCAATACTTTAGCTTCAGAATTTATTATCAACTTCTGTTTTGTGTTGAGGGAATACTACTGACTGCGGGCAGGGAAAGCAACCTGCCATACCCACTGCAGGTGTGATTCTGTGGTGCCAGGGGAAGGAGGGGAAGAGACCAAATGTCTGAAAATGCTGAAAGTTTGTGGAGATTTTGAGGAGGAGTCCATAGGTTTTACAAGCTTGTACTTCAGATGTGTGAGCTTGGAGATCACAGGAAAAAGAGAATTATTCCACCCTTTCTATTGTAGACACTTCATTATGCACTGAACAGACTGTGAGCCTGGCTATTACCCTAATGGACTATTAAGTGGAATATAAGCCTGCATGGCTGGATTACATATTACAGGCATCTCAGAGATTCTTCAGTTACTTTCCTGATTGAAGTTAGCAAACTGCTTCAGTGAAAGGGAGTTGTTTGCTTAAAACTGTTGTTAGTATGTCGACAGCAGCAGCTGTGCTTGCTGGGGTTTCCATTTCATACACCAAATGCATGTGAATTTGTAATCTAACCCAAGAAAGATACCAGGCATTGGCATTCAGGTGTGTATCCATGTTTGCAGCACAATCAGTAGAATTGCTCCTTGTGAATAAAGATGTGAAAGAAAAAGCAGACTGTGAAAATGGAGATACGGTGTAAATGTGGGGCAAACAGGATCAAGGCACTGCAAGGAGCTGTACCAGCAAACAGATCCCTTCTGTGCACTAGCTCCATCTCAGTGTTAGGAATTAGGGTGAGAAGGGAAAAACTGACCAATTGTGGAGAACTTTGAACTAAAGTAGACTCTAATATCTTGCTGAAAATAGTCTTGTATTTAAGTTACATGATGCTCCAGTGCAATGAGATTTGAAGGCCTACGTTATTTTGAAACCCTATTGAACTTAGTGGAATTCACATACATAATTAACTGCTTTGAAAGGTCAAGATCTTAGTAGTCATCATTTTTTAACACTGGGTGTAAAGTTCTTGATGAAACAAGTGTTGTGTTTTTTATAAAAATCAAAGCGGAGAGTGCTTCTAATAATTCTTGTTGGTATGTAAACCTATTGTAAGCATATGGTGTTTTTCACCTGAAGTTTGTATTTTCACTTTTTGTAAATTCAGCAGTAATTTTTTCAGGGCTCTGACAAGAGCTGTGTAAACCAAAGAGGTTTTTAATAAAAGAAACTGGGTAGAAAGTTTTCATTCCATATGGGAGGTTGAAATGAGAGTGTTCTTTAGAAGGCAGAATTAACTATGGGTCCTACCTTTGGTTGCTTCAGGCCATTTTGCAGGTGTGATAGAAGCCTTATGCTAAGCTACAATGCTTTGCTCCTTCTCTCTAAGGCAGTTTGTGGATGCTGTGACTCGTGCATAATACTAAAGAGAAATCTTCTTAATGTTCCGTATCACTCGATGTCAGACTTCTGATACGGCTGGTAATAATTTAGAGGCATCAGGCATTCAGAATTCACAATAATGGTGATATTAGGGATGAATTGACCAAAAGCAGACTTATACAAAGTGTACTTAGAAAGGAGGAGTTCTCTTGATAATGTGCAGTTTAAAGAAAGAGAAAATTCTTTTTCATGCTACAACCACCTTTAGTACTGACAAAGTCAAAGCTGCCAAGCACTTTAAATACAGTTGCCTATTACCTTGAAATTACCTGGTTACTCACTGGTGTGTTTTCTCTCTTTGTGTCTCCCTTAGCGTGAACGAACGTGACCATTTGTTAAAAAGGCTCGGCAGGAAAACTCCTCCGAGCCTTTTCCGTGCTCATTCTGTCCAGCAAAGTGTATCACGTAAGTAGCGGCTCACGTCCGCCCCTGTGTCTCACAGCATCAGCCCCTCGTGGGGGAAGCAAAGGGTGATTATTTTCTAATTAAATTGTAGGTAGAGATAATCTAGCACTGAGGCTGAGCTGCCAAGCAAGACACGTACATTTGGAAGTGGAATTAGTGTATCTGGCCCTAGGCAAGGGGAGCTCAAATGTGGTTAATTCCCTGGGATCCAATCAACAGGCCCAAATGATAAAATCCCAGTGTGCAGGTTCTCTAAAGGTTGAATTCTGACAGTCTTAAGAATAGTCGAAAAATCAAAAACTCTGCATAAAATAAACGTTGTGATAGAGCTTTAACAGAAATTATTTCTGTATGAAATGTCATATTAGCTGTGGTTAGCTGAGAATACAGTGATGTTTCAGGGGTGCCGTTAGGGTTTTGTGTGCTGCTGGTGAGGAATGCCAGGGCTTGCAGAGCTGCCTGTCCTCTCCCTCTTTGTCCGCTGCTGGGAGAAGAGAAGCAACTTCACAATGCTTCTAATAAATGACATTTCTTCTTGATGTAGAAGTCATCCATTCATTTGTGTTCCTGTGTCTGCTGGACCTGATGGGTTTTCTGTCAGTCTTTTAAAGGCTTCCACAGTATTTAAAATCATCGCTAGCAGTTCTGTAGGCCAGATGCACTGAAGGAGCATGCTGTCTTGAGGTACCAGAGAGCCCAGTCAGCCCTTTCTAGTGAGGAAATGCTCTCTTGTGATTAAACTGATGGTAACAATAGGCTTATTTACTAAGGAAGATAACTCCCTCAGTGTGCAGTACTGCTGCACACAGGGCAAGGGGCAGACACTTAGGATTTGGGATTTGTATTCCCATTGCAATAGGAAGTGACACCCCTGATTGCTTAAGAATCATGGAGGAGTCTAATCTCATTGCTGGCTTTGTCTCATTCTGTAGCAGAACTCTTATGGCTCAGGTTATGGAGGCAGGGCTGGGATAATACCTGAGGTATTCTTGTTTTCCATGGGAAATATGACTATAAGGGGTGGGACAGTGATGGATCTGGTAGTCTTTATCCTTGATAGAGTTATTGGAAGGCTGCCATCACTGTCAAGGGATGTAGGATCTTTGGTGATCGATCCCATTACATCTGGGAAGAGAGGCCAGTGAGCAGAGCAGCCCTGTGGACCATATTTCTGCAAGGATTTAATCCTTTGTATAAAGGAGCCAGGGATGCTGATAGCCACATGGCTTTGGGCATGCATACACACTCTTTGAGGAGATTCCAAAAGCAATGATTGGCAGAAGAAATCCATAAAATGCACAAATAAGTGTCTGTCAAAGTAGTCCACTGTGGAACTTATCACAGTCTGTGAAACCTGTGAAGCAGTGCAGAAAGGAGATACGCCAGAGGTAATTAGTCAGACTTAATATGTGCTTTTAGTCTCAAAAAACACATCATCAGGTTGTTAGTAGGTAAACAGATATTGAGAAAGAAAAATGAGATCAAAATAAGCCCTAATTTGGAAAACCAGCTTCCCTATAAATGCAAATGGTTAAGTGCTAAATGAGTCAGGCCAGTCAGGACAGGTTACAATCAGCAATCTGTTTTTCACATGAACATAAATTTTGACTGTAAAGCTGTTAGGATTGAAAGATGATTTTTGTGATGTATCCATGACTTCTGTCATCTCTTGTCAAATATTGTTCTCCAGTGTTGCATAGCTGCTATATGTACAAGGCCATGTGACATCCAGGGAACACATGTGCTGTTTTCACAACCCTAAATTGTACAACTGTTTACTAAATGCTAGAAATCTTCAAAGCAAAGAGTTGATGAATAGGGCAGTAGCCTTGACATGCTGGGCCAGTATCTTAAATCACACTACAAGTACTCTGTTTGAAGTCTTGAACTGTTCATATGTTTCCACCAGGCCCTAAGTTCCCAGGCTGTGAAGACCAAAAATTGCTTTTGTGACTTCAACTCAGAATCTGTTGCTTACATATAAAACAGGAAAATGGTTTGTTTAGTTAGAGCTGACAAAAACTTAAGCAAATGAATTGTCTTGGTCCCAACAAGGAATGAAAATGGGATTAAATTTCCTAGCATAGATTGTAAAGATGCTGTTCTGGATTGGAAATTACTTTATTTTTGACAGCAACCATTTCCCAATATTTTGGGAGGAAGCAATGCCTAAACAACTTTGTTTCCAGTCACATGGAAAGGAGAAAAATCTCACAGGGAGATTTTGGGCTACTACTGGTGGTCAGTGGTGGGAGGAAAGAGCTGGCTGAGGTAAGGCTGCATAGCCATGTACAAGAGGCAGAAGCTCACTCTGTGTTTCTTTAGCTCTCTGGTGGTGAGCCAGCCCTTCTCCAAAAATATTAGCACAGCACAAGACCTTAAGGCATTATAAAGCAGCACAACTTCTGAGAAGTTTATTAAAACCTCAAAACAAAAATGGAAGTGTGAAGCTCCTGTTCGGATGGCATTGTCAGGAGACTTTAGTGAAAGCATTGCATAGGGTTGTCAAGCCCAGGTGCTAACATAAAACCATCTCAGTGCAATCTTGTAGGCAGTGCTGACAGCACTGCTCCCCAGACTGTGTTCACCTCTTGGTGAAAGTGCCTGGTAAAATTGGTCATTCCCCATTGCCGTCTACTTTCCGAAATCTCTGAAGAATGACCAGGCTCCTCTCAGATGTGTCTCTGGACCCTTCCCTTTAGCTTCTTGCTGTGTGGCTCACCTTTGAGGGAAGGAGCAATAATGATTTCCAAGAACTCTCCCTCACAGGGTTTCCTGGCATTGGGGTTTTCTCCAGGTCTGCATCCAGGTTCTTGTCTTTTTTTACTGCTATGACTTTGTGAGAGTAGCACCTCATTTAGACAAACTCTGTAGATATAAAAGATGGCTCTTGACCTCCCCTTTTTCTGCATACTGGTGTATCACCTGTGTCCCCAGAGGATGGGAAGGGTACCTTCCATCCATAAGAAAAGTTCCACAGCATCCCCCTAGAGTGGTTTCCCTCCTGTTATGCCCCTGCTAGTGTTCAGTTATTTGTCTCAATATGCTCTTTAAAAACAGAGCTGAGTCCTGCCTCCGTTCAGCATGGATTTGGCAGAACTCCCCCTGAAACGCCAAGAGCCGTGCCTGAGTGAGGATTACTGCACTTGGCCCAGGCTTCCTATGCTAGAAGAGAAAATCCCTCTTCCTTTGACAGAATATGGTGATTTCATAGAGTAAATCTGAATGCAGAGCATATGGTGTGCACCTTATTAATCAGTGGAGAAAAAGCACCTGTCATCTGAGGTTCGTTTCACAGTATGGGGGCTGACAAATAATAAATAATAATAATGTGTTCATGCTGAGGGCTCTAATCCCATCATTTATTCTTCACTAGCAGACACCTTCTTCCTTTCACTTTTCTGCTAGTGCATTTTTATTTGAAAAACAACAGGGGATCTATTTGAGATGCTTTTTAAGCTTTTTCCTCTTACCTTGCATGTGTTTGAAATATAATATACATTCTGTGTTTTTTCCAAGCTGCATGTTTGTTGACTGCTAAGTGGAGTTGAAATCTTTTAATATCAATTTAGGAAAAAGAAATAGAAATAACTGGTTTAGAATTTGATGCTGTGGCATCTGACTATTTTCTACTTGCAAATACTAGTAAGTTGGTATCTGAGACTAAAGAGATGGGACCATTTGTCAGGAATTCCTCTTGGATACTTAAAAAAACACAGGCATGGTTTATCAGAACAGAAATTAATTACTTCTGTAAGCATTAGTCAAACTGTTCAATATCTTAGGCAGCTTTCACTTTCCCAGCTTAAATAGAAGATGGTTGCTGGAGAAATCAAAGCTGACATAGCATTCACTTTTTACTTGGTAAATGTGAACTGTGACATCACAGCAAATCTTAAAAACTGCAGAACCCGGTGTTTTGCCTGAGACAGAATTTGGCAGGTTAAGTGATACCACAACGTTGATTTTGATTATGTCAGAGTTTTGCTGTCAAAGAAGCAATATTTCCTAAAAGAGATTAAAAAAAAAAAAAGTCCCTCAGATCTCCTCAACTCCCTAAAAGTTTTTGTGGATTTGAATCTGGGCATTTTTATGCAAAGGCAAACAAACGGATGTATTTGACTATACTAAACCACAATACCACTGCAGTATGAACTAGTGAAATGCTGAAGCAGGTGAGGGTTCTGATGGGCTGCCAGTGACAAGTGCCCTCTTGCTGGCTGGCCTAAACAAATCCTGGGACAGACAATTTGGGTGTATCAGAGGAGAGTACAAGGAGTAGAAGGCCTCTAAAATAAATCCCTGAAGTGGCTAAAACTGTAAGCAGTCCTTCCATGAGGAGATCTTCTGGAATAAAAACAATCCTCTGGACCCTTTCTGGTCCTGGTCTTGGAAGCTGTTGCCAATGAGAGTGCTGTTGAGCTTGTACAGCGTTGCTGTCTGTGTTCAAGGCACACCCATGGAGATGGTTGCAGCCATGGCAGTGAACAGAAAAAGAGTGCATTAAATTAGAGACCTAATGGGAACTAGATTTGGATCTACTCATAGAATATCAAAGCTTTACGAAAATCCAAAACCCAACAGGATGCTTTTAAAATTCAGCAGATTGCCTGATAAAATCTGGTACCAGCGAAACCTTAGATTTGATGAGAACGTGAATCTCTTCTTAACAAATGAGCACCACTGACAGATATTCAAAAGTGCCCCTTTCCTCCATTAATAGAAAGTCTCAGAGTATAAAGGTCCTTCCTTCTGCAAGTAGGTTGTGCCCAGAAATCTCCAAAGAAATGTGCTGCTTCCTTGGGCTGCTGCGGACAGCTGAACAATGAGGGCCTTGTTCCCAAGGCAGGCTCATAGGTGTGGTTTTAAAACTGGAGTTGGGGGAAAAGTTCAAACTTCCGGAAAGTTCCTTAGTAACTGACAGATGGAAACTTTCATTGTTTTTGGATGGGGTCTGGAAACAGTGGAAATGTAGAGCTGCTCGGGGAATGTGGATGGGACTCAAGCATTCACAGCATTTTGATTTCACAAGCCTAAACAGCTTGAAGTTCAATTTTAATTGTAATGTGAATAGAAAAATATAATATGAACTCATCTTCCTGTATAGAGATCTACAGGAAAAGTCTTAAATGAGCTGCCAAATGTTGAGTTTCAACTGAGAAGCTTGGGGGGTCACAGCCTTTCCCACGATGTAAGCACAAAACCCTTGCTGGTAGACCAGGATGGATGAAGGACATGAAAATGTTAGGATACCCCTGGAATTCTTAATCACAGATCATCTTAGCCTGAAATTTCTTGCTGTATTAAGGTGTTTCCTATTGGTGTGAGAGCGGTGAACAGGTTCCTTTGACTGAATTTTGCACTGGCATTGCAGAGTGATTGGGCTGCCTGACTGTCTGCAGGCCTTTGCTAGCACTGGGAATAAGCAGGTCATGGGAAGATGACAGCCAGGACTGAGTTGTGTGCTCAGTGCTGGATTTGCAGTAGTTATGGCAGTTGAAGACTCCACTATGCTGGATGATGTTATGGATAAGTAAATATGGCAAAGCCACCTCAATGCAAATCAGGTAATGGGACATGGCCTTCAGTCTTCTAGGGCTTAAGCTTGCGGTCTTTGACCAAGTTGACTTATCCATGGGGAATTTAGCCAAAAAAGCTAACAGGATGCTGGCCCTTCACATGGAACAAACCTACTGGAGGTGTTTGTTTAAGTGTGAATCTACCCTTTTTAAAATGAAAGACTGTTTTGTACATCATACTTCCTTTGCAATGATCCAATGTGGACATACTTTTTTCCAAAAGACTGTTTGCACTTTATGAATGTATTCTATAAACCTTCAACTACAGGCAGAAAAAACGAACCTGTGCTTCTGTAGCAGTATGTGTATTGGCATGGAATTGCTCAGGGAAAATATAATGGGATGCTGGGATGATTGGTCATGTAATCAAATCAAGGTTTCTGCTGTCCTGCAATCATTTCCATGAGGGAGATGTGACTGGAGCAATGTGACTGTATTTCTGTTTGAATCCCCTCCACTTACTGGAAAAGATTTCCTGTTGTGCTTGTGACTCGGGGTGTCAAAAAAAAAATCTCCTGTCCTTTGCTATAGTTTTCCATCCAGAATTTTCTGCGGGGTCACCTCTGCAAGTCTGTCTGCTGTTTCATCATGTTGGCCCATTAGCTTTTTGTTACTGTTTTGCTAGCACTGTGGTGTTCTGCAGATGCTATCAGAAATGTCACTTGCCTGTCCACAGTACTTCAAAAGAAATCAGACACGTGGTTATTTTCATCTGAGTAGTTTCTAGGGAGACCACAGGATTGTGCTAGCTAGCAGGATTAACAAAATAGACACTTCCAGAATGTGTGTTTGCTCTATGCAAAATATAAGTGACTGGCCAAGATAATCAAGAGTTTCATGGTGTCATTTGTCAGATGCCACTTGAAAATTTGTTGAAAAAAAAAATCCTGAGGAGAGTTAAGAGGAAGATGTGAGAAAAATCTGGTTGTGGGCTAGACATTCCCACCTTTCCCCAGAGAAACTGCTGGTATCAAGCAGACTACAGAGTAGTCAAGCCGAAATGCAAATCTCCACTTCTCTGTGATGTCTTTAAAGAAGCTCTGCCACTATAGGAGTACTGTGGGAGTGTGTTCAAATCAATCTGTAGCTTGTTAGGTTAACTCAGAGGCATTGGTGACTGTGTGCACTGACCTGGGCTGGGAAGGGGAGCAGAGGGACAGGGCTGGCAGCAGACACCCTTTCTGTGCCATGTGGGCAATGCAGTGCACAGCTCTAAGTGTCAGAAGCACAGCACAGAAATTAAGATGGTTGCAGTCTCAATCACATAACTTCAGTGATGCCTAAAACTGTTCCTAAAAGTGGTCTGTGCTCTTGAGCTCAACTCCAGTGACTGATTTCTCTTTCCTTCTTTTACTTTTTCAGATGGGTATGCATTTTCTCAAGAAGAACACGGTGTTGTTTCCCAGTCACAAGTTGTTCGATCCTACGATACAACCAAAAGGAGGACAGAAATAGAATAAATTATTCTTTACTTGATGGGTGGTGGGAATAATGGGATCTGGATCGATGCATCCACGGTTAACACATTCTTGACTAGGTTTGGTGGCAGCAGCCAAAACACCAGAGAACTCATTTCTGTGGCCTTAGCCAACAAGTTTCTGTATTCTCCCTGCAAACCTGGAGTGGGGTTTGTGGGGGGAAATCATTGTTTGACTTCAATCGCAAAGCTCTGCCTAAAGTTTTGTTTATGTTGTTATGAAGCATTTGACTGTGCTATGTGAGGTGTGAAATTAAAAGCAATGTTTTACCACTATTTAAAACATCGCCATAAGGTTGTTCTGGGGGAAAAGTAGAAAATTTATGTTCTATGAGAAATCAGCCTTTGCTTAATTGGAACGGGGTGCTGAGATTTCTTTTTTTGTTACACACAGACCAAGTGCACACGACTGCATGCAGACTTTACTCCTTCTTATACTCACTGTTTACTAATTCGGCTAAAATTTTCAACAGACCATTTGGCGTAACATTTTTGTTTGCAACACAGTTTGTAGCTAAAAGTGCTTATTTACCTTCTTATGACAGAATAACACAAGATAGCAATCAATTACTAAAAATGTTTCTTGCCCTCTTACAGGATTTATTAGGGTTCTATCTTAGCTTTCTGAAACCCGACTAATAGCTTTACTCACACAGCCAGGATGTGGAAGTCAGAGCTTGGCAGGGCAGCTGTCTTGAATGCATGGCATTGTACACAAAGATGAACTCAACTAGGTGCCTCCTCATAACGCTTCATGATGTATTTGGATGTGCACTTCAAATGTAGCCTGGGACTTCCCTCCATGACTCCATTCCCAGTTTAACAGTAGAACAAAACAGCGAGAATTTTAGTTTAAAGGTACTATCTTGTCAGCTATGTTGATAAGATGTACATCTGCATAGGAGGCTGATAGCGTAACCCTCCCCTGGCCAGGTAAGAGAGGTTTGCAGAGGAGGGCAGGAAGGGATTACACACGTGCATGCACACACATGGACACACACAGAGCTGGCCATTGTGAAGGGAAGACCTGCTGTTTGTTTGTTCAGCCAAACTAGTCCCTCTTCTAGATCTGATCCATCAACAGGCTTCCCAAAACACTCAGACCCATGAGCCCTGGAAGGAATGCTGGCTCCATGGCCTTGCTGTGCCACTGGGACAGGCATGCTGCTGCATAGATTGGAATTTTGAAGTAAAAAAAAAAGGCAAAAACTGGGGCATAAGTTAAAGCTGAAAGAGCTCTTAGAAAGCTTATGCTGTCCTCCAGACAAGTTCTATTAATTTTAGTCGCCAAGCCACATTTCTGAACAGTACAAAGTAAATACTGCTGTGTTTAAGGCAGGCTTCGTGGTTAATGTATATACTACATCTGTGTATTTAAAAAGTTGGCGTTGTTTTTTGCTCTATTGACCATCATCCAGAACTTTTTATTGATTTAAATATATCCGAAAGCAATTTGAATATGAATGTTTATGTTTAGGAAAGGAAAGAAAAGCTCCAGCCTGACCTTCTGGTTTAATCTTCCTTAAGGGTTGCCAGTAAATGCCAGTGCTCAAGTGCTGTATTTCAATTTCCAGTGCCACCTCAGAGGTTTGGAGTCCCCGTCTGTTTTAGAAAAGGCAAATTTTGTTCCTGCAGCGCCAGTCAGGATTGGTCTTGGATTCAGCTGATGGCACAGAGGAAAAAGTCATCACCTTCTTTCTGGAGTGCTAATGAGACAATTATGCAATAAGGAAAATGTGCAAATAATTTTGCCACAGGCATGAATGTCAAGGGGCCAAGTGTGGATGTATGTGTTTTCTGGGAGAGGAATTTTGTTTAAAGACACAAATACTAGTGCAGAGAATAAATAACAAGGGAGTAAACCTGATCCCAGGAGTTTTTAAATCTTAATGCTGATATAACCTGCTAAACGCTTCCTTTTATTTAGAAACCAAATCTGTTTAGGAAATGTGTGGTGTAAGCCTCTCCTCAGAACCGCTAATTGTTTCTTCCTTTTGTAAAAACACAAGGAAAATTAACTTCCCACCAAGGCAAAATGAGATCAGCTTAGTCTTTGTACTCTAAGCTACGCACCAAACATTGGCATGTAAACAATTTGGAGGCTTTTCATGAGGCTGCAGGAAGAAAAAAAAAAACTTTTAAAAGCCTTTGGATAATGAAGAATGGCAAGAAAATTTATTAAGCAGAGAATAGAAGGGATCCTGGAGTTTTTTCTGTTCTTAAGGCAACAAAATTTTACGAAGATAATGAAAGATGCTGGGGAGGAGCAGCTGCCATCTGATGTGATTTATTTTATTAGTGCAGACTATGGGTTGTATCATTGTGACCTCCCCGTAAATTGAGGTCAGTGTGTGTCACAAACAAAAACCCTCCCTAGAGTGAATGGTGGCTTAGACTGGGGTACGTGTGTTGGTTGTCAGCTCAATGGGAATTGCACATGGGATTTGTCACAGGGCTATACAGTATGTGACACTGGGGCTAGTGGGTCAGACTTTATCATCACTGTATGGCCTTAATCTCTAACTGAGTTAATTCTGTAGAACCCACCCAGGTCAAGACCTGGCATTCTTCTTGTTCTTTGGAGTCATTACAGGAATTAATGTATTGTAATGTGCTGTACGGGGTGTTGGAGTTGCTTGTCTTGATGAGCAATGATGAGGTGTATTCGGGTGCTGTGTTAGCAGAAGGAGAATGACAACTGCTCTGCATCAACAGAATTCCTTGTTCATTAGGTCAAATGCACGGAGCAGTAACAGCAGCCTTTGAAAGTGCTGTGTGAAAATGTTATCAACTAGACAGGGTATCGGAGCAGAAGGAATGGGGGATTTCTGCGTGACTGTCCAGACTTAACTACCCAGGGTTGATCAGAAAAGGGATTCCTGAGCAGCTCTCTGCACTGTCCAAAGGGAGATGGGTTTGGATATTCAGATGGAAGCGGTGATTTTCCTGAATTAGATTTGGCTCTGGTTGCTGCTTTTTATAACACCATAATTGAGCTTGCATAGAAGCTGCTGCTCCTTTAATGATTGCCTAGTAGCGATTTAAAACTGGTGAGCGGGAGCCAGAGCTGCTCTGAGCACTGCTGAGAAGTCTGTTGACATTTTCTTTTCCTTGACAGGGCTTCAGGTCTTGCTGTAGGGAGCTAGAATGGGAAGTCAGTAATAACTTGTCAGGGAGAAATGGCAAATAACCAATAAAAGTATCTGGGTCAAACTGAGCTGCTAATATAGTAAAAATGTACGTACTGTTAACATGAACTATACGAGCTGTAAATTAAGATAACAGTCAAGCCTCACTAATCTGCAGTTCACTAGACTACACAGCCCTTAGTGCATGCCAGAACTGTGCAGTCTCTTCCCCTGACTCAGCCAGCAGCTCATAGCAGATGCTGCAGGGAAGTCTTCTGTTACCAAGATGATATTATTTTTTACAGCATGTACTGGAGTGTGTTTGCTGGGAGACAGTCATAATAATAAAGTCATAAACAAAGCAGAGAAAGCTTTACTTATGTGAATATGTGAAATGTGGGAACATGGTCACACAACCCAGGAGCCCAAGAGGTGCACAGTCCTTACACTGTCTGTGTCCTGCATGCTTAGTTTGCCCTTTTGGGCTAACTCACTAAATCTTCTGTTTTCACATTACCTCCAGTCATCAGTGAAGACTAGTGAGTGATACTCTATTTACATTCTCCCTTGGTTTTATAAATAATGACTTTATTTAATCTTTAAATGCTCTCAGGAGTGTACTTCTCACAGCTCAGGTTTGAAGCAGAGCAGGCATTGAGTGGGTGCTTGGCCCTGAGAAGCACCTTGGGTTTTGTCAGATTTCTCATTAGTGTTAAGCACTGAGGGTATTTTACCTTAGTTTTGAATCATAACACTGTATCAATGCCTTAAACTTCAGTCAGTTTGCAGGGGAGCTCTTTGTGTCCTGTTGAGTCTAAGAGATGGTGATGGTGTGAAATACCTGAGGGGTTGGAGAGGAGAATTTGGCTGTGTCTATGCTATACCTGGTGTATCTGGGTAGCAGTCTGCTTCTAAAATGTGGCACTGACCATGCATGTTCCTCAGCCTCCAGATAGTTGGACCCCTTCTGTCCTGTCAGACTCTTGTGTGCATCTCTTCCCAGTATCCCGAGACACCCAAGAGAGGTTTCACTACCTTTCAGCATCTGTGACCAGAGCTGTGTGTCCAGAGAAGGTCACAGGATAGGTCAGTAAAATAGGTGACCACAAAATAAATCCATATGCATACCTTTTCCGTATGTAACTGTAAGATTAATGTGGGCTTTGAGCTTTATTGGCAAATGAAAACCAGAAAGTACCCTGCACTGCTTGGCCACACAAGTGAATCCCAAAGGTGATTGCTTCTCAATGACCTGCAGGAAACCTAGACAACCTGACTGAGTTTATCTGGCCAGGAATGTACTTTTGGATGGGCTGTCTGGAGAGGTGATGCGACTGGGAAAAAAAATAGATTGGCCAAGACCACTGCTGCTGCTAGAGGTTAGTGAGGGGAGGGATTCCTCAGGCATCCATGAAGAGCTGTGATAAAGCTGATTTCTTTGGTTCCTTCCTGTGGCTCTAGGAAGGGAGCAGAGCTGAGTTGAGAATTTGCGAAGCACTGTCACCTCCTGAAGCTGAGTTTCTCTTGTACCAAGCTGAGTCCTGGGCTTGGAATGAGTCCCTGCCAGAAGTGTCCCCTGTTTACCATACTTTGGCTCTAGCAGATTGTTTCCTGGGTTATAAAGATTGCTAAATTGTTTGCTGGATCCTCTGTGCCTCATGGACTCACCAGAACTGAGCACTGGAATTATTTCATTAATTCATGGAGAGTTAGTGCGACCTCTGCTTAGTTGTTGCTCCTGGACAGGTTCCTGTCTCTCAGGCCAGTGCAAGGGACTTGTTAATCTGGGGACTTGGATCTCTGTGTGATAGTGCATGAAGCCCAGGGGGTGTTTCATTTGGGTTCATGGCCTGCTTATTTGTGGACAGAAGGTAAGGTGGCGAGTACTGGTGTTTATCCAAAGCCTTCCTTTATGTATGAAGAAGGTGAGATAAGTTTTCCTGAAGTCTGCCACAAGAGGTCTGTTCTCCTTCAGCATCTTTGTAGCTACTAAAGAGAAGCAGAAGTTGGTAAATGACAAATTCTGTGTGGGCAATCCCAGCTCTGGGCAATCACTCAGAAGTCTAACGATGAATAAAAGTGTTAATGTATTGCCAGACTGTCACTATGCATAGCTGGAAGGTCAGCACCCTTGAAATTATGGAGCAATGAAACCAAGGGAAAAAGCCAACATTAACAGAAAGACATGATTGTTTTAAACTCTAACTACCTTACTGGGTGGTTTTCCTGCGAAGATGTTCCAGATGTTGTCTTGGCATAAATTAATCAATTTCAAAACATCTGCAGGGTTTCTTAGAAAACACGGAGTTCAGAGGAGTGCATATGCTCTCCTCTGCCCTTCTGGTTGATATGTTGATTCAGAATGGGAATGAGGGTACTTGCTGTTCTTACTGTTAAGAGTTCATAGACTGGAAAGTTGGTCAAAGTTGTTGCTCAACTCTTTCTGTTTTTTTTTTTCTTTTTCTTTAAAAAAAAAAAAAAGAGAAAAGCTCCTGTTATAAAGCAGTGAGGCAGCCAAGTCCTGTGGGACTGTGTACATGTGTGTGCTGGAAGAGTTGTCTGACTTGAAAACCTCCCCCTGTCCCTCCTCCTGCCCCCAAAGTGCAGCCCATTGCACTGGGAG